>NC_044331.1:7169045-7483324 GCF_007399415.2 Gopherus evgoodei
GTTTATTATTTGCCCTTGAACGTGAGATAGAAATGGTGTGAAGATGCCATACACTGTACCTCTCCCACCAGATGAAAATGATTTCATAAACATGTTCTTCTCCCTTTCACTCTTCCCAATCAAGGCCCCATGCTGTGGGAACCTTTTCCCCCCCCAGAGAGGTGAGGCTGGGACAGGACACTCTTCCAGATCCCTTCTGCACTTTTTTGGCTGGCCAGAGGAGTTGGCTGGAGTCATTCACCCACCAGGACCGAGTGCCAGCCCCCTAGTCAATTCCTTTTGCACTCAGAGCTCCATCAGCAGAGCTCCTGACATCAGCCATGGAGATAACCTGTGGATGCTGTTCAGAGAGGTTTGGCTCTTTTACTAGCCTCTGGTGATCAGTATTTACAGCGGCTAGTGTGAAACATTAATAAAGTGGGGGCTGGTCAGTGGGATTTCTAAGTGGATGGATATTCCCATTAACTCATCTTACATTCCTCCACACACAGGGCCGTGTTCTCCCCTTGATGAGTTCAAGTAAGTCCATTTAAGGCTAATAGAAGGTAACCTTATTTATCAGTATTTTAGTATTCTAGCTGTGGTCCAGAACACTACAATTTACAGCAGTGATTTGAACTATTATCTTCTCTTCTTTTTTTAAAATAAGTGTTCCAGTATTTGCTCCCATACAATATATTCTCATGCTGAGTATAGCAGGAATTTACATCTTCAGAGCAGGCTGAAAAAAAGCATCATCTTCCCTCTTTTTAACACAATAGTAACTGGATTAACCCAGTTGTAAATATATTTTGTTTGTAACCTCCTTGAGCTACTGCATCAAGGTTATTAAAAGCAACTCCAGTTTATTCTAACTTCAAAGGCTGCCTGCCAGTTCCTATTAGGTAGTAAAAAGAACATTGTAAGAGTACAGTGACCAAGGGTCTTTGAATACTGATGTATTGGATATTTACTTGTGATTTCTTGTAACCATTTGATCACAGTGACTTTAATCTCTTTTTGTTCCAAGTTTGATTTTTGAGGAAATATATAAGAGCTTGAAAGACCAGAGCATATATTGTCTGCCCCACTCTCTCCACCTTGTGAGAGCTGAAAGTTATTAAAATGCTGTTTGCAGGGGTGGGCAACCTGTGGCTCCGGAGCCACACGCGGCTCTTCAGAAGTTAATATGCGGCTCCTTGTATAGGCACCGATTCTGGGGCTGGAGCTACAGGCGCCAACTTTCCAGTGTGCCAGGGGGTGCTCACTGCTCAGTCCCTGGCTCTGTCACAGGCCCTGCCCCCACTCCACCCCTTCCCGCCCTCTCCCCTGAGCCTGACATGCCCTTGCTCCTCCCCACTCCCTCCCCAGAGCCTCCTGCAACCCACAAATCAGCTGATCAGGAGGTGTGGGGATGGAGAGGGAGGCACTGATCAGCGAGGCTGCCTGTGGGTGGGAGCTGCTGGGAGGGGAGTGGGGGAGCTGAGGGGGGGCTTTGGCAATGTACACTGGTAAATTCTGGCTCCTTCTCAGGCTCAGGTTGGCCACCTCTGCTGTTTTGAACAGTAAATAGCAAAATGGGCAGATTGCTATTAACAAGTGTGTCCTCTTTTTTCTTTTTTTTTCTTTCTGAAATCGATAGTTGCTGGCTCTGTTTGTCTGAGTCTGGGCAGCTGTTCCACCCCATTGGATATGAAATTGTCTCGGTTATAAATGGCCCTTGTCATCAAACCGTGCAGTTCTTGAAGCAGCAATTCACTTCAACTACCTGAGGTGTAAATGGAGTCTAATCCTTCTTATTACCACCTATCCAATGAACAACCATCCTGTCACGCTGGCAGGACTGGGGCGTGAGCGTCAATGAACAGAGCCACCAGCATTTTAGAAATTTGGGGCATGACTGGGTTTTTTTCCCTTCTGAAATGATTGTGACTGAAAACAGCCCTAACCCAATAAGCAGTCCCCCACCCCCATCCCTGCAATATGTTTGAAGAGCAGTTCGAACTGGCGCAGTATGAAATCGGTGCTTTCAGACATGAGCATCAGAAATGCACACGGCGGTTTTGTGAAAACCTGAGAACAGGCTCGCAGGCTCTGGATTTCGGTTTGAAATGATCCAGTTTTTCAGCACACAAAGGCAAAAGATGAAGCTACAGGCCCGCAGGATAAGTGGGCTAATCCTAATGTTACCCTAAGACTGCTATAATGTGCTATAATACAATTACAACATCACCAGAGGGCTTTCTGACGGGGATTGATTAGACTTGGCTTAAATTTCACGTGCTTTGCCTTTGCTAGGTCATTGCCTGTAGCTATTATGATGATCCTTCCTAGCCAAGTTAACATCATGTGAAAAGACACAGGAACCAAGCAGGTTTAGGGCCCATCTCTGCAAGGCACCCAGCACCGTTAACAGCTGAAGTTGGCACCAGCTGAGCTCAGCACCTGTCTGGAGGCTCTTGCCTTCTTGCAGAATCAGGCTCTTTAGTGGGACTAAAACCTTACTGAAAGTAGGGCTCAAAATTCATGCTATTTCTGTGCTGTCTTGCATACTCACTCTGCTGAACTCGGATTGCTTCCCACCCTCATGGCAATGTGTGATCCTGAAGCACCGATCTCATCTCTAGGCTGAAATAGCAACTGACTGGCAAGTATCTCAGATGTAAAGAGTTGTGCTGAAAGCAAGTCAGCTGAGCTTGGGGGGAAGGGCAGACTGAGATTCCACTGAGATTCCACTGAGAAAGGGCAGGTTCTAAGCAAGAAGATGAACATGGATCAGATGTGAGAATGCCTCCTCGTTCCTCTTTCTCGATATTCATCTGTTGATACAGCTGAGGATTGCATTCTCCCTCTTAGCCCTACCGCATTGTACTGGGAGCCCATGTTCCATTGGCTTCCTCTGTGACCCCGAACTCATTCTCGGAGTCACTGCTCGGTATAGGACACAGTCGCCCATCCTATAACTGTGACCTACATTGTTAGTGTCTAATTCTTTCTCCACAGCCCATGGGCAGCAGCCCTTCGGGGCGTGCCTCTTCCGTTGTAACTTTAATTAGAGCCGACAACAATCTCTTCCATTCAAGACACAGATATGGTTACAAAATTAGGGTAATGTCTCCTCCTCTTCCTCCTCCCTGGGCTTTTCCTTTTCTTGGAATCATCAACATGCAGATGCAGGGTTGGGAGCTTATTTATAGCTCCTGTTTGACTCAGCAAGCAATGCCAAATGGGATTTATTTAAATAGTCCCTCAGTCAGTCTCAGGCATTTGTGACGTCTTCTCAGACCCGTCCGGATGGACCTCACTGTGGCAGGCGGGTAGGGCCGGCGTTAGGCCAATTCCACCAATTCCCCCGAATCGGACCTCACGCCTAAGAGCGCCCCGCACCCCGTGAGAATCCCTTCCCTGGCTAGATGTGCCTTTTTAATTTTTACTCACCTGGCGGCGCTTCGGGTCTTCAGTGGCACTTCGGCAGCGGGTCCTTCGCTTGCTCTGGGTCTTCGGTGGTACTTCGGTGGCAGGTCCTTCAGTGCCGCCAAAGACCTAGAGCGAGTGAAGGACCCACCGCCGAAGTGCCACCGAAGACTCAGAGCACCGCCTGATGAATACAAGCCCCACATGTTTTTTTTACAGGTGTTTTTTGTTGTTGGTTTGGTTTGGTTTTTTTTTTTAGTCATCCCTGTCGGGGCCCCGTCGAAACTGTTCGAATTGGGCCCTGCACTTCCTAAAGCCAGCCCTGCAGGTTGGTAGGATTTTGAAGGGGCCAGATATTCCTAGAAAAGTGCTCAGCTCAGAACATCTTGTTTTGTTTTGTCTGTATTTTTAGCACACTCACAATCTACGGGATCAGTCAGGAGGATGAAGCCATCTACCAGTGCATCGCTGAGAACAGCGCTGGCTCCACCCAAGCCAGCGCACGCCTGACGGTGCTGTGGGCGGATGGGTTGCCTGGCCCTCCGCAGAATGTGAAAGCTGAGACGGTCTCTGCAACCACTGTCCAGGTATCCTGGAGCGAACCTCTGCAGAACACCAAGGAGATCATCGGTTATGTGCTGCACATAAGGAAAGCCGCAGGTATGGGACAAAACCCTGATACTCCTTCTCCTAGGCACTTGAATATTATGGTGATGAGGGGCATGTAAATGACTAGATAGAGAGATGATCAGGTTATCTCATCCCCGTCATCTGCATCTCCCTGAGGATTAATCTTTGTGTGCAGGGCAGTGAATAAGAGATAAGAATAAGCAGAATATCAGAAAAGTGATACCAAGCCTTCCATATAGCCTAATAGCTAAATATAAGGAACTGAGTTCTGGTATTCCTCTAAGAGGGAGGGGAAAGTGAAGCTATATGGGTCCAGTCCAACTCCCATTGTGAGCAGAATCAGGCCCAGGCAAATGCAGTTCCTTGTTTTGATGCAAAACTACAACTTAGTAAACTGTTGCTGCAACATTTGTCTGTCCCATCATTCCCTCTTCGGCAAACCTAATGGCTCTCTGCTTTCCCTTTCTTGTGCATTCCAGACCCCGTGGAGATGGAATACCAGGAGGCTGTTAGCAAAAGCACCTTCCAGCAGCTAGTGGCGGATTTAGAGCCCTCGACCAGTTATAGCTTCTATATAAAGGCTTATACCTCCCGGGGTGCCAGCAAAGCCTCTGAAGTCATGCTGGTGAGCACGCTGGGGGAAGGTAAGGAGCCCTAAAGCTTGCGAGATCTGATGCTGGGAAACATGCGGATAGCAATGCCGTTTATCGGGCTGATCAATGTACTTGAATGTTTTAGATCATGTCATCTTACTGTTCCCCCTTTTTCCTGCTCTGGGTTGTGCTGTAGGATGTTATGTGGAATTCAGCTGTCTTCTTATGGCAGGAGCTAATGGACTTCCTTATCCCGTCAGTATTGTACTGGCAAATCAAAAGCAGCTCACGCTCTGTCTCACCCCCTATGCTACACAGCCTAACATTGTCTAATTGGAAGTTATTGGAGTTTAAATGTAGCTGTTCCTCTGTTGGTTGTGTGACCTCTTGCAGGTGAAAGGCTCTTTATTGTTGATAATGTACCAAAGGAGAGTCTTTTCCAGCAAGTGGGGTATATTTGCGGATTTTTTCCTCTGTCTCTGTCCCCATCCAAATACACTGTAGAGACCTCTGCGATATTTTGTGCTGTGTAATGCCAGTGGCTTTCTCACACGGCCCTTTTGTTCCTATTTCTCCTTACCTGGGGTCAGTCTCCCTTCTCCGGGAAATGAACGAGTTCTTTTGATCACCTCAGTGGGGCCTGACTTTGGGCGGTCTCATGCCTAGAATCCCCCCTCTCCCCCTCAATTCCGTGTGCAGGTCTTGCGGGGTGAGGCCCCCTAGCAGTGAAGGAAGTAAAGGCTATTTGCCAGGTGGTGCTCTGGGTCTCAGTTTGGAGCTGGTGTGAGCTGGGGTGGCTGCTTTGAAGGGGAGCATGAGGTAGAATAAAACCAGCCCACCTGCACAGAGGGGATCAGGTGAGTTAGAGCAATCGGAGCTGCTCCTGTGCCACTTGCTTTCCTGGTTCCTGGCTCAGGGGATGAGGCTGGGGAAAGGGTTGTGGCAAGAGTGATCCCTACGCTGGCAGCCAGCTACAGGAGAGGAGCACTGGAGCCAATGGGAGTTGAATGCCTAGCCCATCTCAGGATCAGGCCAACGCTGCATTGTAACCTTAAACCACTTGTTTTAACAAAGACTAAAGCCCAGGTCCTCCAAGGTATCCAGGCACTGAACTTCCATTGAGGCTCTGGGCCTAAACCCCTGCACATGAAACAAAGATCTCCATGTTCCCCAGGAGCTAAAATACTGTAGTAACATGAGCACAGGCTCTGGTGTGTGCAGCTGTTCCTGAAGAAGGCTGTAGTGTACTTTCTTTGAATGACACTGGTCCTCCTGATGGCAGCTGATTAACAGTCCCACAGAGCAAGTCCTTGCTTTGCTCACGGAACAAGAAGCTTCTTCCCAGCCGCAAAGCCCTGACCTGGACTGACCGAATCTTTCAGTTCAACCTCTGGGGCCTGTTCATATCTTGGCCTCTCTGTGGAGGTTGCCAGTTAGTGTCCCCAATGGGAAAGTTCTCTTTGTGATGGGAGGCACTTGTCCACAGGAAACTGGACAGAAACCACCCAACCCTGTTTGACAGGCCACAGTCGTGAGATGCCGTAGCTTTCAGTCACTGTAGTGTTTTCTGAAGGGGCAGATCTCTGAGCATTTCAGACAGCGGATGACCATGGTTTATCCCCGTGGGCTCTTCTTTTGCTGCAAGACAAATGCATAGGAGGGGTGTGATTTCCCTCAAGAAAGCACTCTGATTATGAATTTGAAATTGAAATATCAATGATATGAGGAGAAAGGGCCTATTTCAGGTATAGTTGAAATAGGGCCACTAACTTCAAGTTGGTGAATCAGATCGCAACTTGGCTTTCATTGGATGTGAACCTTTGCTGTAGTATTTAAGAAAAAGGGCTAATAAATCCTTGGCAATGGTGTGGGCAGGGTAGATACCCTTCAAGGTTGTTCGCTCAGCATTCTGAAGTAAACCAGTCATCCTTTTCCTTTCAGCGTAGAGATGTGGGGTGTAAACTTTAAAATCCTTGACCCAAAGCTCTGAGTTCAGTAGCAGTAGCCAGCAGCCACGCGTACCTCATAAAACTTGGTGATTTTTGGACAAGGTTGGGGCAGGCTGGGTAGGGCTTTTTGACATTATTCCCTTAAATCAGCACATGCACATTTACGTGTTTTGTATCAGGGTAATAAATTTCCAGGCTCTTTGAAGCTTGAAGGCATCATCGTACAGACCTAATGTCTTTAAAAACAACACTGCCCGTGTAACAAAGATTAACCACTAAGCTGCAATTTGTAATGGACAAGTAAGCCTTGCTAAATATCCCTTTCTCCCTCCACTGAGTTTAATTCACATTTTTTCCCCCGATTGCTGCTGTTTAAAGGAGCTCTTGTCATCTAGTTCATCTGTAAAATGTTGTTCTAAAAGACTCTCCTAAGAACAGAAACGTTTTTGTGACTTATTTTAAGTTCAGTGAAACCAGGTTTGGTTTGAGTTTTGACGAGGAGAGACTTAGAGTATGTCTACACTGAAATAAAAAACCCGTGGCAACGAATCTCGAAGCGTAAGTCAGCTGATGGTCATGGCCATGCTGCGGGTCTTTCACTGCAGTGTAGTGTAGAGATATCTTTCAAACGCCAGATTCTGATTCGCTCTGTTCCTGCACTTGGTGGAGAAACAGAGGGGTGGGACAGAGATGGCTTGAAGCCTCCTTTGCAGTCTCCAAGTTCTAGTACGGCTGAGGGCCTGCTCTGCTTTCCAGTCCTCTTCCCATTGCCCTCTCGGGACAGCCAGTTACGTCTCCCCGACTCTGAGGATCGGACCTGGTTTTAACACCACATGGAGCGGCTGCTGCTTTGTTTCCTCACTGACAGGGTCTTTAATGGACTTTACACCAGTGGACTTTACATTGTGGAGCTCCTGTCTGCCACACCCAGCAATTTTCTGTTCAAGGATAAAATATTCTATCTAGCAGGCTGAAAGGAGCTGCAAGAACAGAATCTGTGGCATCCCTGTTCCATCAAAACGTAGAGCACTAGATTTGGATGATCACGGAGAATAAGACTGAAGCCAAGTTTATGTAGAGTGTAACATGTTCATATGGATGCTTAGGTGGCTGTTTTGGTGAAATCTTATTGACAGGAGAGGACCTATGCTCTCCAGGACTGTAAGTATCTGCAGAAGAAATGAGTGTGTTTGTCTATTAAAACTGACTAAAGTTACTGTGACAGGAAAAATATGTTGTTTCCCCTCTGTACGATATTCCATGTGCAATGTCTTATCTGTTGCTGTCAAGTTTCCCCCAGTATGGCTCTGTCACCCTGACTCAGGGACAGAGGAATGGTGACACTTAGCGTCGCTGCTCCAAGGAGATGTATTAGATGCGCTCAGCATCCTCTGCTTTGGCATGTCTGTTGCCCGTTCCTTGCACAGCTGCGGCTTGCCAAGCTTTATATCTTAAACAAAATAACAAGATGAATTTTGCCCTGGCTTACACTGCATACACCCCCATTGTAAACCATTGGGTCCAGTGCGTCAGGACCAGACGTATCCCAGTAACTTCTGTATAGATGTGGCCATTGCAGTTCTTAGCCACAAGGTGAACATCAGCACAATACAGAATTATTACCCAGTAGAGATTTTTCCAGGGTGTAATATGGTGAAGAAATTCAGCTCAGTAAGAACAAGGCTACATAAGAGTATAGGGCTCTCTGCTTCTTGAAGCAAAATGTGCTGAGACAATTTACCTGAGCCCCAAACAAAGAGACACTACGCAGTGCAGAAGTGAGCTCTGCTTCACCGGGAGGTTGTGGGTAAGGCTCCATGAAGATGTCAGCTGGAACTTTCTGAGAGTAAGATGAGTTGGATTTGGCCCTTAATTTGTAGAGAAGAAGAGATCCCATAAAAGGCGTTCTGGTGGCTGGCCTGAGGCTGGGGATGTGGCTGCTGGGCACTGACTTGGACTTATTTCAGATTTCAGTGCCCATAAATGCACATCTAACACACAGATGCTGGCAAATAGCAACAAGCCACATATATCTGCCTCCTTTAAACCCTTCCTCCAAGCTGACTGCTCTCGTATTTTCTGTCACTACTCTCAACTCGAGTGCTTTCTGCTTCTTTCTTTGCACCTGCTCCTATTAAAAATGAAGAAGAAGAAGAAGAAGAAAATACCAAGGAGGGAAATCAAATAAGTGATCTGCATCCTTGGTAAAAATCTGGCGTTAGAGAAATCTTCCTCTCTGTTCTCCATTGTTCATGCTTCCTCTCTGTCTACAACACAACTAGTTCTCATTTCTCGTCATGTCTCTCTTGTTTGAATTCTAAGCTTCTCGGGGCAGGAACTTCATGTAAAACTCTAGAACTTGGTAGTAGCACTATCATCAATAATGTGTTGAGAAGTGGCCAAGCAATCATGCAATGGAGAGAGGAGTCTTCTAACAAGATGGGGGAGAGACTGAGCTTCATTATAATATGTTTGTTAGATCATTGGCAGAATTTCACATTTCAGCAGTTTAATGCTTCTATTAGAGCTCTCCAGCCCAGTCCTGAGCTCCCGTAAGACAGTTTTACATCTGCGTCACTCCACTTATTTTGGTGGAGCTCCTCCTAATTTGCACTAGCATAAATGAGGTGAAGATTGGGCCCATTGTCTCAGGTGGTCTACAGGCGGGTGCAGGAAGACAGCAGGGCATCGGGCCATCTTTGGAAGGTTTTCTTCATAGGCTAGAATCTTATTTTTTTTAAATGAAAATTTAAATTGCACCGGAACTGAAAAAGCCAGCACAGAAGCTGTTAGTTGTATTGTCAGGTACCATCTCAATCCAGTCACAGAAGGGAATGATTGACAGGTAGAGGGGGAAGAGATGGATTAGATACTGTGAGTACCTCAGTATAATATGAATTGGAAAGATGTTACAACACAAGCCTAGAAAGAGCAGAAGAGGCTAGGCCCTACTCTGAGACACGCTATTGTAAATTCAGAATAACTCAATTGATTTCAGTGTTTTTACTCTGGATTTATGGGAGTGTAGATGAGATCAGAATCTGTTCCAATAGTTGGGATTGCTGCTCAGACTTCCGGTAACAAGATAAAGAGGTGGCATATTACAGATGGGAAGAAACAGGGGCACGCCTTAGATGCAAACAATGTGACTTTTAAAATCTCAAACTATATGTGCATCATAACAGTGTGTACGCAGCATACACTCCTATTCTTGTCTTTTAATGCTTTTTAGGGTTTTCTCCAGGACTTTTTGACATTTCTCTAGGATGAAGACTGTTCCTTTAGTCATCTTCGGCTAAAGAGGACGCCAAGAAGAAAGTTGAAATGACTTGGGGAAAACTCCAAACAGCACGGAAGAGGAAAACAAGTATTCCATCCCTTAGTAAACTTGGGAGACCCTTTACATATATTAGATATATTTTACCTCATATGTACTTCTGTGAAACACATATAAATGTGTGTGTACACGTGTATATATACACACATTCCTCTATACTGCCATGCTGTATACACTTATTTGTGTAATGAAATTATAAACAGCACATACATTCTACAAGTGCATACATAAAATGAAAACAATATATTCCAAGTTTTAATGAATACTATATATTTCAAGCTTCGAAGGAGAGAAGTTCTTGTGGTTTTTATTAAATGTAAGGCTCTGAACCCGTAAAATAAAACCAACTCTTCACAAATTGGGGTGGCCAATGTTAATGTTTCTTTGTCCAATGGATAATAAAGGTATTTCTCCCCCCATTGCCACATTTTCATTTATGAGTCAAGTGATGAGGATCTAACAAAGGGCAGCTTTTCAGCCAGCCTAGCACTGAGCATACCCACTTCTGCATGCACAACCAGTGCACACTCATTTTTGCGCGGATCCTGCAGGTTTGTGTGGAGATTGGATTGCTGGGCACCCACTGGACCCTAACCTTGGCTGCTTGTGTGCACAGATTTGGCAGATGCCTGCTTCTGTGGTGCAATCAGTTGCATGCTCAACATTGGAGTCCAGAGAAGGAAACATTGCCCCGAGTGTGCCCACTGCTCTTCTGTCGATACATGGCAGCTGATTTCATTGTGTCTCCGACTCTTCGGCAATAGAAAGACACATGCTTCAACGAACAGATCAGAAAAGTCAGTTTTTGTGTGTACCTGGTGAGGCATGCACTGTAAATGCTGTGTCAAAACCTGGAGAGATGGTGAGAAAGAACTTACGTACAGTAATATTACAATATTCAGAGGCTCACGGACTTTGCCCAGCTGAAGGCTGCTATGGCAGAATGCCAGGATCTTGGGAATTACATCAAAATTGCATAGGCCTGAGCAAATGAAAAGACTCTATGGATGCACCGCTGTGCACTTCGTGCCACTGAAGATGATCAGGCCCTTTTTATAACAGGTCTGGGCAGCAGCCTAACAAGCCCTGTGGATAGAACGTTTATCACTAAATGCCAGATCCTAAGTTCCCTAAACTTTAGAGAAATCTGGATCCAAATCCAGATTCAGACTTTGCAGCTGGCCCTTATGCCTATAATGGTCTAAATGACCGACCTCTCCTGACTTCCTCAGCTTTCAGAGTTCATATTTTCAGGCCAGATACTGGGCTGTGGCCGAGCTGAGCTTGCCGTAGCTTAGGGCTGTGCTATTTCTACACTTGTTGTCAGTGGCCCTCAGAGCCATTCCAGTAGCCAAGTATTTCCAGCGTGCAGGGTTGCACTGGTCCCTTGGTCCTGGGGGAGGGGAGAAGCGTAGAAGCAGCGGTGGCCACCCTGCATTACTAGTGGAGCCCTCTGTGCAGGGTAGATCCTCCAGTGGCCAGAACTGCTGGGTCGGTGTAAAGCAGCTGCATTAGGGTGACCACATGTCTCTTTTTGGGGACTTTTTCTTATGTAGGTGCCTATTACCCCCCACCCCCATCCTGTTTTTTTCACAGTTGCTATCTGGTAACCCTAAGCTGAAATGAGGCTGAAATTCTGTACTCTAGTGTCCTTAGCTGTTAAGCTCTTAAAATACATCCTGTGCCTGACCAAGGTTTCTTAGTCTCTAAGGTGATTTCTGCGACACATAGTCCTTGAGTGTTGTAGGGTAATTTAGAAATGTCCGGGCAGTTTCCCTCCCTGTCATTTCAGCTTTGTTCAGATGGCACAAGGCTAAACACCCTGTGCTGCCATGTCAGATCTGTTTACGTAAGGATATGCTCAGATTTTTAATTCCTGGGGCTACCAAATGCTGAGCTCATCACACAGAAGTGATGCATTATTTCTCTCTAGTGGAAAGAACATAGAATAGGAGGGTTGGAAGGGACCTTAGGGGGTCATCTAATCCAACCTGCTGCTCAAAGCAGGACAAATCCTCAGACTGGGTTTTTTTTTGTTTTGTTCTTTTTTTAACCCCATTTCCCTAAATGGCCCCTTCAGGGATTGAACTCACAACCCTGGTTTAAGCAGGCCAATGGTCAAACCACTGAGCTATCCTCCCTCGTCACATGTGCCCTGTAAAGCCCAGTCCTAGCTTAGGGATTGACTCCAGGGCGGTTACCTGAATTGACTAGTATTGTGCTGCACAGTCCTGGTGTGGCCATAGATCCATTCACTGGATTTATGCTGTGCAACACCTTGGGCATCAAATGATTCTTATATAGGTCAGTTTTTATCTACAGAATGATATTGTCATCTCACATTTTATTCCTGTTGTCATGTAGACTGGGTATGGGGAGAGAAGCATAATGTAATACACCTTCTTACATCCTCCTGTTAGCTGCCCAGCTGCCTTCTGGGTCCTCCCCATGTTAGTTAAACCAATGTAGACTCCTTTATGCTCTATTCAGTTCTGTGTTCCAAATTCAGAGGTGATATGTAAGATACGTTTTGGTAAGCGAATGTGAGTCTAAATCTAACTAAATAAATCCTGGTCTCTAACTCCTGGTCCCATGTTATAACAGGGACACTACCGTTGCTAAAATGTCACGTGGTGAAATGAACCTCTTTGAGGTGTTACCATGAGCAGATGCTGGCCATGTGATAACATGAGACCAATAAATAAGGGCCACACTTCAACAGATGGGGTCCATCACCTTCACCTCCTCTAGGGTTTCCGTTTACTAGGCTATTTTCCATTTTAGGAGTTTCACCTTCTAGGCCGAGTCAAACAGCCTGCTTCAAAGAGGGGAGCCAGGCCACCCCACAGTTTTGTCCTGAAGGGATCAGGGAGGTAGAAGAGTTATAGGAAAAATTACATTATTGGATTTTTTTAAATGATATCTACATCTTGGATGAAATGGCATGTTCCCATACAAGTTTAGTTCTGATCCATAAACAGATTCTATTGATGTGTGTACACATACAAAGCCAGGGTGTAAACAGATTTCCATTTCAATAACTTACACATCTGGATACTATCCTGGTATGAAGCAAACTTTGATATAATTGGTTGTTTTCCGATAACAGATGTTAAGCCAGAATATCTTTATACAAATGATTGTGGAAGCCTGCTTTCTTATCATTTTCTAGTGAATGTACATGGAGATGTTCTCCTAATGTAGGTCAATGGGAAAACTCCAACTCATTGTTCCTTTCTATTGACTTACATGCAAGTCATTAGGAAAATTCATTGACTTGCCCTGACATTGCATCCCAATGGGAATTAGTGGAGATGGAATACCTTTTTGGAAGACATGATTGCATAGAAGTGTCTCAAACAAGAGATTAGTTTTTGTTTTTCCATCACAACTGTACTTTTTTGGGAAAAAAAATTTAAAACATCTGGGAAATTTCAGATCCTTCAGATATGCTGTTTTGACCATAATGTCATAAAACAGTAAAAACCTAGGAAAGTAGCTTATTTGCTGTTGTCAAGCTTCAAACTGTCACAATTACTTTTTATCAACATTTGGAAACAAACTTACTTTTTCTGAAATACCATGATAAGATGTCACTCAGTTCAATTATAAACGGATACATTTAAAATCAGTTATTATTTATTCACGTATACAATAACTTTGTGGAACTCTGTGCCAAAAGATATTGTCAAGAGGAATATCTCAGTAAGCGTCGATAAAAGGTAGAGACAAGATAGCTGAGGTAATGTCTTTTATTGGAGCAACTTCTACTGGTGGAAGGTACAAGCTTTTGAGCTACACCCACATATTTGTTATTGGGGCATTGGGTGAGATACGTTACATGTTGTGATAAGCATAGGTAGGACCCATGAACCTTGAAAGGTGTATGTTGTGAGGGATATTGAATCTTTGTAGCAGTGGAGATGCATCTGTATGTTTTGCACCTGTTGTTCTAGCAAGGCCTGGTGCTACTTTGAGTTGGTGTGTCCTGATCTGTTCGCTTCTGATGATGAACTTGGCAAGCTTTGCAGGTTATTTGAAGGCCGGAAGTGGGGGTTCAGGAAAGATTTCTCTCAGGATATGGTCCCCCTCAAATATGTGTTGTAACTGTTTGATGATACCTCGTATGGGTTCCGATGGCTGGTGATAGGTAACAACCAGAGGTGTGCTGTCACTGGGTTTTTTTTTTAATCTATATTGAAGCAGATTCTCATGGGATATTTGGGTGGCCCATTCCATGATGCAATCTACTTCTCTGGTGGAGTGTCTTTGTTTAGTGAAGGCGGGTTTATGTGTGTTTAGGTGTATATTCCGGACTTTCTCTTTGGAGTTTCTCTGAGTGTCTGGCTGTAGCTGACAGATTTTTGTGGTGTGTCTGGAATGGTTGCTGGCTTTGTGGAGATAAGGTGGGTTTCTTGTAGCTAGTCTTTTGTGGGGTTCCACTATCAAAGCTAATTGTGGTGTCCAGGAAGTTGATGCTAGTGTGGAAGTGTTCTAGTGCAGTGGTTTTCAACCTGTGGTGCGCAGACCCCAGGGGTCCACAGGCTATGTATTAAGATTTCCAAAGGGGTCCAACCTCCATGTGAAATTTTTTAGAGATCTGCAAATGAAAAAAGGTTGAAAACCACTATTCTAGAGAAAGTTTGATGGATAGGTGATGGCTGTTGAAGTTGTGGTGGAAATCTACGAGGGAGTTTAGATCTTCTGTCTGAGGAGGAGAATCTCATGGCTTATCTCAGGTATATCATTGGTCTTATGGTGCATTTTGCCAGAAATTCTTCCTCAAGGTGGCCCATGAAGAGGTTGGCGTATTGAGGAACCATCCCAGTATTCGTGGCTGTCCCCCTGGTTTGGACAATGTGTTTTCTGTTACAAGTGAAGTTGTTATGGGTGAAGATGAGTTTGGATTTCTGAGGGTTGTGCATTGTCTTGTATGTGTTTGAGGCAGGCAGCGAAGCTGTTGCGTTGAGGGATGTTGGTGCATAGGGAGGTGACATTAGTGATGGCAGGGATGGTGTTTGAGGGAGGTTGTTAAGGTTGCAGAGTTTCTTGGGGAAGGCTGCAGTGTCTTGGACGAAGCTGCCCTTTTGTGTGGTGAGTGCTTTAAGGATGTTTTCTATGAGTCCTGATTAGGAATATAAATATCATTTTAAAAGTTAACTTTTTAAACAATTAAAAATATTTCATTTAAACGGTTAACTGATTAAAGGGCTAGGGGCCACTCCAGCCGGGCTGCTCTGGCCAGCACGGCTGGGGCTGCTCTGGCAGGGCGATATGGGGCCAGTGGGTGGCACAGGGCGGCTGGGGCCAGGGCGGCCCAGGGGTTAGCAGTTAAGGTGGGTTAACTGGTATGACTAATACTTATGATTAACTGGTAAACATTTTACATTGCTAATCCTGATATTCCTTCAGTAAACGTGCCCTGGCCATATATGATGGGCCTGCTTGGGTTCCCTTGTTCATGTATCTTGGGAAGCATGTAGAAAGTCCCTTGAGTGGGTTCATGGGGGATGAGGTTTTAGGGTTTTTCTTCAAGTTGTTTTGGGAAGGATTTGTCAGTATCTTTAAATTCCTGGGTGAATTGTGTTAGGAGGTCTCCGATGAGCTCTTTACAGTAGGTGGCGTCAAAGAGATGCCTGTTGGCCTCGTTGACAAAAGGACTACGGTGGTGTCCCCTTTGTCTTCAGGTTTGATCACTATTTGGTCGATGGATTTCAGAGCCTATCTGCTTTCCTATCTGGTAGAGAGCTCGTGGTGGATGTAATGTTTGTTGAGGATTTCACAGAGAATTTTTTTTCCGGAAGTAATCAATGTAATGATCCAGTGTGTGAGTTTGTCCTCTGGCAGCATGTCCAGTCCAATGATTCTTTCTTCTTAGGATTGTCAGTGGGGATGTGGTGCTTCTGGGTGGGGTCATCTTTGCTGTGAAAGAATTCCTTGAGGTGGAATAGGTGGAAGAAACCACTTCCAACATGCTTTACCCCCTTCTGTTTTCCAGTCTGTCCCAGTTTAGCTTCCTTCTCCAAGTCTGCAGAAGAGCTCTGTGCAGCTCAGAACCCTGTACCTTCCACCAACAGAAATTGGGCCAATAAAAGATATTACCGCCCATATCTTGTATCTCTCATATTCTGGGACCCACATGGCTACACCAGCACTGCAATAAATGGTTAGACATTTCTAAGAAAAAGAAAAATGACTGTAATTAAAGCAGCTAGGATATAACTACAGGACCACCAATCCTTATTCTTTTGAGCACGGACTGCTAAGCAATTGGACTCTCATACTAATTTCATCCCTGTTAGGCACTTCATGGAAGATTAACACCTTTTTCAGAGGTCTCTGATACTGGCTACTGTTGGACACAGGACACTGCTATAGATGGACTATTGTCCTGTTGCAGTTTGCCAATTCCAGTGTTCCTGTTGACCAGGATTAACCGAGGGTATGGCTACACTTGCACTTCGCTTTGAAGTTTCGAGTGTGGTTGCAGCGCCAGCACGGGGAAAGAGCTCTCCCAGCACTGCACGTACTCCACATCCTCTACGGGTGTAGTTTGCGGCGCTGGGAGCCGCGCTCCAGTGCTGTGGCACTGTCTACACTGAGGCTTTACAGTGCTGTATCTTGCAGCACTCAGGGGTGTGTTTTTTTCACACCCCTGAGCGCGACAGTTGCAGCGCTGTAAAGCGCCAGTTTAGCCATGGCCTCAGATCTGATTTATTTCCAAATTGTTATAGGGCTAGATTCTTTCCTGCACCAAGAGCAGGGGCAATAAGGAGCTAGATCCTGCTCTCTGATTCTTGGAGCAAGCCCTGGACAAGCGACTTCAAGCTGCACAACTGGTTTGGAGTCCCTCAGGGACCCTAAAACCATCCAGGTTTGTCATGGTGTAGCAGATCTCTGCCACTCCTCCTGCCTGACCCCAAAACACCTCCTCCCTCCCCGGGCTTGCCCCCGACACCAGGTGTTAGGGGCCCACAACTGGCGCACTGGCACCAGCAGGGAGTACACCCCTTGGACAAGGAAATTCTCTGCGGGCCAGTTGTGGTCACTTGGTGCAAAAGGGACAGACATTGATTAGAGCATTTGCTCTATTGAGTTTTGTGGTAGTCAGCAAAAGTGTGAATGACAGAACACCACCTGGGAGTCTAAAGAAAGTTGTGCATGAGAGTTTGGGGGGTGGGGGAAGGAGCACCGAGAGGAAGGGGAAAGCAAACCGTCCAAACTGTCTCTCCTACTATGTCTTGGGCAGGCCCCCTTGTGAGTCTACTTTCTCTATCCCTAAAACGCAGCCCAGGGTTTCCAACACTTAGGAAACCACCTTGGTTTTTAAACTGAATCAGCCATGAAACCCCCCCATGTTTAAATTACAGGGAAACCTGAACTGGGTTTGCAGACCCACAAATCACTGGGGAGCTTCTCAGGCCGTCAAGCTAGGTGGGGTTGGCTCGTGTGTGGTACATGGTCTTGCTCTGGTTATCTTTGTTTTAAAACACGAACTCTGATAGGTGCAAGGAAGAAACAAATGTGGGAAAAATCTCTGTGCAACTCACCACTCCAGCCACCAAAAGAACGTTGAGAATGGGACCTGGGGGGCATAGACTTTGCTCTAAGCCTGCCCAATGCTCTGACTATAAATCTTTCTTTACTTCTGTGGCATAAATCGACATGTGGCCTGTGGAGAGCAGGAAGAGCTGCAATACCCCCAGGGGCGCTGGATGGACCAAGCTCATCAGCAGCCCTTGCTACACCCTGTCAGTGCCAGCCATGCAGCAGTGCCCCAGGCATTCATTGGAGGACAACCCAACTAGCTACATCCCCTTGTGGGGGTAACGCACTCCTGATGCTACCAGTTCCTTCCCCTTGTCTCAAGGGTCCTGAGCCCCAAATCCACTGATGTCAATGGAAAGACTCCTATTGACTTCATTGGGCTTTGGCTCAGGCCCTGGGGTTGTAGGCATCAGCATTATGGGTAAGTGGGGGTAACCAAGTAAGAATCGGGAGTCCTGCATCTCCCCTGCCCTCCAACCTCATGCATCCTTGAGATCCGGTAAGTACATCCCTTTACAAAAAGATTATGATGAAACTGGTTGCAAGGTCGCAGCAACATAATGTAGAGGAATGTACTGCCTTGATTGAAACTACTTTGTTTTTCACTCTGATCCCCGATTCTTTCCCTTCCTTATTAACCTCTCTGTGTAATGGCCCCTGAAACGCTGCAGAGCCGAGCCCAGACTAGCAACCGCTGCTGGAACAGTGACTGCAAGTCAGTGCAGGAAGCCTGAGAGCTCAGCCAGTTGCAGTATATTTCACTTATTGCTTTAAGACTGATGTCTCTAACTCCATCCTTCTGGTTTCTCCCTCCCTCAGGGATTAATCACTCTAAAAGGCTACCATTACCCTGGGGAGAGGAGAGGGGAATCTGGAAATTCACTTCCAATGCTCCTGCATTCCTGACCTGACCCGATGGAGCCGAGAATCAAATTGCAACAGAATCTACAAAGTAGCCTCCTAGCTTGTTGAACCACCATGCTGAGAACAGGAAACGGTTTGAAACTCACACAACTTCTTGAAGGAATTCAGGACTATAAAAGCAGGATCCAGCCTAAGCTAATCCCAATCAAGTGAATCTTTCTATCACCCCCCCCCCCCCCGACTCAGCAGCTACCATGACATGCTAGCAGGGATTTCGTTATTTTTCTGTGCACTGCCGATTATGTTTAGGCTACGACGGGAACAAGCATGACTCAAGTCGTGAAAAACCTCTCTCTCTCTCGCTCTCTGTTTCAGTCCCAGCAATGCCATCCCTCTTTATTAAAGTTCTTAACAGCACCACCATCCAAGCGGTGTGGGAGCCCTCCGTCAAACTGGGCCAGCATGAAGGATTCAAACTCTACTACCGTAAAGTTCACCTATCCCACTTTACTGGCCCTATGCTTCTGCCCAGCAACATTAGATCTTATAACATTACTCACTTGGGTAAGTACAGAGGAGAGCGTTATTCACTTTACGTGCCTTCGCTGAGCAAGAAAATTCCCCTTTATGTTGTCATTATAACAGAATGTTTAGAGTAATATACGACGGCTAGGAAATATATATCATGAGTGCCTAGCAAGGTTTGTTTTCCACTCAGCCTGCCCCCACTGCTTTAAGTGAGAGCAGGTTTGGGTCCTAATACTGACAGTGACTGGCTTTTGCAATGCGTGTAAGATGTTTGTTTTCATGACACAGGCAGGCTCAGCAAGATTAGCGTACTGTAGCTCTTTAACCTGAAATGCCCTCCTCGTGTCTTTTCTAAAATAGACCCATCCGTGGTATATGAAGTAAAACTCCTGGCATATAACCAGCATGGGGATGGAAATTCCACTGTCCGCTTTGTATCCCTCCGAGAAACTGTTGAAAGAACAGGTAAGAGGCAGAATCAGTCCAACTTGTGTACGCGATGTGAAACCTTACAGCATAGGAGTGATATAGCCAGAGACAGTGAGGGTCATACTGACACACAGTTAATTTAATAGTGCATCCAATGCTGTATGCTGCTACTTCTGAACCGTCACCTTTAAGAAGCACTTTATTTTCTGCACAGCAAATACATTTGAAGCTAGGTTGTATGGAGAAGCAGTGCCCTCTGGTGGCTAATGTGGTTATTTCCAGTTGCTTGATCTTTATGCATGTTCATCACCCCTTCTTCCTCTCTCAAGGAAGCAACTGGAAATAATATGGGCATGAACCGCCAACTCTGTAGCCCACTCCAAACCACCATTACCGATCGTTAGTGTTGCTAGGAAGGAAACATTCTGCATCTGGCTCAGTTCAGTCTGATCTCTAGTTACAGAAAACAAAGCAAAATGTACCAAGTTTCCGGTACTCCTGTAACTAAACAGCAAGGTTTGTCTTCCAAATTCAGGTTGTACAGACCACAGATGGAGAGTGTGGCATACTGTTTGGTGCATAGGTTAGAGAGTGCACGCAGTTAGCTCCCTCTCTTTCACAAGCAACAGCTGTGCATGGACAAGTGTTGTTATTTATTTATTTGTATTATCGCATCACCTAGGAGCCCCGCTCATGGGTTAGGTGCTGTACAGACACAGAATCAAGAGATGGTCCCTGCCCCAAAGGCCATTATCACCATCAGTGTTTTAAAAGTCTCAGGGTTAAATCCTGGGTGTTCATTCTGTATATGTGCAATTCCAGCTGACTTCAGTGGGAACCCGGAACACGTAGCCGAGGTCAGAATCTGGCTCTTAATAGACCCAGAGCCAAATTCTATCCTTAGTTACATTTAGACAAGTTTGGAGTCTCTTCATTGTACTCAGGGGAGCAAGTCAGGCTTTTAGTGCTCGGACTGAACACAGAACCGGGTGTGGTCACCAGCGGGTTGGGTGCATTGGACAGATTAGATGAGATTGTATTGATTGTAGTAGTTTAAGGAGCCCATTGTTGTCCTGCTTTTCTAAGGGCTTGTCTACATCACAAAGTTGCAGCGCTGGTGAGGGGGTTACAGCGCTGCAACTTAGGAGGTGTACACATCTGCAGGGCATCACCAGCGCTGCAACTCCCTGTTTGCAGCGCTGGCCGTACTCCCGTTTTGTCTCGGGTGTAGAGGATCCAGCGCTGGTGATCCAGCGCTGGTAATCAAGTGTAGACACTTACCAGCGCTTTTCTTGACCTCCGTGGAATAAGCAGGTATCCCAGCATACCTGAGGAAGCCTCTGGTAATCAAGCAGGTCTCCTTCCCCGGTTTGCTCTCGCGTTCTCCGAACCCCCCTTGAAGCCGCCCAACAGCGCTGCAGTGTGGCCACATTTAACACCACTTGCAGCGCTGGTTGCTGTAAGTGTGGCCACTCTGCAGCGCTGGCCCTATACAGCTGTACTAATACAGCTGTAACAACCAGCGCTGCAAAATTGTAGATGTAGACATACCCTAAATCTCCCCATACTTATTGCAAGTGGGTGATAATAGCAGATAAAGAATCATTGTTTCTGGATTCAGAGTGGTAGCCCTGTTAGTCTGTATCAGCAAAAAGAACGAGGAGTCCTTGCGGCACCTTAGAAACTAACAAATTTATTTGGGCATAAGCTTTCATGGGCTAAATAAATTTGTTAGTCTCTTAGATGCCACGAGGACTCCTCGTTCTTTTTTCACTGTTTCTGGAGTGACTGATTGGTTGTTAACAATCAGGGACACTTTTGTCCATGACAGTCTCTTTCTGTCAACAAACCAAGCAAACAAACAAGGAAATTCCTGTGAACAGGAAAATGAAGAAGAGCCTGTCTGAAACTGACAGAAGAGCAGAGGCTCCGATTTGTAATGGTATTGAGACATTGCTCTACTTAGCTCTGCAAGACCTGAATAACTTAGAAACTAAGTCCCATTTTCAAAACTGATTTAGGAGCCTACTTCTCACCAGAAGTCAAAATCACTGTCTAAATTGCCTTGTCCTTGCAGTGCTGAGTGGAGACGTGCCTAAATCCCTTTACAAATCTGGGCCTGAACTGAAGTCCAGATTTGACCCATCCTTTGCTGCTCTTGCTGGTGCACAGGAATGGACGTGAATAGAGTTTTGGTTATGATCAATTGTATTACCAGTTTCACGTTGGAGGGTATCTTGGCTTTGGAAGGAGATGACTCCCCGGTCTAACATGGTTTTGCCATCTCTCACTACTTACTAGGATTCTGTTCCCACTGAAGGGAATTGGTCTCAGAACAGCTGGTGGTTTTGCTTCTGCTTTGTGAGCCGCAGCGATGGGTTAAGAATGCGTTTGCTGGCTCTTCCTCACCTAGACTAGACTCCTCTCTGGGCCCTGTATTCAGTGGCACTGACTATTTGTGGCTGCCACTGATTTCAGCTGGAATTGTGGGCGAGAGCGCCTCTGAAAATCAGATTTCAAATAATTGTCACCTAGTTCTTTGGAGGGCATCTGTGTTTGGTAGGAAGAGAGAAAGAGACCGAATGCATCAGCACTTTAGTTACCTGGAGGCAAGAGGATTCTCCTCTTGGGGGAATCTTTAATTGTTCACACCTTTTGTTCTTGTATGTGTTGAAAAATACCCTGGTGCTTTGGGAGTCATTTTCACCAGACTTCCAATGGGAATATCTTCAAAACATAGATTGTTATTCATACTGTACCTTTAATGTAATAAACATTCATCTCTGTTGGAAGTACAGATAAGTTCATCAGCTCCATTCTAATCCTTAGCCTTTGTTTTGAGGGATCCCACTGAATAAGGTATTATAAACTGCTCAGGCTGGCTGCAGTTTTCCTCCAGTGCAATTCACATCATACCTCTGACACACAAAATGCAAAGTTTACAAATCCCCAGGCAGGAAGGCAAAATAATTGTATGTTATCCTTTCACTTTTCATCTGAACACAGCATTAGAGATCAGAGATGCAGGCTCTGCTTTTAAAGGAAATTGCTTGTCTCGGGAGAATAGGCTGAAAGCTTTTGTTACCGTGTAGCAGAACTGCCCGACTGCAGCAAAATCTTAGGAATTAGTTCAGCTGAAAGTCCCTGCTGCTAGCCCCTCCAGCACAAAGGGAAGCGGGGAGACGCTGGCCTGTAAATAGCTAACTGCGATACACGGGGTGTATTTGGGGAGAGTGCTTCACTCTCCTGGAAAGCTGTTGCTTAGCTGCTGTTTTTTCCTCAGCCAGCTCTAGCCTGTATTACATGGGCTCAGTCGGTACCCTCGGATGCTATTCCAATGGCAGTTCTAGATACAGATCACAGAGAGGGGATAACATATGTTTGTAAGAGTGTTCAGCTGGCAGCCTGCTGCAGTCATCGACCTGCAGTCTGAATAAAACAAATATTATGCTTGGCAGCCTCATCCCATTTCATTCTTTAAATAATGGTGTCCAAAGCTTTTGCCAGTGCTTGTTACCATGGATATCGGTTGATTGATGTGGGGACATTACAATGAAAGACTGTCAGCAACAGCTGGCACAGATGAGAGACAGCCCCGCCTCCACACCCCTCACCCAGTGCTGGATAAATACCCTCTGGCTACGGGCCCAAGGGAAGAGAGCACCACGGCGAACGAGCACATCTTATGCCAAGTCCTAAAGAGCCACCAGACGGGCTGCAGGGAGCTGGTTCCAGAGCAAAGAGCCTGTGCCGGCGGGGTCCTGCTGGCCACAGCCTGGAGTCCAGCTCTGAGAACAGCCGGCAGGGCCTCCTCGTTGGTGGCCATTACTGTCATAGGGCGTTAAGGAGAGCAAGGGAGTTGCTTTGCCAGCAAAATTGTGGGGAGAGACCCCCTCATAGTAGTGTGAGGTCCCTCCTGCCCCCCAAACATTCCCTCCCTCCCTGACCCTTGCAAACCTCCCTCTCCCCCACAACTCCCTCCCCTCGCCCAAAGGCTCCCCTCCTCTACTTTTCTTACCTTCCAACAAACAGCCCCCAACTCTCCCTCCCTAAAATACCCCCACCCCTCCCTCCAACACCCCCTCCTCCCCTCCAACACCCCCACCCAAGCCTTCCCTTCCCCAAATACTCCTCAGCCCTCCCCTCTCCCACTCAACCCTTGTCCTCCCCTCCAGGCTGCTGGTTCTACAGCTTCTTCCCCCGAAGCACCTTCCACGCCCATTTTCTCCACCTATCTCCCGTCTCCCATACCTGAACCTCCTTCGGGGCAGGGGAGGGGGAAAGGATGAGCTGCTGCTGGGCTGGAACCAATCTCTTCCCTGGAGCTGGCTCAGCACCCCCCCCCCAATCCCCAATTGGGCTCCCCTTGCTCTGCATTCTCACCCTGGGGGGCAATGCGGAGGGAGCTGTTCCAGGTCCTGATAGCAGGGGGAACAGAGCAGCCCCCTAGTCACAGGAGGCAGTGACTGCGGCTGCCTGCTCCCTGTCTCCTCCTTCCTTCTACAACTAGGCCCAGGAAGGAGAGGCAGCCTCTGAGAACATGACCTGATGCTGGGCTTCCAACCCCAGCACGTGCTGCGGTGCTCTTGTGTCTAGGCCTCGGGAGCACTAGGTGGCTAAAACCCCAGTGACTAACTCCCTTTTCGCTGCTTCTCCTCACAGTGTTGAATCCCCCATGTGACTGCATGAAAGATGAGCAAAATAATAAGACCTCCACCACGGGGATCATCATTGGGATCCACATTGGAGTCACGTGCATTATATTCTGTGTCCTGTTCCTCATGTTTGGGTACAGAGGAAGGTACGGTTCTCTCCCCACACTGGCCGGGTGACATGAATACACTATCTACTTGTATTGTGCCGTTTGCTTTGCGCCAGCAGTTCTCAAGCTGGTGAAGGGTTCTCAGACTCAACCGCGTTGCAGTAGCACGAATGTCTCATGGACCACCTCCCATTTGTGAGTCCACAGGCCAGGCCGTGGTCCCACTTCTGATTGCAGGGTCTACTTCTCCTTCCATTGGTGATTGTGCCCCTCCACGTGGGATTGTATAACATCCCTGTTGCTGGTACAGTAATCGCTTACCTAGGCTCTGATCAAAGACCAGTTAAGTCAATAGGAGTCTTTCCATTGGCTCCAAAGGGTCTTGGATTAGACCTGAAGTGCATAGGAGTTGTGGGTGCTCACTTTATTGTAAGCAGAGCTGTGCAGCCACATCCGGCAAGAGTCTTTTGATGTCAATCCAGCACCGTCCCCTCTACTAAACCCATTAAAAGACAGTTACAGTAACTACTCTACCTGGGGCAACAGCTGAGGTGCAACATGGGGTGGACACATCCGCAGGGAGATCTGCTTTGAAAACCGTGTCAGAGAAATGGGTTATAAGGAGGAGCGAGAGAACATGGTGCACCAATAAGTGTGGAAGGGGTTTCGGATGTCAGGAGGAGGAGAGGCAGAGACAAAGACTAGAATTGTGACTTCTCTCAGCTTCTCTCTGAGCCTAGCTCCTGTTTTGGGAGGCTGTATATGAGCACAGAATTCACTGTAAGATGTGAATGGCGAGGTGTGTCCAGGCCCACCTAAAGGGGCGGCATGCAGTGCTGGGAGGTGCTACACTTTCAGTTTCCTCCCCTTTCGGTTTTCCAGACTGCTGATGTGTAAAAACGTCCAGGAACAGCTGTCAACCCCACAGATCCCGAGGAGTCAGAGGAACACCACAGGCCTGGTTCTGAATGGAGCCGCTCGGAGGGACAGGGACGACCTGGACATAAATGGGAAGCAACTGGAGATGAACGAACTGGAAAGGTTGTTTCTAGCATTGCCTTCCCAGGATCAACAGGATAAGGGAATAATGGTAAGGGTCCTGTCTTGACATTAATCATGGGATTTATAGACACTCTTCCCTTTCAAACACACTCCTCTCCCCTTGTTATGTAGAGAGATTTATATGCTTAATTCCCTTCCCTACATTGAAAATATAGATCCACTAAGCACTAATGTTTAATCCATTCCACACTGGGAGAGTGTGTGTCTTTGTCCCCCGCTAGTGGCTAGTTCATATAAGAAGTTAAGAGTCTATTATAGCTGCTAGCTAGAGGAATTATTCTTTTATCACAAGTGATAGCGGCTCCTGCTTTTAGCCCTGACGGTCTCAAGTTTGAACCCCACTGTCAGCCCAAACGGGGTTGGTTACGAATGTACAACTTCATAGTGGTAGCCACAAACAATCCTTATACCTGGCAGGTGGGGTAGAATTTAAACTGTAGATGTTAAGGACATCTGTGTAAAATGTGCATATTTGTTCCTGGATGAGCCATATCATTTCTAAGAAGCCCAGCATCTTCGTAGTGATAGCCAAATGCAACAATTATTGTCTTTGTAATAAGGTGTTTTTTCTCCTCTCAGCCAGATCACGTCCCACCTGACTCACATGATGAGACTCAGATATCTACATTTCCACTGGATGAATTCAGCATTATAGAAGAACAGCTCAATCCCCCAGCCAGCAGTCTGGCTCCTGATGATCAGGGTGGACCACTACACAACTTTAGCCAGGAAGTCCCAGCTTTGAAACATAGTCCCACCAATGAAGGATAATTGCCAAGTCTCTAAGTCTCTTGTAGGACTCACCGAGAACCATTCCCATGTCTGGTGATGTCTTTACAATGATTTGTCAATCTCAGGTCAATTTAAGATTTCTACAGTCTGATTTTTTTTGTTTTTACTTTATTATTTCTTTTATATCGATATACGGCTTTTTAGAAGCGCTATGAAGTTTATCTTCCTGACCTGTCTCAGGCCTCTTTGTGCATTTCTTCCTACAATTGCATTATCAAGACTGGTCATGATGGTTTTTCCCATGGCTGCTAGGTGACAGACTTTACAAATTCTCCAGTCTCTATCAAGGATGGAATATGGCGGAGCCTTGTTCCCTTGGCATCCCAGCCCATGTTCCCCATTAGCAGCTTTCGGAGTACTTTGTGATCTATTTTTTATTTCATGATGACTGGATTAAGATGAATCCTTCTAACTTGACTCCAAAAATTCAGGTCGGGGAAGGCCACCTCTCCATGGATTTGATGATTTTGTACACTTTTGCTATTTCTCAGGATGCTTTTTTGGTGATTGACTATAAATAAGAAAAAAAAATGTGTGTCAAAAGAGGCCTGCATGAGGGCTACTGAAAGACTTGGACAAACATCCCGAGTAGACTCAGAACCTACCTCAACCGGAATGAATGTCTTTGGGGAAGCAGCAAATATCTGTGTCTTCCTTTGTTTTCAAAACAAGTAGCATAGCACTTGGTCTGCATAAGCTTGGTACTACCTCAGAAGTCATGCTCCATATCTGCCATGGTGTTGTCCTTTTTTTTTGTCGTCATTCTGATGTAAAGCACTTCCAAACCTTGAAAGCAATGTTCTACCTCAAGTTTTATATAGAAGTTCATTCATTTGTGTCGTCAGACCTGCTCCTCCTTCATCTGACTGTTCTGCTCTGCTCCAGTGAAACCTGTTCAAAGACAAATGAAAGGGCAGTGTGTTTGCGTTAAGTAGCAATTGTGGTGACATTTCGTTAGTGTTAAAAGTTTTACTTTAGCCAAGTCATAGTGCTTGTGTTTGGTTTTGTGTGCTGGAGTTTTATATGATGGTTCTGCTTTAACGACTGTTAGAGCTGTAGCAGATATACCACCACTAGTAACCTAAAGAGAGTCTTCACCTGCCACATTAGGGCCAAACTGGACCCTGGAGTACAGGTGAGCTGTTCCCAATTTGCTCCTTCAAACCAGTGAACCCATCCATTTTCTGAGGATTGTGGGCTTGATCCTACAAGAAAGCAAGCAGTCTGGTTTTGGTCCAACAAAGTCAATGCTTAGCCAAGAACTAAGCATGCATCTTTTGCTGAATCAGGATCAGAGTGCTCAGCTCCATGCAGGATCCAGCCCCGAGGCAATAACCAGTTTGTCTAATTAGAGTTCCAGTCTGACACATTATGGGACATCAGCCAGATAGATTAGAACTACAACACCTACCCGTTTGCACGTTCCCATCTTTACTCAGAACCCTCAGGTTCTACCATGGGCTACGTGGAATAACACTCCCAGCTGAGATAACGGCACATGTTGGATACTGGAGATGCTTGGCCTTTCAGCCTCATTCTTCACACATCCAAGGAGGTGCCTGATTATCTCACAATGACTGACACATCCTGTGTCATGTGTTAAATGCCTCAGGGAAGTGCTTTGTGAAAGATAAATATATGCTGACCCCTTTCTCCCCCTTTTTTGGCTAAATACATATTTCTAAAAGATGCATTTTCTTTATTAACTTTATTTATTTTCAGCCATAGTGTATTACTTCTTACTTTTGAATGAAAAACCTGCTTAAACCTGAGACTTCTGAATACTAAGTATTAAAAAGCACGTCAGAATGTTCAAGGGTACAGCTGGCTGGATGAGCTGCCTATCCTAGTATGGCACCTTTCTGAGTGGAAAGGTTGCCCGGTGCGGTGGAGTGACCACCAGACTATTTCATTAACACCTCACTGGGAAGAACATTGGTTGTTTTGAAAGGAAAGGGGGAATTTTTTATTAATATAGAAAAAAATGGAAAAAATAATGTGAGAGGCAACGTGTATATATTTAAAGCAGAGAGGACAAAATCTGAGGTCCTTTACTCAGCGTGTAGTCATTCAAACTCCCATTAGCTTCAGTGCGTCCGAGAAAGGCCATATTCTGAAGGTCTAAACAAGCTTTGTCTAAACTACAGGGGAAATTTGATCTAAGCTACGCAATTTGTGTTACGTGAATAGTGTAACTCAAATCGACAATGCTTAGATCTACTTACCACGGGGCCCACACTATGCGATGTCGATGGGAGACGCTCTCCCACTGACTCCCCCTACTCTTCTCGATCTGGTGGAGTACAGGAGTCGACGGGAGAGTGATCTGCAGTCGATTTAGTGTGTCTTCACTAGACCCACTAAATCGACTGCCGATGCATCGATCAGCGCTGGTCGATCTCCTTGTGAATGTAGACAAGCCCTAAATGTCTGATTCTGCCCTGAACTCTGCTAGTTCAATCCCAATGGGTCAAAACCAGACCTGGCTCCACTGACTTCAGTTCAGTTGTCCTCACTTGCGCTGGGGCTGAATTTGGCTCATTATCATTAATGGGGACACACTCAGCTAATGGAGAGTACAATCTAGTGCATGCATCTCAGTGCCTGCACCTCACCATCCCGCCTACATTCTTTCACTGTTAGATGGTCATCACATTCTCTGCTGTTCAGCTGACGAGATCCCAGGAGTAAGAGCCCTGTGTCTGGGTGCACATGGTAATATATACTAGAGCTGCTGCCCAGCAGCATCTTTGTGTGCACCGTAGTCTGGAAACACACTTCGCTTTAACACAAAAAATCTCTGCCCTTGTCTAATGCACCTCTCATAAAGCAAGAAGTATTTTAAAAATTGCTTCATTTTACCGGGAAAGGGAAGGCCCGCACTGTTCAAAGGCAGTTGTTGGATGCATCCACACTGGGTGTAGTATTAAAAAAGGATTAAGGGAATGGTCATGAAGAGAGCCTCCAGCAGTGATGAATGTATCACTTGGACGTGCAGCAGCTTTTTAATAGGAGGTTAAGAAATTAATGCTATTTCGCCAAGACATTGAAGAGTCAAGAGAGCTATTGGGGACAATTATGATTGTCTCTCAAGCAGCCCAAAAGACTATATTGGGCTGTGTTTTGAGTAGCTTTCCAGCCAGTGGAGCACCATTAGAGTTTCACAAGATGGAAATGAGGCCAGAATCTGGCCCAGAGTTAGCAGTGTAGGGACCCACTTATCTCAGTCTTTTTTTTAGATTGCCTTAAAGTATCAAACTCTACGGTAATTACAAACTAGAAGGTGCCAGCACTCCAGGCCATTAAAGGTTCTGTTTGCTTAGCCGCATGCTGTTTTGTATAGTAAAGACCAATTCAATTTGAAAGGGTGGGAAAAAGAGAGAGTTTTAAGGGCTTGTCTACATTACCTGCTGGATCAAGGGGCAGCGATCAATCCAACGGGGGTCGTTTTAACGCGTCTAGTCTAGACGCGATCAATTGACCGCCGAGTGCTCTCCGGTCGACTCCAGTACTCCACCAGGTAAGTAGATCTAAGTACGTCGACTTCAGTACGCTATTCACGTAGCTGAAGTTGTGTAACTTAGACCGATCCCCTGCCTAGTGTAGACCAGGACTAAGTGTAGAATTAACTGTCAGTGTCCCCAGCACCTCCAAAATTGGCCATACCGGCTTATACGGCACCAGCATGTATACTGACGGGATCACCGTGCTCTTAATGTGGCATTGTGACAACAAGCATGGAGAAATTCCTCCTGGCAGCTTCTCTTTAGGCTATTGGTGGTGGTATCTGTTGTAGACCTCATGTACGAAGCCTGCGAATGTAATGTGTTCAGTCGGTGCATGTTGCTGGTGACCTACCTCAGTACAAGTGGTCAAGCAACCTAGTGGTATTGAAACATCTGTATTGCGATGCTGAAGAAAATCCACTCCACAACTATAAACATCCAGGGCAGCCATTTCACGGGCATGTGTTTTTAAGAAGTTTGTTTTTAAAGTATTTTTATACACAGTGATGAATCAAAAGTGACATTTTCACTTTTCTTTGAAAGTGGAAAGGAATCAGGAAAGGAAACTCATTTAAATAAAGAATTAATTGTCTTGCCTTTAAAAAAAAATGAAAAACAGTTCTACAGCTTCAGTACCTGTGGAATAGATCAGTATGTATCAGAAACATGCTTATCAGCCCCTCTTAACTAACTATACCCTTTGACATTTGAGTACTGAAAGAATTGTCATATGATATGTAGCACAGTGAGCAAAAATTAATAACTCATTTCCTTTGTTTTGAAATAGGGTTAGATCTGAGGGGGACAGCTTACCTGAGGGTCCGATTGACCAGACTGGCATAAGCAGATGCAATGCCATTGACCTCAATTAAGTTGAGCAACATGCACCAGTGGCGAATATGAGTCAGTGTTTATAAGTGTCCTGGCCCTTTAAAATTCCTCTTCTCCTGCATGATGTCTTTTGGTTTTGTTATGTTTTGTTTTGCAGGATTGGATGGGGTTTTAAAGGGCCCCATCTGTATGTGAACAAACCCACAAATGCTTTCCCCCTGCCAATAAAGCAGTGGCTAAATATGACCTCAGAGAGGTTACTGCTCATGCTTTTACAGTATGCTGGGGGAGGGTTTTTTTCCCCTCTCACTCCAAATTTCTTAAGCAGGTTGCAAGTGAGAATGTAAGAGCTTTAAGCAAGAGCATCTATGCTCTCAGGCCCTGTGGTTTCTGAATTTAGGTTTATTATTGATCAGCTGGGGATGTCTAGTTACAGAAGAAGAGTTTGCCTTGTAGAAGCCAGTTTATGCCAGTGTTTGGAAAGGCAAAGTCATGGGAAATGGAGGTGCAGGGTGACCCGAGAGGTGGGAATGCTGGAGCCTAATGAAAGGAATAAGGTCAGTGTGTATGACGAAAAGCCAATGAAAGGGTTAATGTTAGTGATTTGAAGGGCTTGATAAATGTGTCTCTTTTGTTTCAATCAAAACAAGGATCAGCGTGTAAGATTTGAAGTACTTGCTAGAGAAAGCTCAAACTGCAAGGTCTGGATTTCAAACACTTTAAGGCTTGATCTCCAGATCTGGGCGTTTGCTTAGGGTCCATCTCTAACGCTTACAGCCCTCACCTGACATGTCACGAAGAAGAGCCCCTCTGCCACACGCACAGCATCAGTATTACCGAGTTTACAATTTACTACCAGAAAGAAGGAAAAAAGAAAATGACGATATGTTTCCTCGTACACTGAGTTACGACCTGGTGTCAAAGAGAACCCAGACCTCCCTCGTTTGAACTCCGGTTTTTATTGTCTCTGTGTGTAATGAAGTGCAGATTGAATAAAGTACTGTTGCCAAAGTGAACACATAATTTAGACTAGCTTTCAGCTCGAAATATCTGGGGCTGTGAACCTGTTATTAGTTTAATATCACATTATTGTGGTATTGTAATAGTAACACATATTTGTCACTACTTCCTTTTATTAAAGGGAAATGCTGTGCCATTTGATTAGTTGAAATACAGTAGTATGTCAAGAATAGATTTTTTTTCCTCAGATGCAGAAATGTAATGGCTTGAACTGATGTTGATTATCTGTTGGTTTAAGACAGGAAAAGAGAGATGTGAACCTTTAAAGATTATTTTTAGATATTTAGAGTTTCCTCTCTTTGAGGTTTCTTTTAAGCTCTTGTAAATCCATAGCACAGCAAAATATCCGTAGAAGTTTGTGATGGGCAAACCTCGAAATGTTTGAGGGTCCATTCTGGAGAACCACCAAGGAGATGTTATCCTACCTGAATTATCAAGCCTCCTGAGTCTGCAAAACAGGACAGGAAACCTTGCAACAGCGGGCATTTCATGTGTGTTTTCAAGTACACGATCGTCCAGCTTCTGGTCAGATGGGAAATAACACAAGTAGCAGCTATCTTTTCGGCTCTTGGATGCCTCCATTTTTGATCCCAGACTGAACAGAGTAGCACAGGCCTGTGCAAAAAATAAATTAAAAAATTGGGAAAACGCTAATTGTACTTTTTGAAGTCTCCAACGAAGCTGATTTTAGGTTTGTTTAAAGCATTGGGCAGAGTTTCAGGCCAGTTCTGGGTTTATCCAGACAGGTTCACCCATCTCTGAGAGAAACCTGAAGAACACAATCCAGCTTGGAAATGAAACTAGAAAGATGGGGCTTGATGCTCTTCTGACTTACACCTTGTGCAACCCCATCAACTTAGATGGAGTTTTACAAGGTGTTAAGGGCAAATTTGGGTGCAAAGTCTTTATCAGTTATTTACTCCAGCTTCATATAATATGGTGTCCACTCATAAAGATCAGCTTTTAAGGTCGGGGATGTTGACTTAAGCAGATCCATTTACATTTACTGGATGTTTGTTGAAGTGGCCTTCATAACTTTCCAGGAAATGCGAGCCAGCGCAAACCTCTCGTTTCCATATACCAGTGATTTGTTGCTGTAAAGAACACTTGTTTTTGTCTAACTCTGTTGCCGGTGCTGATTTACTTGTTCAAGTTATGTGTGCAGCAAACAGTGGCTGCCTTGTGTACCGCATATGTGAAGATGGGAGTCTTTCCTGAGCACTGGGTGAGATTTTGTCAGTGCTATGTGTGTGACACACAATATTCCGCATCAAAGGATGCGTATGTGTGTTGGTGGTTTTAAGCACCTGAGGCCAGATTCCCAGGAGGTCTGAATTGCCAGAGCACCTTTAATTTCAATAGCACTGCATCTGTTTACACTTCCTGAGAATCTAGCCCTGCGTAGTTAAAAATATGTGCATTGACTAAACTGAAAATGTTCAGTTTTGAGCCAGCCTAGACCCATGTGTCCTGAGGATTGATAAATGGGTTTGTGTTCCCGTGGCTGGGCTTCCTAAACAACACAAAGGACATTTTGAGGAACAGTCTCATGTTATTGTCTACAAGAGGTCTCTGCTTGACTAGGACTTAGGGCACTGTATTCCCCACCATCAAATATGTGGCAGGTGATAGCAGCATTCACATGTATTAATTAATGCATGGATGGAAGTGAAGTCATTGTGTTCTTTTTTATAGCTGATTTTGGGGACTTGACAATAAGCTGGGTGTGTTTGAAGAATTAACATAAAAAAGCTTCCATTCCATACTGTTCTTTACCCTGATATCTCATGCATTACAAAAAAAAAAAATCTTTTCAGTGTTTTATATGAAAGGAGATTGGAATGCAGCACCTTAAGAAACAGGGTGGGTTGGTTGGTTTCCTCCTTCAGGTGTGTCTACACTGCAGTAAAACACCCGCAGCTGTCCTATGGCAACTGATTCGGGCTCGTAGGACTTGTACTGCAGGGCTATAAAATTGCAGGGTATATGTGTGGGCCTAGGCTGGGTTTGGGACCAGAGGGTCCCAGAGTCTGAGCTCCAACTGTGTGCCTGAATGTCTCAGGGCCGTAGCAACAAAGAACGTGGCCCCCTCCGAACATATGTCCGGGGCCCCTTACAATGCAGAAACGATAAAAAACTAAACAACTAAATTAATAACATTTATCTGCCAACCGCCATTATGAACGCAAATACACATTCTTTGAGTGGGTCCAACTAAAATTTGAAACTGACAGACAGACAACTGATGTAGCCAATAGCATTATGATGTATCATAATGACTTCATGGTTTTGTCAGTAAAACCGACATGGATTGTGCAATAGCATCAATAAAGGTCACTTACCTGGTTATACCTTACTTTTTTTTTGGCCACTTTTAGGGGCCCCCTTCCTTGCGGGGCCCCCTCCGGTCGGAGGGTACGGAGGGTGCTCGCTACGCCTCTATCTGTAGTGCAACTTGATAGCCCCAAGGCCCATGAGCCTGAGTCAGCTGACACAGGCCAGCCACAGTGATGGGTGTTTTACTGCAGGGCGCACATACCCGTCCCTTTGTAACACCAACAGAAATCTGGAGTAGCTTCACTATGGAACTACTCCTGCTTTACACTGCTGTAAGTGATAGCAGAATCTTGTCCTGTATATTTAGCCAAGGACAGCGTTCCATTCCTTCAAATAAACTGACTTTGTTTACCATCGCTTTCCTGGCTACAAAGAGATGAAGCTGTGGCAGGAAGTATCCAAGACCTGGTTTTGATAACCCTTAGTGAGCACGACCTATTCTTGGAGATCTGTTCCCAAGTTTACCAGAGATGGCTGCTACCTCAGGGAAAATATCTGCAATTTATGTTTAATTCAACAGGGAAGAATTTTATGCTGCGACAGGGTATTTTCATACTGTTGGATTCAGGTATTTATTTGTGAAATGTATCTTTTTTTACTTCTACCTTGTTTCATAAAGATGCTGGAATTTTGTAAGGGTTAAAACCAGACTGGAATTTTTAAAACTTCCACCCAGGATTAAAGAGAAAAAGGATTTTACACTGAAGTCAGCAATCAGAAAAGAAACAATACATGACGTGCTGTCACCATGGGGCCCAAACCAAAGCCTATTTAAATTAACGGAAAGACTTCCTTGACTTCCATGGGTGGTGGGTCTGGCGTATGGTACAAAACACATAATGCATTGTGAATCTGAAACAACCTCACTATGTGTTTCCTGGCACATTTCTCTTTACTAAGATAATTATACTGTGCAGTGATTTGAGGACAAAAGTCTCTACAGCATTGCAGAGCCCCTACTGGGGGGAATCAATATGAACTTTTTTTATGTGTAGGAAGAGTATGATGGTCTTTAAGAAAAAAGCAAAGCATACTATAAAATACATTTCCAAATTCTGTTCTGAGCTTTATCCTTTATTCCAGACTTCTTAGCCTGTATTCAAAATTGGGTTGTTCTCTCCTCACAAGCCCTGTGGCTGGTTCCTTTGTAATGCTCATGTTTTCAATGTGAATGAGTGCTTAGCATACATCCTCCTTGAAATAATTGTTCACCCCACTATTTTCCATTGCCCCTTGAATATGACTCAATCATCCGTTTGGTTCTGACCTTTGCCCTTTCACTCTCTATATCCATCCTGTCCCCTTCCTTTCATCCCCCTCCATCCTCCCCCACACACATTGTCAGTCAAAGCAAAGAAAGTCTTTGCAAAGAAAGACCATTATAACCAGGTACGTCTTCTCCCATGATTTGCCTTCAACCATCTTGTCACACAGAGATCACAGCTAGGAAGATTTCCAATCCAGGAAAGACTCAGAACAGCTGTCGTTCTTAAATTACGGTCTTTACATTTTCCGCCATGTGTGTAGGTATCCCATTGCATAGTGTTTTGTGATTCTCATCATTAGCGTTGCCCTTACTGTGTATATACTGTAGAAAGGAAGATGGGGCGAGGAAGTATCCATAGAAGAGAAAATGCTGCTAGAACTTTGATACTGGATTGTCTCAGTTGTACAGAGTTGTTGGCATCTCTATTCTCCGTGGTCTGCTGTTACTTTGTTGTGAGTTACCTTAAACATTTTCAATGTTAATGTTTCATGGTTGGATGGAAAAATGTAACGGCTGGGACAGAGCTTTGGTTTATTTTTTTCAGATTCTTTAGAGACAAGAGTATTTAAGCTCAGAGAAGCCCAAAGTTTGAGGTAGTTACAGGCAATGTGATATTTGTGTACAGACAGATGTCTCAAGAAACAGAGCTGGGAGGTGCTACTGCAGAGTTTGCTTTGTAGAGAAACTCACTGAGCCAGATTCCAGGCTCATCCTCACTGGGGTAAGTCCAGAGGAAATCAGCTGCTATACGTGTAGGTGAAGATCAGGCCTGGGGTTTGGGGTCTTTGAATGGCAGCCATGTGTCTTCATCAGCAGGTGTTAATGGTTGATTAAAAGCAAGTGGGATTCTGAAAAGAACAGCAAAAAAGAAAATTTAAAAAATCCTGTAGAAAATAGTGATAAAAGCCTGGGGGTGGAGTGGCAGACCCCTGTGGGGGATCATCTGTGCAAACAGTATGTGCAAATGTATCCCTCCCAATAAAGATACATTAAAGGCAGACTAAAGATCTTATCTAGCACCTTGACACCTGTTAATTAAATTAAAAAGAGGAAACTTGGATTTGTACCAACCGGACTGATGATCTCACTGAATTCCAGACAGTGTGTTTGAACTCTGGCAGTGATTATGTGTGAAGTGCAGTAGCATCTTCAAGGGAAAACTCTGCTTTTTCAGGATCACATTCACCTCTCAGTTACAGCAGTATCAATCCGCCATGACTGTGTAAATCAGTGGAAGTACTCTGGATTTATGCCCGTGTAAGTGAGAGCAGGATTTGGCCCTGGACATTTTATAAGGAGAAGGGACTTGAGGCCTGATCCAGAGCCCACTGAAGTCAGTGGAAAGACTTGCGTTGACTTTACTAGGTTTTGGATCTGGTTCTTTCTTACAAAGTGAAGAGGGAGTTTATTTTGATGGTATTTGCAGCATTATGTAAACTTGTAATATCTTTACATCTCTAATAAAGTAATAATAACTATAATAAAACTCTGTTTTGTCCCAGTCCTCTTCAGGAATAAACTGTTAAGGAAAAATAAAAACCCAAAATGCAAAGCACTTTTCTACTGTTTATTTTCTACCTTTCTTACTTTTATCTGTCTCGATATTTGAAATCCCACTGATCCTATGATTGTTAGTCCTTGTATAAAAGACAAAAAGAAAGAAAAAAATAATTTTTTTTTGTAGTTTGCTCTGTTTAGATTTTAGCCTGTGGCTACTTGTATAAGAAAAATAAAACTAGAATAAACTAGATCCAGTGATTCATTATGAATGTTGCTTCGTTATTCTTAAATCAAAAGCAAAATCAATGAATTGTGTGTGTGGATTTGGGTTGCTTTCAAGTATGTAAACGCAATGTTCTCCTTTGGACTAAAGCTATGGATGGTTATAGATTCATAGATTATGAAGTCGGAAGGGACTATTGTGAAAATTTTTTCTGACCTGCTGTATAACACAGGCCAAAGGACTTCACTGAATTAATTCTTGTTGAAACTAGAGCAGATCTTTTAAAAAAAGTCCCCTCTTGAGTTAAAAATTGCTAGTGATAGAGAATCCACCACAACCCTTGGCAAATTGTTCCAATGGTTAATTACCCTCTGTTAAAAACTCTGTTTACACTGTTAAAAATGGACATCATATTTCTGGCCTGAATTTGTCTAGTTTCAGCTTCCAGCCATTGGATCATGTATGATCTTTGTCTGTCAGATTGAAGAGCCCTTTCTTATCGAAGTTTTGTTCCTCGTTTGACCAAGTTCGCCACTTAACCTTCCAGGGAGAAATTGGTTGAAAATCTGAAGGTTGAAGGCAATGTAGGTGGAAGTGATCATGAAATGATAGACTTTGAGATTCTACGCAAAGGAAGGAGTGAGAAGAGCTCAATAAGGACAATGGGCTTCAAAAAAGCAGATTTTAACAAATGGGGAGACCCAGGTAGGTAAGGTCCCATGGGAAGAAAATCTAAGGGAGAAAGGAGTTTAGGAGAGCTGGCAGTTTCTCAAAGAGACACTATTAAAGATGCAGCAGCAGCCTATTCCAATGCAAAGAGAAGATAGGAAGAATAGTCAGAGGAGTTCTTTTAATGACCTGAAAATCAAAAAGGAGTCCTACAAAAAGTGGAAGCGTGAACAAATTGCTAAAGTGGAATACAAAAGAATAGTCCAAGTGTGTAGGGACAAAACCAGAAAGGCTAAGGCACAAAATAAGTTACACTGGGCAAGGGAAATAAAAGGCAATAAGAAGAGGTTCTGGAAATCTACTAGGCGCAAAAGAAAGACAAAGGGAAGTGTAGGTCCTCAGTGGGGAAGGAGAGCTCTAAAGACATGACATCAAGAAGGTTGAGGTGTTTAATGTCTATTTTGCTTCAGTCTTTACTAAAAAGGTAAATTGTGACCAGATACTTCCTATTAATATTAACAAGGGGGAAAGAATGGAAGCAATTCTGGCTCTTCTCTGAACCCTCTCCCAATTTTTTCAACATCCTTCTTGAATTGCAGACACCAGAGCTGGGCACGGGATTCCAGCAGCGGTCGCACCAATTATAAATACAGAAGTGAAATAACCTTCCTACTCCTGTGTGAATAATATTCCCTACTTATACATCCTGGCTTGAATTAGCCTTCTGGCCACAGAGCGCATGTTCAACTAATTATCCACCTAGAGCCACAAATTCTTTTCAGAGTCACTGCAGAGAGTCACCCAGCCACTAAGCATGGCCGACATTCTTCATTTCTGTAACTTTACATTTGGCCATATTAAAACATATGTTGTTGGCTTGCGCCCTGCTTATTAGTGAACCAGACGGCAGAGTATCAGTGACCTGATCTCATCATTACTTACCACTCCTCCAATCTTTGAGTCATCTGCAAACTTAATCAGTGATGTTTTCTTCAGTTTATTGATACAAATGCTAAAAGAACTGAGCTCTGCAGGACACCCCCACTAGGCACCCCCCTAATTGATGATGATTTACATTTTTGAGATCTGTCAGCCAGGTTTTAAGCCATGTATTATGGCAACGATTTTGCATCGTTCTAGTTTCCTAATCGAAATGTGATGTGTTCGCAAGTCAAATGCCTCACAGAAGTTAAGTATAAATATCAACCCTATTATCTTTATCAACTACATGTGTACTCAAGCTCATAAAAAAATCAAGTTAGTTTGACTGGATCTATTTTCCATCAGCCAGAGGTTCCCAAACTGTGGGGCTGTCATAACTTTCCTACTCAGATCTGAACCTTAGAGTTCAGAACATGAGAAGCTAGCATGAAACCTCCAAACTTAATTACCAGCTTGGATCTGATATCGCTGCCACCAGCCAGAAAATTCCAGTGTCTGGCTCACTCTGGTCTCCCAAAAACCTTCCCTGGGGGACCCCAAGACTCAGATGCCCTGAGTCTCACCACAAAGGGAAATAACCCACTTCCCTTCCCCCTCTTTACCTCCTCCCAGATTTCCCCGCCCTGGGTACTCTAGGATATTCCCTGCTTCAAGTCCTTGAAACACAAGTACCGAGAGATCAAATCTTTCCCTCCCCTCACCCAGAGAGTATGCAAAGTCAGGCTTAGTAAATCTAACTAACATAAAGAGATTTCCCCCCTCCCTTCGTTTCTTAGCCTTAACCAGTGAAAAAACTCAAACAGGTCTTAAAAAGAAAGCTTTATATAAAAAGAAAGAAAAAGACATAAAAATGGTCTCTGTATCAAGGTGACAATATACAGGGTCAATTGCTTAAAAGAAAAAAATGAATAAACAGCCTTATCCAAAAAGAATACAATTTAACACATTCCAGCAACTACACACATGTAAATACAAAAAAAAATATATAAACCTATTGTCTTACTATCCTTGTACTTACAACTTGGAAACAGAAGATTAGAAAGCCTGGAGATAGAAAGATCACTCTCAGAGCTGAGAGGGTCATCGAACCAAGACAAAGAACAAAGGACTCACACCCAAAACTTCCCTCCACCCAGATTTGAAAAAGTCTTGTTTCCTGATTGGTCTTCTGGTCAGGTGTTTGCGGGTCACTGTTTGTTAACCCTTTATAGGTGAAAGAGACATTAACCCTTAGCTATCTGTTTATGACAGGGGTGTGCCCCCATAGGGGGACACAGAGAAGCATTTGGGGGGCATGATGGGTCCAGGCCAGCCCCCATGGAGGGAGGTGGGGAGAGAGCGCCACTCAGCCCCCAGCTCTGCTCTGGCCCCACTCCCAGCCATGGCTCCCAGCCCTGCGCCTGGCCCATAGGCGCCAGGAAAAAATTAGTGGGTGTTCTCCCCCCCGCCTCACCTCCTCTTCCTCCTCCTCCTCCCCTGAGCACACCACGACACCGCTCCTCCCTCCCTCCCAGTACTTGCTGCCCCCAAACAGCTGTAGCAAGCTCTGGGGGGAAGGAGGAGGGGGATGGGAGTGGGAATGTGGCACACTCAGGGGAGGAGAGGGAGAGGTGGGGATGAGGGTGGGGATTTGGGGAAGGAGTCGAATAAGGGCAGGGAGGAGGCAGAGTTGGGGCTGGAATTTTGGGGAAGGGGTTGGAATGAGGGTGGGAGGGGGTGGCGTAGGGTGTAGGTAGGGCGGGGCTGGGGGCAGAGGAGGTTCAAGCACCCACCGGTGCCAGAAGAAGTCAGCGCCTATGGCCTGGCGCCATCTCCAGCCTCACCATGGCTCTGTTCCCACCCGCCCCCGCCCCCACTCCTGGCTGCCAGCCCCTGGCAGCGGCTCTGTTCCCAGCCTGGGGCCAAGGCTGGGGGCAAGGTGGGGCCGGAGCCACACCAGTCTGCGAGCCTGGCTAGTGGCCCCCACCACTGCCTGACTGCAGCTCTGCTCCTGGCCCTCCCCCCAGCCTTGGCGCCTTTCCCCACCGTGGCCCTGGCCCAGTTACCCCGTCCACATTCCCCACTCCCAGCCCTGGCTCCAGGGGCAGGGAGGGGGAGTTTGGGGACCACTAAAGCCCATGTTGCTTTGCATTAATTCTATTATCCGCCTTACATGCTTTATTAATTAAGTCTTCTAGTGACTCTCCCATTGGTTTGCACAGGCTCAATGGCAGGCTGATAACCCTACACTAACCTGGGCCCTCAGCCAGCTCTGTCTTTTAAACTTCTTGGATGCAAGTTATCCTGCACATTAAACTTGGTTCCTCTTAGCATAGCAAGGCTTGGAAAAAGAGAGTCTACACAGGGACTGTTTGGATGTTTTTTAACTTTTTTTTTATGCATTGCTCACACATCGGGGGTTATCTGGAGCTGGTGTAAACTGGAGCCATATCAGCAAAGGATCTGGGCCCCTTGGCTCTTTAATCAAGGTGGTAACCATGACTCTGTTAAAGTAACATCCTTTAGTCTCTCTCTCATTTACACCTGGAACAGCGCCATTGACTTTAAGGCTGATATGCCTGATTTACACCAATGTTAAATGACAGTAGGATCAAGCCCATAATCTGAAACCCAGATTCCCAAATTACAGCCAGCTGCACGCCATCCCCCAGAATTGACCCTGTAAAAACACCTGCGTTCCCCTGTGGCACTAGGACTTCGGGGAGTGTATCCCATGGGTCTGTGTGCATGTGTTGCAGTCAGCTGAGCCGCTCTCTGAGTCCTCCCCAGAGACGTGTGCACGAATGTGCCTGTCCCACTGGGCACATGGGGCATTATGGGAAGGCACCAGTGGACAACTGCACACATGTTGTTGTGCCTGCCTCCTCTTTGCAAAGTGGGTGGGTTACCGGCCCAAGTGAAAGCAGCCCCCAAGCTAGAGCCTAGCTCCCCAGCTGGGCCAGAGAGCCTGGATGAAATGCACCAATCTCAGCCAAGAGCATTTTGGTTTTGGAGGTCGGGGGGGAGGGGCCACACGTTAAAGATCCTGTGCATGTGCTGCAGGGTCTAGTACTGGTGACTTTCAAAGGCCCTGGTTAAGGGCCCCATGTCTATTCAGAGAAGGGCATTTAAGCACTTGCCTTTACATTGGTTCTTAGGGTGTAAGGCCAGCGGGAACCATTAGTTCAGCTAGTCGGACCTGCCCTGGCTATCAGACCATTACATGTCATCTGGTTACTCCAGGCTGGATCTCAATGGGGCTTAAGCACGTGTAAGTGCTTTCCTGACTCACAGCCAATGCCAGGACATGGTAGCTGGAGCAGTGCTCTGAGCGGGTGTGATGAGTCCTGTGGGCCCAAAGCTGCAGCTGGCTCTTGTGCGGGGCAGCCGATAGGACTCATGAAAGCGTCCAAGCCTGCCCAGGCAGCTCCAATTGCAGAATCACATTTTAGGTTGCCCTTGCTAGAACAGGTCAAGACGCTGGCATGGTGCCTGGGTCATCTGCTGCTTTGCCTGCACGGATGTACTTCAAAGATTCCACCCCCCTCAACCCCGAGGAAGAATGGCAGCGCTGCTCCTATGAATGCGAATGAAAAAAATATGGCCGTGCTGCACCAGGGCTAGTGAAATCACCAATTGTAAAGGCAAAGTTGTGAAGATATATTTTTTTTTAATAGTCAAAACAAAAATCGCTGCAGTAATTTTCATGTATCTAGTTTTACACGCACCGTGCGGGGCTCATAATATCGCATGAAGATTTAGCAAAGGGCTGTGAGCAGAAATACAGCCAGCAAACACGTAAAATGCCCACAGGCTGCACCCCCACCCTCCCCAAAGAGAGGTGGGTTTCTTTAAAAGGCTTTAAAAGGTTTTATAGCTGGGGCCATAATGAGTCAAAATGAGCCATGACACCTTCTTATGAGTGGGGTGGGGCAGGGCCGACCGGCTGGCCTGCAGAATGAGCCAAAAGCTGCTCTTTTAAGGTTGCTGATGGCACTGTCATGCTCAGCCTGTGGAAGGCCGAGTGGGGTTTTACGTTCTCTTTGCTTGGCATTAGCCCGCTTCCTACAAAGTGTCCATTGGCATCAGGCTCAGCAGCACTGCACAAGCCATTAGTGGTAGTGGGTGCAAAAGCTGAGCCCAGGTCTCTGAACCCCCCAAAAATTCAGGGTTGTGTCAAGCCAGGGCTCTGGCATGGCCCATTATAAATACAAGTGCCATTTAGGCCATGTCAGTCCAGATTTCTATCCCTCTTACATACTTATCTGCCCCCGTTGCTGCAGCACCTTTTCTCCTGGCTCCCTGGTGAGCTAGGGCCGTGCTGTTATCCCCATTTGCCAGCTGGGGGAACTGAAGCACACAGGGGCGACTCCAGGCCCCAGCACGCCAAGCGTGTGCTTGGGGCGGCATGCCATGGGGGACGCTCTGCAGGTCGCTGGGAGGGCGGCAGGCAGGCAGGCTTTGGCGGCATGCCTTCTTCGGTGGAGCCACAGGACCAGCGGACCCTCTGCAGGCACGCCTGCGGGACCAGAGACCGGAAGAGCGCCTCCCCCCCACAGCATGCCACCGTGCTTGGGGTGGTAAAATGTCTAGAGCCACCCCTGGAGGCACAGAGAGACCCGGTGACCCGCCAATGCAATCTAGCTGGGAGGCTGCCCCTGTCCTAGCGGCTGCGATGCCTATATGGCAGCAGTAGCCAAACAGTGATGCCGTTAGCCTTACGGCACCCTGTGAGCTGGGCTAGTGCCAGTGTACAGCCAGGCATGTATGGCACAACCAGCCAGAGTCCCTGGGCAGGGCCGGCCTTAGGGAAAATGGCATGGTGGGCGTGGTGCCTCCCATTGTCTCTGGTCCCTGTGGGTGTGTCCCATTGCCTGGGGACGCTCGGGCTCCCCCTCTTTAGCCTTAACTCCTGCATTGTGGCCCCTTTGCCCCAAGCCCTGCACCCCCTAGCCCCTGCCACCTCCTCCAAACCATGCACTGTCCATCCCCCCCACCCTACCTCCCTAACTCCTGTCACTCCCTCTTGCAACCACATGGGGACAGTGACCTGGCTGCATGGAGCAGCTGGCATTGCTGCCCGCCCCCCCCCCCGGAAGCTGCTGCTACATGCACCCCTAGGGGGCTGTGGGGGGTGGGGGGGTGAGGAACAACATCAGGTCACATTCCCTACCTGGGCCGTGTAAGAAGAGGGCAGAGAGCAGCAGCCCCACAGCACAGCCCAGGTGGGGAAGTGACCTGGCTCTAGGCAGGGGCGGCTCCAGGCACCCGCACACCAAGCGCATGCTTGGGGTGGCATGCCACGGGGGGGGGAGCGCTCTGCCAGTGGCCACGAGGGAGATAGGAAGGGTGCCTTCGGCGGCAAGCCTGCGGGAGGTCCACCGGAGCCGCGGGACTGGTGAGGGGAAGATCTCCCCCCCACACCTCCCGGCGGCATAATGCCGTGCTTGGGACTGCAAAATGGCTAGAGCTGCCCCTGGCTGCAGGGAGCATTTGGTGCTCACAGCCTCCTAGGGGGCAAGCGGAGGAATGGGGCCAGGTCTGTGCCTCACCGCTCACCTGTTCCTCCACTGAGAGGGAGCAGGGATTAATCTGGGTGCTCCCCGTGTGGCACTCCCCTGCCAGCTGGGATCAGGTTCTACACCGGCAGCGCACACTTCTGTGCCGCCACACAGCGCCCGCAGACTACGGCGCCCTGGGCAGGCACCGGCCATGCCCTTGGGCACTAGTGTAGCTGGTGGACAAAGGTGCTAGGGCAGGCCGAAGCACAGAGGGGCTTGTCCGCCATGGCCTGTAGTAGCCCCTGCCACTGGAGGTGTTCCAGAGCCACGCTGGGGCGGGTGAAGCCATTGCCAAGCAGCCCAGCAATGAGGCTATGGTGGACGTGAGTGCCAACTCCTGAAGCACCTGACCAAGGCTTGCACGATCCACCCTCCTCCATCCCTGCCTTGGTGCAGGAACAAATTCCCCTCCCAAGCAGTGATTAAGTGACATGCCCCAGGTCACACAGGCAGTTTGGGCCAGAGTCAGGCATTGAACCCAGGTGTCCGGAGTCCCACCCCCAATGCCTCGATTTGCCCAATGACATCTTGCTGCTGTCTCTTGCCAGTGGCCGCTTGGGCCCGGACGTGGTCGGATTTGTCAGTAGCATCTGGTCACTGCTGTGCGGTCTGCAGGGTCTACAGTCCAGCAGGTGTTTAAGGCTGCAGGCCCTGCTCCCCCCCCCCCCGCTGCCCCCCCGGCTCTGAGCACAACGTCTTTAGCGCAGAGGCCCTGCCCTCGTGGCCTGGCTGAACTGACAGCTTGGCTCAACCCAGATTGTTGCTTGACACACGCTGCTAATTATGGTGACACTGCCTGTTTTACATAGTACACACCTGGTAGTGGCACTCAGCCATAGACAGCAACAAAGCCTGTGCCAGCTGTCACTGACTCATGGAACAACTGTAGGAATTTGGGGGGTCAAATCCTGCACCCTCCCCCAGCTCTGGTCAGACACTGAGCCACAACTCTGGGTGTGGTCCCTGAGTGAGTAGGAAGGCCGCACAGCTGGACTGCAGCCTTGCAGGGTTGTGCTCTGGATGGTATATTTCAACCCGCAACCTGGGAGCAGGTGGGCAGAGGCACACTGGGAGGCTTTGTGTTGTGCTGCTGAGGGCGGGGGGGCAGAGGCATGTAGAAATGCAGCGGAATTAAATGGTCTGAGTCTGCGCTGTCGTGGACCTCCCCTCAAAAGCCAGAGGAAATGGCGCCATCAACTTTCTCTCCTCTTTATGCCTCTGTGTGCTGGGCTGCTCCAGCCCAGAATCATTGTAGTGCCATGAGCTCTCGGCCTCCCAATCGCAGCCCCTGTGGAAGGGCTCATGACTCCTTGGCGCCTCTGGGGGGAAGGGGGGACAGAGTCTGTCTCCCAGTGATCAGAGCCAGGTGGGTCCCAGGGCCAGCTGGAGCCCACAGAACGATGGCGAAGCGGAAAAGGGGGCTGCAATGGAAACTGATTTAGATTCATCTGCTTATTGACTGGTGATTTTCTGATGAGGAGTCAATTTGCAGTCAGCTGCTCATTGCTCATAGACACGGACCGTCAGGCCTGAGACCTCAGGGGAGCTGAAGGAAATCAATTTCCATTGCCAGCAAATGGACCAACCAGCACAAACGGTCACTAACCACCACCTGTTGGTCTGGGCTCTTCTGAGCCGGAGTTTGCATCGCCTGCTGGCTCCCTTGCACCTGTCTCGGTGCATCCCCCCCCCCCCGCCTCGCTCCCTGTGAGTGCCTGGGTCTCACTGGGTAGCATTTTATCCATGTGTCAATGACAGCACAAGGTAAAAGGCTGGGGAGAATGAAGCCCGGCAGGCTGAGCTTGCTGAGAGAATGTCACAGGGAAATAACAATGGAGCTGAAGTGCCAGCCTCATGCTGCAGCCTGTTCAACGCATCCGGCTGGTTTCTAAAAAACGTCAGACCCAGGTAATGAAGTGCCCCAGTTACCACCAAGGGCCGGCCTTAGAAACACATGGCGCTGTCGCAAAGGCAGCACAACCCAGTTTTGCACTGCTTGCCCCTTCTGCTCCCGGCTCACCTGGCTTGCTGGCCTTGGGACGTCATCTCCCACCTTCCTGAGCTCTGTTTGAGAGGGTCTGCGAGGCCCTGGCCAGGTGAGTTAGAAATCCTTCCTGTAAGAAGTCATGAGCGCTGAGCGGGGCGCTTGCTCGTTTACCTGCCAAGCTGTGCCTGGGGCGAAGGCGGTGCTGCTCCGTGTAAGCGTTCCTGCATGCTCTGGGGGCGCTGCACTCGTGGCCTGGTGGGCAGGAACTGCCCTTGGCAGCAGGGTGGCAGAGTTTCAGGTCAAAGCTCGGGCTTATGGAACCTACATTCCTCTGTCCCGCTGCTGAAACAAACCAAGCCCCCAACACCAACAGGCAGGATTTTAAAAAATAGCAACGCCTTGCTTTGGTGCCAGCCTGGTGGAGTCACATGCTGCTGAGGGGAGTGTGAATCTGGGTGCCACACCATGGAGAATTAGCACTACCTGGTAAAATGCAGTCTGCTGGCTTGGAGTTAAGGATTTAGCATTAAATAGCCCTGACATGGCATGCTGGTTACCTGTGCGGGCGAAGCCTACAGCTTGAGCAATGCATATTGGGCTCTTTCAATCCCCTGCAGGGGAGTGGCCCGCTCTGCTCCTTCACGTCCTCTTTCAGCTCTCCTTGGTTGAAAGGGAGCGCGAGAGACAGCGACATGCTACCCTGACACCCGGCGCCAGACAAGCCTGAAGTTTGGGGTGTTTCAAATCCAGGGCCGAATTTTGCAATCTGAGCCCCCCGCCCCTTTCAAAGGCCCCCACGTCATTGTCGGAGAGCCCTGACGCCACATAAAAAATTGGGGAAACAACAGGAAAGACCAAGGCTACATCTTTGACCCATCAGCTCAAAGCTTTTTCTCCTCCATATGGTGGGGATAGTGTGGGAACCAGCCAGAGGGCCAGAGCCAGCTGGCTTTTGACTATTGCACCGTACACTAACTTGACACGTTCAAAGGGATTTTGCTAAGGGGTCAGAGTTCACGTAAGAGCACTTTCAAGTCATCCCTTCCTAGGATTTTTACTGCTTCCAGATTGAGCAGGAATACATGCGGCTAATTCGGCTGAGTCTAGAGCTCAGTTTCCAGTGTGGTGTGCGGGGCATTAGGCTGGCAACCCTGTGAGTGCTAATGGGAAAGCCCCAGCTAATCGCCTGTGCATGTCACATAAAGTGGAGCCCACAAAGCCCACTGGGGTGTTGGGGCACTTATTGTAAACAAGGGGGTTGTAAATTATCGGTGAGCACCACAAACTGACACTGTTCCTGCCGGTTGAGCCAGCAGGCGGTGCTGCCTGCCAGAGACAGCGACATGTTGGAGGCATTTAGGGGAGTGGGGCATTTTATACCTTTTGGGGCCCCACTCTGCCTCTAGGAGCAGGGCCCTTATGCAGGCAAGGCTGGCAAAACCCAGCCCTCACTACTCCCGCTACAGCTTGACTCTGAAAACCATCCGGGGCTGTAATCAACTGCTTTGGCGGGGAGGTCTGTTCCCCCAATGCGGTCAGACTCGCATCCCCTCGCCCTTCTGGTTCTCCACTCACTCTTTGTCTTTTTAGCTTCTAAGCTCTGTGGGGGGAGGGTTGATCGCTTACTATGTGTACGTACAGCACCATGCACAATGGGGTCCTGAAAGTGCGACTGTAATACAATTCCGCAATAAATTGGCTAGAGACGGCACGAACAGGGAGGGCTGCACTCGGTACATAGAATCGCTGAGTGTATTTTTACTAGGTAACATCTGCATTTAACAGCAACTCATGGTGAATTATTATTCTGATGGTTAAATAGTCACAGCGTGGCGGCTCTGAGTGGGTCCAGTCAGGGCCCCATTGTGCGATGCTGCACAAACATACAATGTCCAAGCCCTGCCTCACAGTGCTTACAGTCAAAGCCAAGTTGCTCTAAATGTGCGCTAACATGGGTCTTCCTAGTGTGGACGGCCCCCTTGGGTCTGTCAGATGTACCCTGAGTGACGGCATTGCCCTTTGCCTGGAAAGCTGCAGTTGCCACTGTGAGGTTGTTTATAACTAGGCTGATGAAGACAAGCCTTTAATAATGTGCGTCGCACTGGTTCACGAGCGAGAACCCCAACCTAAGGGCAGACTGTTAGAAGCAGGGCACAAACCCCAAACGGGTTGTGGGGTCTACAATTAGATTTCACCAACCAAGTAATACGTGTAAACTCCTAAGGCACTATACAGCCTTAAGATGGAGCCAGACAGGCTCTTCGGGCTTTCCAATCTAGGCAGCCACCCATGCAAGCTTAACTCTGTGACAGATGGTCACTTTACACCAGCAATCACAAAATATTCAGGTTACTCCCTGATCGAAGGACACATCACTTATCCCAGGTCAATTTGCACCATAGATCTCCCACAAAAGACACTTGTAGCCTGTCCTGTAATAAACTAACTAAAGATTTATTAACTAGGAAAAAGAAATGAGTTATTTACAAGGTAAAAACAGCTAAACATGCACACACACACACATACTGAGTTGCAGCCTTAAGTTTCAGATGGTGATACTGGAGTTACTGAAATATGCCAGCTTGACATGGCCATTAGGTTAGTCCTGGGGATCTCTTGTTTGGTTAGGAATCTTTGCTCCTCAGAATCCTAATCCCTTCTGCTGTGAGATTTCTGTTCCCATCTCCCTAGGGACCAAACTGATGTGACGAGTGCTTCTGAACATAACCTCTTCCTTGGTGGGTGAGGGAAGCAGTCAACAAAGTCTTTGTTCCGCTGTGGATTCAACAGTCCTTCCTGATGGGCAGGGGATAACTCCTTCTGTCAGGATCCAGCATTTTGTACAGGGTGAAATTTTTCTGGTTTGGTGAGTTTGGGTTTCAGAACAAACATTTTGCAGTGATAGAGCAAACACCTAAGATGCCCTTATAGTGTGGGATACAAATCTTATATGCAGGATTAATACATGAAGCATCCGTCAAGCCTTCCATAAAGTCTAAACACTAAACACATTCCTATAACCCTAATATCTATTTTAACTATACCAGCCCACAGGCCAGACAGACTGGTTTCCAGCCTTGCATTTGCCAGGGTTCAGTAAGGCCTGGGGCCTTGGCATGAGCTGGCACCTGCTCTGCCAGCATCATGGGGAGCTCTCCAATCTAGCAGAGAAAGAGATAACATGATCTAATGCTGGAAGTTGAAGCTAGACAAATTCAGAATGAAAAAAAAAGTGTAAATTTTTAACAGTGGGAATAATTAACCATTAGAATAACTTATCAAGGGTCACAGTGGATTCTCCATCCCTGACCATTTGTAAATCTGGATCTGATGTTTTTCTAAATAATCTGCTCTAGGAATTATTTCTTTGGCCTGTGCAATACAGGAGGCCAGACTAAAGATCACAATGGCTCCTTCTGGCCTTGGAATCTATGAATTTACAATACTGGATTCTATGCATAAAGATCTTAGTTCTTCATCTCCCAGTGGACAAAACATTAATACAATCCCCATTGGAAACAAAAGGCTGTTGAGTAAAACAAAGATGTAACTTTGTTACCAGCACAAAATTCTCTGTTACTCACACACTCTAGGGGCACCACCCACCTTACCCTGTTCCTAGAGCTCAGGCATAATCCTGTCAATGTAGGCGCCCACTCACAGTCTTGTGTGGGCTAAAGGCGTAACCTTACACTCTGCGGGTTTGTAGGGTCTTTTACCAGTGAAAGAGCCTCACCCAATTATATCCTACTTAACCTCTATTCAGTAACAATCACCAAAACCAGAGCGTACACGCTACTCAAACAGTGCTCCCCACTCCCAAAAGACAGATGAACTTTTCTTGATGGCCAGGCAGGATCAGGTCCATCTGGGAGACTCCAGTTTCTGCACAATGTCATTGGCAGAGTGTTGAGGTCTGGCAGCTCTGATCTTTGGGGCTGTGTCCTGGAGTTGGTTCCCAAAGAACTGCCTTTCGGACCCCAGTTTATGTAGTGAAATTTGAGTCCTGCTTAGCTGTACCTTCATCAATCATTATACTAAAATTTTACTAGCCAATCCTGACATAGCGCAAGAAAATTCTCCAACCAAGCCTTCCGCACCACCTCAATTAATTGACCACTAGCAAAATTAATTATGGAAGAGATAGAAACAGGCAGAGATCATACAGATAAACACTAGGGAAGTGGGGACCATAATGACAAAACAATAAAGAAATGAGGATTTCACAACCACAACTATTGAGAAGTGATTTCTTGCCAGGCAGTATCTATCAAACTACGTTTTCTTTAACAATCTGAAGATCTGTTTCTTTATCTGGCAATCATGGGGGTCATTAGGACAGGGTCTCCTTCTTAACAGCCTGATCTTACATTGTTTTAACGTAATTGAAATGGGATGTGACTTCCTGCTTCTCTGCTAATGGCGGCTGCTCTTTTAATCGGGCTGCAGACAAAGGCCTTAGGCTTTAGCGTTTCAATATGGCTGCAGACTGAGGCTTTATCCTTCCAACGTGAAGGCAGCTCAGCAGCTGTCTGAACACATTCTCCTTGCAGCGCTCGGGTCATGGGTGCCATGCACTCTGGTGAGCTCCCGCGGGGCCCATACGATGCACTGGAACATTTGGCCACGGTTGAGTGTCGTGCCAAGAGCAATCAGACAATGACAAGTTTTGCAAATGATTTTAACGATGTTAAAAATGGCGAGCGAAGACTTACCAATTAAGCAAAGTGTTTTCGGTCCTGTCGATTAGTTCCAGATGCTGCACAGCAGAAGTTCTCAAGTAGCGCGAAGGAACCTATTTTGCAGCCCTTGCTGTGCAAGGAAGGGAAGGCGGTGTAGCCAAATCAGCGATGCCGGTACACACACAGGGCCAGATGCTCAGAAACTGGGTGAGAGTCTGTTCCGTTTTATATAACCACAGCGAGGGGCCCAGCCTACATGACAAGCATTGGGTCAGATCCTCTGCAGGTATAACTCAGTGTAGTGCTATTCAAGACACCAGCGCCATACTGACTTACAGTAGCTGAAGCTCTGGTTCATTGGCCCTCCTGTCTCCACTCCATCTGTGTCTCTGGCACTGGTCTCCTCGCTGTATCTCTGGACAATCAGACTGGTGTAAGAGCCGGCTCCGTTGCAACTCACATGGTTGGAATACATCTGAGGCTGAATCCCCCATGATACATAATTATTCTTATTCATGGCCCAGTCCAGCAACGTACATAAACACATGCTTAACTTTAAGCAAGTGTCTAGATCCTTTTGGCATCAAGGACACTAGTCCTGTTTTAAAATAAAGCCCGTGTTTTGGAAGCGCGTTCAGCATCTTGCAGCTTCAAGCCCTTTCTCACCAGTTTTTTTCCCAGTGGTCCTGCTCTTCAAAGAAAGTCCTTTTTAACATGTTAATAACATGGATGCGACGGTTAAGGCAAAATTTGCCAGCAGGTTTTGTACTGCCTGAAATACCACACTGCTCTTCTGTAACTGGAACAGGAAATAACTAGTGCAAACTGTTCCCACATGTTGCCTTTTTAATATGGAAACTGGGAATCAGTGGGTCTTAAAGGATGCTGCATAAGAGAAAAAGGAGGGTAACCTGGCTCATGCAATGGCTCCATAGTCAGGAGATGGGGCCTCTATTACTTGCTCATCAAAGTCACGTAGAGCAAAGTTGTCAAACGTGCCCACAAATTTTAGTTGTCTCAATTTGTAGGCGCTTGGCTTGACATCTGCGAGATGAGCAGGGTCCAGGGTGGGTTAGTGAATTGCACCGTGCTACTGAATTGCTGACGGATCCTCAGATTAACTATCTGGTGGCTTCTCATTTATAAACACCCTGTTTCTCCCAGCTTTCTGAAAGGAAGCTGACTCTCACAAATGGGCTCTGCTGCACTCACTGCCCTGTTTTTCTTACTGTTTTAGGATTAAAAACCCCCCTTCATGACCAGCCTCTACCCGAGCCCTATTTGGCCGGTGTAAACTTTGCTGTTACTAAAAGGGCATTCGGTAATGCTTGCCATCAGCAGGTTCAGCACCGGTGTCATCCAAATGCTGAAATCAATGAAGGAGGCCGCAAAAAAATTCATGCTCGCTTTGTATCTACATGAACTTTTGTTTTCCCTGTCTAAGGTCTGAGCCCCCCTTCTTTACTTAATTATGCCAGGGAGTTGACATGGAAACAGTAAATTCCTATTTAGTCACATTCCAATACCACTCTTTAAACAGTCAACTGGCGTTTATTTAAAGGTTAGTAACATTCTGGTGCTTCTGTGTATGTTCAGTTGAAAGGCACTTGTTTCACGCTCAGGAGCAGCCCCATCGTGCTGGTGCTGGGCTTACCAAGGTTGGAGAGTGTGTGTTGGAAGCCCTGGCTCAGGGTGAGAATAACTGTAACCTCTTCCCACGCTGGACAGGGATGGCTCCGGAGTACAGGCTCTGCTCCCTCCTAGCATTACCATACGCCTGCCTGACACAGCACAAGACAGCATGGAGGCAGGGCCAGCAGCGCCGGTGAAAGGAATGGGCGTGGGGGCCCACAGCATCCTCTCCCAGTGCATTCCCTGCCCAACAGCCCTCAGGAAGAACAGTGGCTGAGGGAACCAGAATTCGGACCAGAGTCTCTGGCTGCAACGTGGTCCTTCCAGCTCCTTACAGAGCGCCATGGGCACAATCTGGCCCACGCTTTGATTCCAAGGCCAGAAGGGACCATTGAGATCATCTAGGCCAGTGTTTCCCAAACTTGGGACGCTGCTTGTGTAGGGAAAGCCCCTGGTGGGCTGGGCCGGTTTGTTTACCTGCCCCGTCCGCAGGTCCGGCTGATCACGGCTCCCACTGGCTGTGATTTGCTGCTCCAGGCCAATGGGAGCTGCTGGAAGCGGCGCGGGCCGAGGGATGTACTGGCCGCCACTTCCCACAGCTCCCATTGGCCTGGAGCAATGAACCTGCGGAAGTGGCAGTTAAACAAACTGGCCCGGCCCGCCAGGGGCTTTCCCTACATAAGTGGCGTCTCAAGTTTGGGAAACACTGATCTAGGCTGATGTTCTCTAAAGCACAGGCCAGGGAACTTCCCTCCCAAATAATTCCTCGAGTAGCTTTTATAAAAACACCCAATCTCGATTGAACATTGTCAGCGATGGAGACTCTGTTATGATGAATGGCTCAGTGGTTAGTTACCTTTACCATTAAGAATATACGCCTTTTTCCAGCCTGAACCATGAACATGCTTGGCCATGCCAGGCTGATTAGCTTTTAAAACCTGTGCATTTTCCTGGGTGTATGCTACACGTCACTCAGCTTGGCTAGGGGAGAGGCCTGGCACACAGAACCTTAGCCTGTCACATTTTCACTGAGTCATTCTGTTGGACTCCATGGTACTACTGGCATGAATTAGGGCTATTCAGGGGAGTTAAGGCCACTTGCATGAACCAGGGTTAGAGGTTCAAGCCTTCACTAGGGCAAATGCAAGGAGCAGCAGCAAAATCACCAGGACTGTAAACACGAGAGAGCATTCTGGCCACATGCAACACCTGACCTTTCTTTTGGCAGCTAGAGTCACATGATGTGCTGGGCACTGGTTAGGAGTAATCACAGTTAGAGCTTGTCGCAGTTGGAGGACATTTTTCATTGACATTTTGAATTTTATTGGAGATGGGGGGGAACCAGACTGGACTTTCCATAAACCATTCACAAAAAATTCTGGTGAAAAATGATACAGAAATTCTGACTCTCAATGGAAAAAAAAAGGATGGATTTGTGTGTGTGTGTGTGTGTGTGTGTGTGTGTGTGTGTGTGTGTGCGCTCGCACGCGCGTGAGAGAGAGAGAGAGAGAGAAATGTTCCACTTTTCTAAATGTACCAGGAGTGAATGGGGAGTAAATCACTGGCCAGTGATACACAGGTCAGACGATGTGATCTAATGGTCCCTTCTATCTAAGAACAGTTTGACTAGCTCTGAAAATACTTTGCTCTTCTCCAGTACCTGCCATGGAAGGCTTCAGCTATCACTGTAGTGTTTCAGCGTAGACACTCGCTACAGTGATGGGAGAGGTTCTCCTCACTGTAGGTAGTCCACCTCCCTGAGAGGCAGTAGCTAGGTCAACGGAAGAATTCTTCTGTCAGCCTAGCAGTGTCCATATCGAGGGTTGAATTGGCTTAATTACATCGCTCGGGGGGTTGGGGTGGATTTTTCACACTGCTGAGCAATGTAGCTGGGTTGACCGAGCTTTTTCGTGTAGACCTGGCCTTTGTCTTAACTGCTTAACAAGGTCGGTTTTTACTGCGCGATAACAAACGGATGATAGTTCTCCCTGTAAGTGCAGATGGGGCTTACCACAAGGTAGTTAACCAAAGTTGTCATTATACCCCTGCCTGGGGTTGATCTGCCTAGTTGACCTTGCTGTAAAGTGCCTTGTGGGTACTGTTTTTACACCTAACAAGCATTAGTTGGTTATCCCACAGCAGACACATGTTTTTTTCCCCAGTGAAGACAAGCCCCAGTCCCAGTAAGCCCCTTCCCTGTCCACCCACTGTCTCCCCTCCCACTATGGGAAGTTTCATCCCCCACCAACTCCCCAAACACCTCGCCATAAAAATGTTTGCATGGATAGAACAGCAGTTTTCAGTGCGGATCCCTTGTTCCAGGCTCGGCAGCTCTTATAGTCTGCGGCAAAAGATGCCCTCGTGGTCCAAAGAGGCTGCTTTTTCCAGACAAGTCAGAGGCAAACAAACAATCCCCCATCCATGACGGGGCTTGAATTGTAATTCAAATATTTCCCACTGCCCTGCCCCACCTGCACTCCCAGATGTGTCTGCTGTGTAATTTGTGCTACTCTTTCAACACAGAACACATTTCCCTGGACTCCATTCAGCTAAGCATAGAATAATAAGATTTCCCCGCCCCTTTTTTTCTTAATCCACCATCTGAATGTCTTTCTGTGTTAGTAGCAATATGCTTTTAATGAGAGACAGACGGTACTCGGCAATAAAAACCTAAACAGGGAATGCTTGAGTAAATCAAGTATCCCAAGGGGTCACACGGGTATTATTGCTTTACTTGAGCTGATGGAATCAAGGCTTTAAGCATCCTACCCATAATAGAAGCATTTTCACCCCTAAAAGCCTGTCTAACTGGGATGAGGATTTTCTAGGCTGGTACTAGCTCATAGCATACAGAACCCACCAGTCCCATTGAACTCCATAAGACTACATGGGATGTATTCTTCATGTCAAAGGTTACGATGCAGTTTCGCTTGGTGAGTGCTGCTTTGCCAACCATGAGTTATACTCCCCCTCCCCAGAGTTGTGGCTCACGCCTTGTCCCCGGTGCTTGCTACTGGGAGCAGCTTCTCTCCTCTCTTCTCTTCTCCTCTCCTGGGTTGGCACTTGGGTTTCTTTTTGCGTTGCCTGGTGTCTCCACTCAATGTGACTTCTGCCTGTTCCCGGCCTACCAGGGGTGCTGTCCCTTGGGGAAATGCATAATGCTGCCGATGCTGGGAAGGAGTATAAAAGCCAGTACACAAGAAACAGTCAAATCCATCAACACAAACCCAAGCAAAGAATGATTCACCCCTAAAGTACCAAAGGGGGAATCGCAAGTAACCAAAGGGGGAATTGCAAATATGACATTGTTGGGAGCAGGAGAATAGGACCTGGGGAAGGTAAATACTGTACTAATACATCAACAAATCACCTCCTAATACTTACAACTCTACCCTCCCCGGCACTTTCCCAGGCCGAGGATGCTGAGGATGAGTCCAGAGAGGCATGCTGCATTGCTGTGAACGCTGGCCAGCTTAAACCTAAAAATGAGGCCTCTTACGGTATCTTTGTCTCTGGCCTGGAGCCCTGTGGAGGTCTTGGTAGCCAGTGCCAGGTTGGATGTCTGCCAGCCTGGACACCTGTCTCTGCAGAGCTGGAACTACCTGACCTGTGCATTAGGTCCCACAGCAGTTCAACAGGGAGGGGAGTTAATCGGAGACTCCTTGAGGCGTTCTGCTTCTCACTCAGCTCCAAGCTCAAACTGAAACTAGAAGCTGTCTCTGTCTCTGAATCAGGCTGTCACCGCTAACGAAGGGCTAAGCAGCCCTTGATCATCGCTGACCCTGCAAACTGTCTGTCTAAATCAATCCATCCGAAAGCTCCCTACTGGTCTCAGCAAGGAGGCTCTAGTCCGTTCTGTCCCCGCCCTGACTCCACACATTCTGGGAAATAGTGTCAGAGGGATCTCGTAAGCATTGTTGTTATAGTGCCTAGGACAGGGCATCCCCCTCCGCACTCCCACAGGCTAAGTTTAGAGTTCTTGGAGCTGGCTAATGCCAAGCAGGGGTGACAATTATAATGACACTGAAACTCTTAGCATTCTTTCCCAGTGTGCTGGGTTCTGTTTCTAATAACAATGTGCGTGATGGGGCATCTGTCACCTGAGGAACCCAAATACTTTACAGAGATGGGTCTATAGTAATATGCCTATTTAACATCTGGGGAAACTAAGGCATATAGTGATCAAATGACCTACAGAGAGGAGCAAGACACAGGTCTCCTGCCACCCAATCTCCTGATTTACTAGCTAGACAATGCTGCTTCTCAATGTTATTATTTGGCTTATAGTAGCAGGGATACACCTCATCTGAGATCAGGACCCCGCTGGGATGGGTGTTGTACATACCCATAGCAGAAGACAGTCCCTGCGCTCAAGCGTTTACAATCTAAATAGACAAAAGAAGCCATACTAGTCTCCATTTTATAGATGGGGAGACTGAGGCACAAAGCAACCTGCCCAAGGTCACAGAGAACATCTATGGTGAAGATAGGAATTGAGCCCTAATTGCGCAAGGCCCAGTCTCAGGCCTATCAAGTGCAAGCCCAGCCTTCCTCTTGATGGATCATTTAGCATTAGTGCAATCAGGGAGGTCAAACCTCAAGAGTTTGTTTTTTATTTTTTTTTTTTGGCTTAATTTGTGACAAATGTAAAAGGCTCCCAATAAATGCAAATGATTTTTCATGAGTTCTGCTCAGTTAGGTAGAAAATCAGCCCCGGCACAGCGTAGTCTGCTCTGAATGGCACAATTTTCCTAGCTATGGGAATGCAGATGCAATTAGCTAATGTCAGAAGTAATTATCTGCTGTAAGGGAAAGGCTTGCAGAATGGTTTCGCTCAAGCAACCTCGTCACTTGTACTTTAAATTGGCTTCATCTGAATGTTAATGGCCAACAAAAATCTGTCTGCTGCTTGTTTCTGATGGTTCCTTCCAAGGAGATAGAGAGCAGCAGAGCTGCTGTCTTTCTGTCACTGGTGTCAGATATTTAGGGCTTGAGCATGCTTCTATTCCAGTTAGCGGAAAACGTCACATAACTTTACTGGTACAGTATAAAGCCCTTCAGCACCACTGATGATACGTGTGATAGAAACACCAAGGCTGAGCCCCTGAGGTGGGGTTTTGAGGAAGGGTGTCTATGAAATCCCAGTGCAGTTCCTATGCTGCAGGAATTCTCCCGCCCATCACTGCAGGCTGTTTGAATAGGTTGCTCACATAGGTAGATGCAGATTATAGACACTGATGTTTCTGTGATTATGCTGCCTCTCTCTGTGGATCCTAGTTCAATTCCCATGGAAACCAGTGGGATTCTTTTCATTGACGTTACTGGAAGTTGGATCAGACCCTGGGGTCAATTGTTCCTCTCCCCACATGGTCTACCTGCCGCGTGTCCTTTCCTGAAGCTTCGTTCCTCATTCAGGACAACTACAGTATCCAGATGGGAGTGGGAGGTTCTTCTGGGCCAGTTGAAGCTGGCCCCATTCATTCAGCCATGGTTCTAGACTCACAGTCTATTACCCACCTCTGTGACATCACAAGGTGAATTGTATCGCTCAGCAAGTCATGCAGGGTGGACAGCCAGGTGATCCCAAAGGAAGGGGGGGTCACTTTAGACGCACAGAGCCCAGATTCAATGAAGGTTAGGTGCCTAGCTGGGCATCATTGCCTGGCAATCAGAAACAGTGGGAAATTCAGTCACGCTCTGCCCTGTTAGCGTCCCTTCCACCCCGAGAAGCTGAGCTCATTACAGACACTAATAGTGTGACCTTACAACTCGCCGGCCATGATATTGTGATCCATACACAGACCCAAGAGATCTAAGTCCAATTCCCATCTCTGTTGCTATGGGATCTTGAGTAAATCAGGCCAAAATCTTCAAAAGTGGCCTCGGATTGTGGGTGTTCAACTTGAAGCACTCACATATGAAGGCATCCAAAAATCATAGATCTCTTTTGAAGACATTGGTCTTACCCTGTCTGAGCTGCAGTTTCTGCAGTTATAACCTGGGGATATTGGGTAAAAATTTCCAAAGCACCTGAGTGAGTTAAGAGCCTTAGCCCCATTGCCTTTTAAGGAGATTTAGGCCTCTGAGTAATTTTTTAAACAGGAACTGAGCCATCTACGTCAATTAAGGCCAGATTTTTAAAAGTATTAAACGCTTAAATATGTTTACTAAGCACCTAGTTAGATTTTCAAGAGCATGTATGCACCTAAATCCTAAGGCAATCCATGAGACCTAGGCACCTAAATACCTTGGAGGATCAGACTCCCTAGGCCCTTTTGAAAACCCATATCTTTCTCTTTAGGAACTTAAATATCTTTACAAATGCGGCCCTAAATCACTTTCGAAAATGGAATGTAAGCACTTTTGAAATTACCTGTAAGTGCCTAAATCACTTTGGAGCATTCTGACCAATATCACCTATCTACTGCACCAGTGTGTGTAAGGTTTGGTTCACTAATGTTTGTAAAGCACTTCGGGATTCTCCGGTAAGAGGCACTACAGAGATGCAATGTATTAATTTACAGATAGGGACGCTGAGTCACAGACACGTTAGCTGGCTCGGTCAATGTTATGCAACAAATCAGGAGACCAGCTGGAAATGGAATTCAGGTCTACTGATCATCATCATCAGTAGTAACTGAGTTTTATACTTTAACTGCTAAAGAATTCTCCATTTCAAGAAAAGGAGGCTAGAAAAAGGGTGATCATTTTAATGTCATTTTGGTGGAATGTTTTACCTTTTTAAAAAAAATTTTCTGGTTGCATCATCTTTTTGGAACCTAGATAATTAGCAAACTAAAATCCATTTGATAAGAAAGAACAAATATTATGATGCATGAAATGACATTATCACAGGTGGGGGCCTCCTTCATTTGCAGCATTAAATATTCAGCATAAAAGAACATAAGAATGGCTGTACCGGGTCAGACCAAAGGTCCATCTAGCCCAGTATCTGTCTACCGACAGAGGCCAATGCCAGGTGCCCCAGAGGGAGTGAAGCTAACAGGCAATGATCAAGTGATCTCTCTCCTGCCATCCATCTCCATCCTCTGATGAACAGAGGCTAGGGACACCATTCTTTACCCTTCCTTGCGAATAGCCATTTATGAACTAAGTCACCATGAATTTATTCAGTTCCCTTTTAAACGTTGTTATAGTCCCAGCTTTAACAACCTCCTCAGGTAAGGAGTTCCACAAGTTGACTGTGTGCTGTGTGAAGAAGAACTTCCTTTTATTTGTTTTAAACCTGCTGCCTATTAATTTCATTTGGTGACCCCTAGTTCTTGTATTATGGGAATAAGTAAATAACTTTTCCTTATCCACTTCCTCTACATCACTCATGATTTTATATACCTCTTCATATCCCCCCTTAGTCTCCTCTTTTCCAAGCTGAAGAGGCCTAGCCTCTTTAATCTTTCCTTGTATGGGACCGTCTCCAAACCCCTAATCATTTTAGTTGCCCTTTTCTGAACCTTTTCTAGTGCTAGAATATTTAAGGGATACTCTTAATTCAGATTTGGCCCCAATTTTAAATTTTGTAAAAACAATCTTTAATAAAATTGAGACCAATGGAACCGATTCAACCATTTAAAAAAAATTCTAATGAAAACAGTTGTTTCTAAACATTTAAGCAGCTTACAGTCATGTTTGAAGCCCGGACGTGACAGCATTGAAAGGGGAGCGGAGATAATCAGTTTTTTTAATTTGTTGGCCGAAACAAAATGGAGATGCCAAATGACATTTCAAAATGAAATGGCCTGTTTCTAAACAAACTCTTGAAAAGGTTCTTTAAAAAAAAAATCATCACATTGAACCATTTGGAAGCTAACAATAAACACAAGTGAAAGGGATTTTGCCAATTTTCATTGCCCAGGGTGAATGAGTATTACGCCATTACCAACTCTCTGGATTTAATTGCAAGTCTCAGGACATTTACTGTTTTTCTGCAGCCCTAGGTCATACAATTACATAAGAATCTCAGCTTCCTTTTTTAAACAACATTTCAAGCTCTCTTGGTGGCAGAGCAAAGTTTGAAAACAGGAACCTCCCAAAATAAAAAACTCTTGAAGGCAAATAATGCCCCCCCCCAATATTTTTTAAATCTCCTGCTTTTTTAATTCAATCTCACTATTTTGGGGGGCCCAAGTCATGATTCTGGAATTTTGGTAATACTGGCATTAGAGACAATTACGTTTCAAATTTCTCTCACCTTGAACAATCTAAGGTGTTGTTAGTAACATTGGTAAAGAAATTTCATTCTTGATTTTGATCAGATGATTTTTCGGTCCCTTTCAAATGTCTGATGAAAACATTCATCTGAAGAGTTTATATTTAGTAAAGAAATAGATAAGAAAATAGGGTGAGTGAACTGAGCCAACTGCCCACAGGGTAGAGCAGATCGTTGAGCATCAGTGTAAATAGAAGGTTGTTGGCATGATTGCTTAGTTTGCCAATGCAGGATGAAAAAAAAAAAAACCCTTCTAATACTTAATCTGAGCATTCTGAACATGCAAATGATGGAGACTTGCAGGATTTCCTGCCTAAGGTATTGCTGGAAAAGATGTTACTCCTAATGTCCTACTTATAACACTGCCAACTCATCTAGAATATATAATATACCATAAAATCACAACTATCTGAAAGGTCATTTTAGCTTTAATACAGTTTGGGCAGAATGGTTTCATTTGCTGACACTTTTATGAATCTTCGCTTAATTTCGACGGGGATGTCATAAAACCTTTACAGTGATGTTCTCGGCACTGAAAAATAACCTTTAAAAATCAAGAGCTGAAACATCTTCATCAGCTGTATGCAAATAAGCAGCCCTGAAATGGCCTACCCTTCTGTAAGGAGAGACATCTATTGACAGCCCATCAGCCTGGCGGGTGTGGGATTCTGCCCTTGTCCGGAAGCGACAGATGCTTTAATTATACACTTCTCGTGCATCCATTGTTGTCAGACAATTAGATATTTGTGAGTGGAGTTGGGTGGAGTTGTGGGTGGCATCAGGTCAGATGCCAGAACTGGAGAAGGGGGTGGGAGCGCACAATGGAAGGTGCCAGTTTCCAACCCTTCAATGTAAAACTTTTCATCCCATCCTTGCTTTTTGGCTGCGCTTTCTCCGGTGGGTGATCCTTTGGAAGGCTACCTTGATGCTTGGCTGGTCAGATTCCCCTTCCCTGTTTCAGCTACAACCAGGGCCAGTGTGGAATTTAATTATCCCTTAACTGCTAGCTTCAGATCATAGCTCTGCTGCAATGACACACCTATGTGGCTCTCCACTTCAAGAGCCTAGGAATGATGCAAGCTTTTGCTGCTAGCAAGCTGTTTTCCCCTAGCAGGTGTTTGCTACCTCTCTTTGGGGATGAGGGAGCCCCACGATTCCTTTAAAAGCACATCGGCTCCATTCACAACACCCATTTTGCACAGCACAGCGAGCTGCAGGGTTGCCCGATTAAAGCGTTCTGTTTGGCCCAGGATAAACTGCTAAGTGCTTGTTTTATTTTAAAAACAGTCATTTCTATTTGGCATGCTGCCTGAAAAGCAAGCACAGCCAGGACACCGCCTGGCCAAGAGTCTCGTGTAATCACAAACCCTCCTGTTTTCTTGGGGGTTTGAACTCAACACAAGAACTTTAGCAGAGCCGTTTTATTTTAACAGGCTAGATAATTAAACCAGGCAGTCTTGCAGGGGGTAGGTAACTTAGCAAACTTCCTATCTCTTTCTAACACCAGCAGTGTACCACATTTACCCAGCATCACCCTGCACTTTTAGGCTATCGTTTGTATTACCATCGTGCCCCAGGCGCGTGTAGCGTTCAGTAATCACTCTAGATGCAGGGTGCTTGAGATGCTCTTTATACAATGACGCAGCTCCCAACTGCCCCTGAATAACAGAGTATAAACTGCTGCAGCATCCCTCTCTGACATTTGCTGCCGGGGGAATAAATCACTTAAAGGTACAGTTCCCCATACCACATTGTGGAGCAGGGCCCCATTGTGCTAAGCATTGTACAAAGACAGACCAAAAAGACAGACCTGCCCCCAAAGAGTTGACCGTCTCAATAACCAGAATTGGGTTGTATTTTTCAAGCTGCTCATCTATTTGAGCCAGAGCCCTATGATCACATAATGCAGCCACAACCCCAGGAAGGCCTGAGTTCTAATCCCAGCTCAGCATTGACTCTCTGATGCCTTGAGCAAGTCTATAGCATCCAATTGTGATGCTACACCCCATATTCTTCATGGAAATATCATTATAATATGATTATGGCATAACTAAGTTCTGTTTTATGCAACATGGGTCATGTGAGGTATCATTGGAAAGGTTCCAATTCACTGAATACGCTTATCCTGTTTGTATGCGTGTATCATTTCTGTATCTGAGGTTAGGAATATTAACTCTGTATCAATTGCAAAAGTGTTTGCATCTGGGGAATGCCCACCAGTCGTTTGGGAATCAGCCTGGATAGGTTATTAGGAAGGACAATAGGATTTCGAAGATACTGATCTTTCACCTTCCTGAGTAGCTGCCTGATATGCTGTTTGGAAGCTGCAGGGTCATATAATCATGTCACCTGGTAGTAGCGGGTGGGGTTTAAACTAGGAAACAAAGGATTCCCAGTGGGGAGTGAGTTAATCTTGAGAGATCTTAATCTGTCCAAGAAGGGAGACTGCTGAAAACACCTGAAGAAACAAAGGCATTAAACTGGTGGGGGGAGGCAAGGGCTGAGCCCAGGTGAGGAAGCTTTAACCTGTGAAAGGAATACCTGGAAATTTAAGATACAAGCAGTGCAGTTTACCATCAAGAAACTCTGCAACGTACATAAAAGAAGTTAGGGCGAGCATGTGCTGCTATTAACCAATTAATTTAGTGTAGTAAGCTTAGGTTGCATTTTGTTTTATTTGCTCAGTAATCTGCTTTGATCTGTTTGCTATCCCTTATAGTCAGTTAAAATTTACCTTTTGTAGTTAATCAACTTATCTTTTGTTTATTCGATAACCAGTTTGTGTAATTCATAACTGGGCTGGGGGGAGAGGTAAAAAGCTGTGCATATCTTCCTCCACATTGAGGGAGGGGAGGATTTCCTGCGCATACGCTGTAGAGATCTCTGTGCCACGCAAGACAATGTCATTTTGGGTTTGCATCCCAAAGGAGCTGTGCACTTGAGTGCTGGGCAATCCCCGCGCTGAGTCTTCCCACCTAGAGCTGATCTCAGTGTCTGTATCTTTCTGCAGCTGTGTGTGTGTGATGGAGAAGGCTTGAGGGCCTGGCACACCAGGACAGGGTGAGGGAGCCCAGGCTGGTGGAACGGGTGGGCTCAGTGGGACCCCAGTATATCAGGTGGTACCCTGGAGTGGGGAGGAAACCCATCCCAGCAATGTATCCTTTCATTCTGGGGCTGCACTTAGGACACCTGAAAGCCCAAAGTGCTCAGCAACCACAGCGTTCACTGACTTCGGCTAGATTTTTGGGTGTTCTGCAATTCTGAGCTCCAGGCCTATGGTGTCTTTGAACTAGTCCTCTCAAATGAGTGGAGACCATTGAAATTTGAGGCCTTCAGTGCTGCCCAGTACTGTCCAATCAGTACAGAATTCCTTCTGTTTATGTACTTGAGTATTAAATGCAACGTGCCATTTCAAATGTTCCTTGTGCTGGAGGATTCTGCCCTGACAGTGCTAACAGCACTGAGAAGGGACAGTTCAGGGGAATGGCACCTAGGAAAACATGAGAGGTGCGGTGAGGTATTTGGTCTCAGGGTTGCATCTCCTATTTCTTCCCACTTTGGGGGCAAAAAAAAAAGCTTTAAACCTAGAGAAATGAGTGTGTGGGAGTGTTTGAATTTTTCATTCTGCACTCCAGCAACCCTGGACAACAACTAGCTGCCCCACTGCCCCTATCCCCCCACTATATGCCCCTGCCTCCAACAATGACAAACAAGCACATCTGGATTTTTCTGCTGAAATTGGCAGTAGTGAAATGTAGTTAACGAGGAAACTTAAATGGCCATCATTAGGCTTCCGTATCAATGCAACTGGGAGACAAAGGAAAGCAGTTCGCAGGTCTCAGAGCTTTCTACCATCTGAACTGCATGAGGCAAAGGAAAAACACATCTGGATTCTGCTTCAGTGGACAATACCAGTATGGATGAATGATGCATGGTTAAGTCTTTATGGTCCTTGTCTGAGGAGTCTAGCAGAGAGAGACTGTAGTAAGATCGTCATAGTTTTAGAAAGAGTTAAGCCATGGCAGATGCCTGCCTCTTAAGGAATGAGCAACCTGTTTCCAAGAAGAATCACAGCTGATGATAACACCCTTTCATTTATATTTATAATAGCACCTTAAAAACTGATATTAAAATAATCCCCTGGTTGGAATGAGTTGGCCACCCCCTGCAGTGAAATGTAGCAACTGCTTACCCAGGACAGAGCAATATTCTTCAAGAGTTTAGCACAGGTAGCAAATGTGAAAAATCGGGGCAGGAGGTGGGGGGTAATGGGAGCTTATATAAGGAAATGACCCAAAAATAGTGACTGTCCCTATAAAATCAGGACATCTGATCACCCTAAGCACAAGAAGGCTAGGGGCTTGTAGCCACTGAAAACAGCAGGGGCAACTGAGGCAGGCAGAAAGTAACTCCTCGGGCTGGAATATGGTCAGGACAATGGGAGTAACAATGGACAGGACCTCAGATTTGCATCTGGACCAAAAGAACCAGAGTATTTATGCAGGAACACAGTCACGGTTGCACATGCAAGAGGGTGGAGGAGAAAAGATGGGGATGGGGATGGGTGGAGGAGGACTAGTTTGGAAATCAGACAATGCCTCCTGTTCTCTGTTAGCCAGGAATAGTCACCCTGGCTCCACTGCCAACAGAAACTGGGTCCTTCTCCAAAAATATGTTGTAAATTTTACCGAAAATCCACCACCGAACTGAACTCCCATCTCTGGGCTTTGGAGGGTTTGATGAGGCATCTCCCAGCTTTCGGGGAAGCTATGTGGCTGGGGAAAAGCCAGCCTTGACCTTCAGTTTTCTGAGAAGGAAAGTAAATGGTGTAAGAACCCTTCTGCCTTGTGGTGATCTTTTTGTGAACTATGCCCCCCGCCAGCGGACTGAGGAGGAGGCCAGCTTTTGGTTGGTTGGTCTGCTCATGTTAAAAGCTCTCTGAGGCCCCGGGGCAAGACTAGGGAATGAGGCCAGTGGTGCTGTGCAGCTTTTTCAAGGGACACTGTATGTGCAATGGGGACATGAGACATATAGCTCAGGAGTCACATAGGAGGTGGGGGATGGAAACATGGGCTGTAAAACCCCTGGAACCTTGCTGGGGTGGGAGTGGTTAATGAGACAGGCTGTGGCATTTTGGACCCCTCCTGCCCCAAGAGAACATATTAAATAGCTGACAAATGAGCGGACACCACTGTTCTCAAGCTGTGATTGGGCTGGGTAAATAACATTAATACGCATCCTTACAGCAGTCTCAAATCCTGCACTGTGTTGCCAGACTGCTTTTGCCTCATCACTTGGGGGTCAGTACAGCTTCCGCTTTCCTCAGAGTTGCAAGTTTGTTTATAAAAGAGACGTCGATGTTTGAAATAAAGAAAGTGGCACAAATGTTTCTGAATAAAGGGGTCGCCTTGTTGGAAGTGCCACAAACCTGAGTACATTCCAAACCCGTGTTTAAAATCTGTCCCCATTTGCAGAGGAGTCTAGAAGCAGTGAGAATGCTTTTACATGCCCCATGCGTCTGGAAATACGTTCCTTAGCACTATGGAGGGAAGTTACAGATGGAGAGTCAGCCTGATAGCTGAAATGTCCCTGCTGTTCTAAACTGCACTCAGACCCCGAGCCTAATTTTTGTGCAGGGATTTTATGTTTTAATTACGAGATGCTCTTCGTCCTTCCCAGAAGGAGGAAACTTTCCCAGCTGGGGTTTTTGTTTTGGCTGCTTTGGATGCCAGATTAGATGGAGATTCATCCTACTCACTTGCCCACTAATAGCAATTAGGATGATGAATGGTATGCCAAGTTCACATGAGACGTGCCCTATACCCCACAGGCAAATGGCTTTCTGACCTGTTCACCAACAAAGCAACAGAGAAATGCCACACTTCAGGTGTTACCCAGACCGGAACTTTAAGAAGGGAAGAAAACATTCCTTTTACTTTGCACATCCTAAACCATCATTTCTACTGTCGTCCAGGCAGTACCTGCAAAAGGCATGTGTTTTTTTGCATGATCCTGACACCTGTCCTGCACCCTGATCCAGGGTACGTCTACACTACGGGATTATTCCGATTTTACGGGTGGTTCTGGGTACAGCCTCATCCCTCCCTCCGTGAAAGCAGCAGACAACCGGTTCATGCCCTTTTTGCCTGGGTGAACTGTGCAGACACCATAGCACAGCAAGCATGGACCCCGCTCAGATCAATACCGCAATCATGGATGTTGTAAACACCTCGCACATTCTCGTGCAGTCTATGCTGAACCAGGACCTGCAAAGCCAGGCGAGGAGGCGGCGGCTACGGCAGCGCAGCGACGCGAGTGATGAGGATATGGACACAGAATTCTCTCAAACCGTGGGCCCCTGCGCTTTGGAGATCCTGCTGATCTTCCTGCCGCCACCTCTCATCTCGAACGTCTCTCCTGTCCTCACATCCACTGGCATCTTTCCTGTAATTTGATACCACGTCCTTCCACTCATTCAGATGAGCTCTTTCATTGCAGGTCACTTCCATGATTTCCAAGAACATTTCATCTTGCGTCTTCTTTTTCTTCTGCCTTATCTGAGCTAGCCTTCGGGATGGAATAGGGAGGCTTGAAAAATTTGCAGCTGCATGAGGGAGGGAAAAAAGAGTGAGAAATATTTAAAAAGATACATTTCACAGAACAATGGTTATGCTCTTTCATAGTGAACAACACTGTTCACCTTACATAGCACATGTGATTTCACTACAAGGTCACATTTTGCATCTTAATATTGAGTAGCTGTGGCTGTGGTGTTACAGATCTCACAGACGCAGATCCGGGCATCAGAATTCAGCTTGCATGAGGCCATGGTAAGCCATTGTCTTTCGGCTTCTGCAGCCTTCATATACACAGTGCTCTCCTTTCCCAAATACCAAACAAATCCCGTTCAGAAACTCTTTGAACTCCCGTTCAGTGATGCTTCTTTCCTGTTAATATGCAGCAGCAGAAGCCAACCCCCGACTTCCAATTCTCTAGGATGATCGCTTTACCCCTCCCCCCACCACATGGTTGGTATCATGGAAGATCACTGCTAATCACCCCCTTCCCCCCCCCCCCCCCCAGCGTGTGGCTGGAAGCTGGGAAGATCCCTGCTAGCCAAACGTGCAAAAGCTCAGCGCTATTCCCCTCCTCCCCTCCCCTGCCCCCCGCATGGCTACATGCAAGGAAGGATTTCTTTTAAGCAACCGGCAAACAGCCCAGTAGGAATGGCCATCTCTGTCCCCTTAATTAAATTCCTGAATTTCAACCAGGTTACCATGAACGATATCACTCTGCTGAGGATAACAGAGCGAGATAAAGAACGGATGTTTCTTGAATGCCAGCAATCACTGGGACCATACGCAGCTAGGCTTTGTCATGCAATGATACCCAATTACTTGCTACATGCACGGCGTGGTAAATTGTCCTACCATGGTGGACAGAACAAGGCTACCTTGCCCAGAAACCTTCTGCAAAGACTTTTGGAGTACCTCCAGGAGTGCTTCATGGAGATGTCCCTGGAGGATTTCAGCTCCATCCCCAGACATGTTAACAAACTTTTCCAGTAACTTTATTGGCCGCGAATGCATCCCAAGTCCTCAGGGCAAATCAATCATTAAAAAACACTTGCTTGTAAACCATGTTTTATATTTACAAAGGTACGCTCACCAGAGGTCGCTTCCATGGCTTCACTGTCTGGGCTAGTGGCTTGGGAGGGCTGGGAGGGTAATTCCGTCTGGGTCAGAAAAAGCTCCTGGCTGCTGGGGAGAATGGAGTGCTGTGTGCTCTCTGCAAACTCGTCCTCCTCTTCCTCCTCCTCATCTTCCCCCTCCGCAGAATCCTCAGCTATGGCTGAGATTATAACCCCCACCTCAGAATCCACGGACAGGGGTGGGGTAGTGGTGGCGCAGCCCCCTAAAATTGCATGCAGCTCAGCGTAGAAGCGGCATGTTTTCAGGCCTGCCCCGGACCTTCCGTTTGCTTCTTTGCTTTTCTGGTAGGCTTGTCTGAGCTCCTTAACTTTCACTCTGCACTGCACTGAGTCACTGGTGTGGCCTTTCTCCATCATGGCCTTGGAAATTTTTTCAAATATTTTTTCATTTTGTCTTTTGGAACGGAGTTCTGTTAGCACGGAATCCTCTCCCCATACAGCAATCAGATCCAGTACCTCCCGTGCGGTCCATGCTGGAGCTCTTTTTCGATTCTCAGGAGACTGCATTGTTACCTGTGCTGATGAGCTCTGCGTGGTCACCTGTCACACTGGCCAAACAGGAAATGAAATTCAAAAGTTTGCGGGGTTTTTCATGTATACCTGGCCAGAGCATCCGAGTTCAGATTGCAGTCCAGAGCAGTCACAGTGGTGCACTGTGGGATACTGCCCGGAGGCCAATACCGTCGATTTGTGGTCACACTAACCCTAAACCAATATGGTAATACCGATTTTAGCGTTACTCCTCTTGTTGGGGAGGAGTACAGAAACCGATTTAAAGAGCCCTTTATATCGATATAAAGGGCCTTGTAGTGTGGACGGGTGCAGCGTTAAATCGGTTTAACGCTGCTAAAATCGGTTTAAACGCCTAGTGTAGACCAGGCCCCAGTGGTGATAAATCATAGGAAGAATATGAGCTGTGCATCAGAGGCTTTGCTTCCTTGATGGAAGAAGTGCTAAAGACCAAACTTACAAATATTTGCTGCTTGATTTGTTTTTTTAACAGTTGCGTGGAGATACTTACAAAGAATGAGACATTTGACTTCACTCCTTTATTTCATCTAGTGTGTGCTAAATCCTAAACCATAAAACTCCTTGTGGACTCTGCAAATTGACTCAAATGTTTGCTGTACAGATGTTGGCAAGGTAGCTTCATTAGCTGCAATAGTGGCTGGCTGTATCACGTCTGCCATTTAGTGTGATAACTAACCTATCGTGGTATTTTTAAGGCAGCTCCTACTTTGGTACCATGGCACCATGTACAATTTGAAAGGGATCAGAGATTATAACCAAAATGGCACTATTTCCCTGTGACCACAGCCCATGCAATAAGGTGGTGTTATCCGACAGGATGCTGTGTAGGAGTTCCCAACAGAAATGTTACAGTCATCTGTGAGAAAAAGGGTGGATGTGATTTATTTCCATAGCGGATGAACACAAGACTGATATGCGGTGGGTCCAGACTTTCAAGAGAGCACTGTTCCTCTTCTGGAAATCAGTCAGGGAGGTTCCTATCTGGGAGTTCAGCTCTCTTGAAAATCTGGACCCAGTTATGAATCCAGAGCCCTTCTGCAAATTCTAGCCCTATACGGCACTGCAGAGGTACCAGGTTAGGCCTCAGTTCCGCAAAGCATTTACGCACAGGCTTATCGTTTAAGTTCTGTTGAAGTCAACTGACTTAAATGTACTCTGAAATGACTGTTTCCTACCCATGTGCAGGGGGTATTGTCATAAATTCCCAGGTTCGGGTTCTGTAGGTGGAGCTTTGGTCTGTTTTACAAGCCTGTGAAATGGTGACTTTTGATGGTCTCTTGGGTCACTAAATTGGCTTTTGTCTTTCAAAACCCAGCTCCAGCCCTCAGTTGCTTGAAATGCATGTTTCTGAACTCTTACAGGAGGTAGGTTCAGATCAATGGAGCTGGTTTTGCCAAATGTGAGAGTAACCTGCTGGTCAGGATGTGTTACGGGTCCTCTTCTGTGCCAGTCCATACAGGACACGAGTCTGTTATAGTCTCAGCTATGCAGACTAGCATCCTTAGCTCATGCTTTCAGGCCCAGAGGTCCCAGTTCAATTCCTGGTGCGTTGGCCAAGATAGCAGCCGTCATATCGACATGAGAATCTTGTTAGTTTTGCCCACCGTTGGTCAATCCAACTCCCATTGGAGTCCACATGCCTCCTCCCAGCTCGAGCAGGAAAGAGCTCAAGCCCCAAGGAGAGGAAAGCCCTGTACCTGCATCCCACCATCTCCACTACGGTGCCAGCCACAAATGCTCAAAATACAATGTAAGAACCTACCTGACAGATTAGTGCAATTGAGATTTAATTCTGCATTTTATTCTTCCAGCAGTCAGATGAAATTAAAATCACCAACAAGGCGTGTGCAGACACACTATCTTTTTTTTATGGTGCCATTAAGTTGTTATCCCCGTAACAACGTATTTTGAACATGAGCAGCAATTTGCATAATTCCAAAAGGGCCAAGGCATTGTACGTCTTCATCTAGTGCTCTGAAAATGTAATGATAAGATGGAGTTCACAGCCTTAGGATCTATCGCAGGCTGGAATAGTATGTCACATATTAAGGGAACATGTTTGAAACTACATTATATTATTAAAATTCATAACAATGATTGACAGAGGGGGTTAAAAACAGCAGCCTGCCAATATAAATTGGCTTAGGAAAGTCAACTATAATCCACCCAGGTCCAAATAATGACATTTCTTTCAGTATGGCCAAAAGGCTAAACAGCAAAAAAAAATAATAATAAAAAAAAAAACAACTAATCTCCAGGCTCCAGAGATAAGGCAAGTGCCCGAGGGAAACGGGACTCTAAAATATTCATGCAGTTGTAGATTGGATGCTGGAAATAGCTTTCCCCAATGGCTGTGTTTAGGAACTGATGAATTTAGTTACTGCACCTTTATATTTATCGCTCAATAAACAAGACAGGCTCCTCTGCTACTCCCAGCAACGCTCATTTAGCCATTTCAGAGCTAAAGAAATTAGCTTTCTGGACAAGAGGAAGGTTCACTAGTGAGCAGTTTTCTTATAAAATTAGGAGAATTTGGTTTTTAATCTTTTCCCATTAAATTGGGGGATTTTTGAGGGCTGTCTTGGAGGGAGGCATATTTGAATTAAGATACACATATATCTCTTGGGGATATGTGAGCTGTGTAGTTATCTGTATGATAATCATTATTCAAATTAGGAAGGGAAAAGTGGGGGAAAGTCCTTAATGCTGAGACCAAGATCTGGGCTAGAGCTCCAGTGAAGGCAATTGCTGCAGAATAGGGCTGATCAGAGCTACTCAGCCTGAGCCACTTTTGATTAACCCCCCTCTAACTTTAGCATTATTTTTCTTGTGCATGGGATGACAGTTGGCTTGCTGCTCCTGCTGGGAAACGGAGTCTGCCCTCTTTGGGTGCTATCTAAGGAGCCAAACCTGCAAACCCTCCTGACAGAGGGTGGGAACCAGGCCAAGCAACCTACGGAAAAGAGTTTGCTCTAGCGGCTTGAATAGGAAAGCGGAAATCAAGGCTTGTGGGGTTTGTGCCTGTCTCCTCTTGTGACTTCCTGTATCACTTTAACTCCCTGCCTCAGCTTATCTGTCTGTGAAATGGGGAGATCATGATACTCCCATATCTAGCTCACTAATTTATGCTAAGAATTGTACTGAAAAGCTCTTTGGTGTTGGAAATCCTCATGTAAGTGCTAATCAAATATTGCTCTTCTGTCTAGCAGATGGGCTGCACCAGGGCTATTTTACGGCTGTCCTCAGAGGCGCAAGGAGCTGGGGCGAGGTGGCTTTCTCTCTTCTTACTCCCTGTTGCTTTTCTTTCCAGAGGCCTCTGCATGCCCTGTGATATATCCTCAAGCATCCTCTCAGCAAGAAGTCTGCATAGGAGTCACTTCAGATCAAATTCATTGGAGCTGATTGGCGTTTCAGTACGACTGGCTCACCAGGCGCATTACCAGCCCAAAGGATGCCACAGGACAACCCTCTAGCTGGGAGCCAGGAGAGGGGGAGACTAGAAGGTTGGGTTCTGGGGAGGCCTTTTGTGAACATTTTTCTAGAAAGAAATTTTCTTTTGATTCAGGTATACAAGGGCTCCCTTGCATGAGCCTTCCTCAGGGTTATGTCTGCAAGTGAAATGTCCCCATTTCCAGCTGATTAGAATGACAGACTAGAGCTTGGTTAGTCCAGGGCTGTAACATGCTGGAAATCCTAATGCAGCTACAAAACTATTTACATAGTGATCTTACAAGGTTGCTCCATATTGCCAGGGCCCTCTGTGATCCAGCATCTAACCTTGCATTTAAAAAACATCAAGACTCTGTAGCCCTTACGGTTGAGAAGATACTTCCCATTTTCTTTGTGAAGGTTAACTGATGTCAGAGTCTGCAGACAGCCTGAAACAATAGCTCTGAGACCTAACCAGTGCCTGATATTTCTTTCAATAAAGACATAGGAAATATGTCCAGTGTGCGATTTACAGAATGGTGTCAAGCTGTTTAATTCACAAGCGCTAACTGGTCAAATCTAGAAAATCCCCCACACTTTGAAAGGTGACTAGAACTTCTAATTGTTAAGCTCTTTTATTTTGCACGTTCTGCCTCCTGGTATCACCTCCCCATGTACAGGATTAATTTTCTTCACGCTTAAATTACAATGATGCCATAATGCCTTATGGAAAAAAGAGTTTCCTACACTATTCAGTGCTGAATCTCTTATTGCTGTTACCAGATCAGAAGGAAACGAGACTATGTGCTTGAATGGAGGGTGAAAGTGTGGGCAACTGCAGAAAAGAGACTCTAATAACGGCACATTCTCTCTCAACAAATCTGCTCTTGATGGATCCTTGAGTTCTACCTGCTCATTTTAAAAGCAAATGGCTTTGATTCTTGATAGGGCTCTTGGGACTACTAGGGAAACCCAGCTAGAGTCTATTCTGCTTTGAACATCATCAACAGAATTGACAGCTGCGTTCCAACTGAAGCTTTGTCTCTGTTGATAATGGTACAAGAAGCAGAAAGAACCAAGGAGCAGAGCTGGCACTTAAGGTGGGTGGGGGGAACTTCTCATGTCTTGGAAGCTGAGCAGAATTTGACCTAGAAATCAGAGAGTAAATGTGGAAGTAACCCCTGCCGCTTTTATGGAGTCTCTATTTTGGTTCTACCTGTATCTTCCACAACCATCTTGGGATTTCATGGTATGTCCCTAAGCCACCTCTGTCATCACTTGGGAGCTTCTGGGCTGCAGCGGGAATAGAACTTAAGTCACCCCTCTCCCCTACTGTTAATCTAAAGAGGAGTCATTTGATCTTAGCACTACAGAACTTACGAGCCCAGGGAGCAGTCCCAAGCAGTGATTTAAATAGCCATTGGCTAGCCCATTGCAATGTTTGAGAATTTAGAGACAAGTTCGAAAAAAGCCAACATCTGAATGCACTGAGAACAAGTGACCAATTCAACTGAGCTTCCAGGGAGACTGCATGGACAAGCTGGAAAGGAGAACACAAGGGTTCAATCCACAGCACACTGGCCAAATCTCCAAGCAGGATTTCAAGCCACAAGCTCTCCAGAAAAAAAAGACAAAGAGTCCTGTGGCACCTTATAGACTAACAGACGTATTGGAGCATGAGCTTTCATGGGTGAATACCCATTTTGTCAGATGCATGTAATGGAAATTTCCAGAGGCAGGTATAAATATGCAGACAAGAATCAGTCCAGAGATAAAGAGGTTAGTTCAATCAGGGAGGATGAGGATCTCTTCTAGCAGTTGAGGTGTGAACACCAAAGGAGGAGAAACTGCTTTTATAGTTGGCAAGCCAGTCACAGTCTTTGTTTAATCCTGAGCTGAGGGTGTCAAATTTGCAAATGAACTGAAGTTTAGCAGTTTCTCTTTGAAGTCTAGTCCTGAAGTTCTTTTGCTGCAGGATGGCTACCTTTAAATCTGCTATTGTGTGCCCAGAGAAGTGTTCTCCTACAGGTTTTTGTGTATTGCCATTCCTAATATCTGACTTGTGTCTATTTAGCTTTTACGTAGGGATTGTCCAGTTTGGCCCATGTACCTAGCAGGGGGGCATTGCTGGCACATGATGGCGTATATAACATTGGTGGACCTGCAGGTGAATGAACCGGTGATGTTACGGCTGATCTGGTTAGGTCCTGTGATGGTGTCGCTGGTGTAGATATGTGGGCAGAGTTGGCACTGAGATTTGTTGCATGGATTGGTTCCTTAGTTAGAGTTACTATGGTGTGGTGTGGGGTTGCTGGTAAGAATATGATTAAGGTTGGTGGGTTATCTGTCGGCAAGGCTCTCCAGGAAAACCTCTCCCAGGCTCAGGCTGGCACCTCTTTCTTGGGGTGGAAACATGCAATCCTCTGTATTCTCCCTGGGGCAACAACATAATCATTAGTGATCCAACAGCTTCCTTAAAGCAACATATCTTAAAAAACAGTAAACCAGCCTAAGCACAGTGCCTGCTTTCCCCTAACACTTACCATTACCTGGATCTGGGAAGACCCAGTGTATTTACACACTCTCTCTCTGCAGAGTCTGCCTCTCTGTGTCAGCTTGTGCCTCTAGATAGCTGTTGAAAAGAGCCCCCTCAGAACAGTTGTATAAGTCTTTAATCATCTTTTGAGCTCCAGCTACCAGCCTGGTAAAACAACAGTGTTCTTGGAGCCCGGAAGGGGTCCCACCAGGCTGTAATTGCCCCACATCTGTTTGCTGGGATGTTCTGATTTACTGAGCCATTGTGTTGTCTTCGTGCACAGTCCCCACTGAATTCAAGCATTACAGGTATAGTAAAAAAATATTCCACTAACCCCAACACAGGTTTGATCAATGCACGGGAACGTTTTATAACCCAATACACAATAACTTCCATGCACTGACCTGGTCACATACAGTGTATGCCCTGAATACACGTCTGTATTCATATAGATTAATACCTAGCAATTTCGGCCACATTCAGAACGCTAGTGCATATCGGCTCCATTTCAACCAGAGCACTGGGCTACAATGATCTTTCCTGGGCATCACATACACTATATTCAGTTTTTCTCACAAAAATTAAACAGTGGACAGGTACAGTGGTTGCTCTTTAAAAAACAACCATTATTTACCAGCAATCACTACACGGTAGCAGGAAAGCAACACAGTATTTCCAATACTACCAGGCGGTGACTATTGGCTTTTTAATGGTAGTCACCGTAGGTGTTTCATAAGATCAGCCCATCCCGCACGAGAGGGATCAGCCCATCCCGCACGCTTAGTGATGGCCAGAGGGACCCAACTGACATCCACCAGCTCTGCTCAGTTTCATTTAATCACATCAGTCACAGCCAGTAGCAGCTCCAGGCACCAGCGCTCCAAGGGTGTGCCTGGGGCAGCAAGCTGCAGGGAGCGCCCTGCCAGTCCCTGCGAGGGCGGCAGTCAGGCAGCCTTGGGCAGCTTGCCTGCGGGAGGTCCACCGCTCCCGCGGATTTGGCGGCAATTTGGCGGCGGGTATACCGAAGCTGCGGGACTGGGGACCTCCCACAGGCAAGCTGCCGAAGGCAGCCTGCCTGCCGTGCTTGGAGCGGCAAAAAAGCTAGAGTCGCCCCTGCCATTTTTCTTCTGCTAGGGTTAAATAGCCTCTGTTAAACAGGCAAATGAGATTGAATAACAGAGAGAGGCAGCAGACTGAAGCGGGATGAGCTATTGTGGGGAGGGACAGCTCAGTGGTTTGAGCATTGGTTTGCTAAACCCAGGATTGTGAGTTCAATCCCTGAGGGGGCCATTTAGGGATCTGGGACAAAAATATGTCTGGGAATTGGCCCTGCTTTGAGCAGGGGGTTGGACTAGATGATCTCCTGAGGTCCCTTCCAACTCTGTTATTCTATGATTATTGAACTCTTCACACTGAAAAATGTAATACTGGTTAATATCACCTCCAGGCCTCAGTGTGAGAGGCAGGAGGGTTCCCAGTGGTTAGATCAAGAGCTGGATGTCATGTTCTCTTCAATAATGGATACAGCATCTAGGCTTCCAAAGCACAGGTTATGTTATAATCCAGTAACTTTACTTATTGGATCAGAAAAAGAAAATAGATACTACAGCACTACACTGCATCTATTGACATCAAATGGGAGCAGAACTTAGCCAATAGGGAAAGACAAAAAATGTGGATTGCTTTGTACATTTATACAAAGGAAAGGCAAACTGTGTGTAGAGCCCTAGCCAACAGCGCAATGAGGCAAAGTCCCTGTCCAGATGGGATCTCTGCTACAGGCAGATGCAGGGACGTGTTAGTTTTGTTTAGTGAAGGGGGAAGATTTCAGATTGGGAGCCCTGGAAACCAAAGTCCTTGTGTAGCTACACAACAGGTACAGCAGTGGGACCAGCACTGCAAGCATCTCCTTGCTGTCCCACCTCCATGTCTCCTGCTCTAGTGGGATGGCTGGTAAGGTAGAGAGGGTCTAATTCAGTCTCCATGGCCACTAAAATCTTGACATTCTCAGCAGAAAGGCCAACTAGGATGCCAAGGGCGGGGATGGTTTATTTTTATTTTGAAGTATGGAGACTTGACCATTAGGGCCAGCTCATGAAGCAACCCCCACTTGAGTCTTTCCATTGACTCGATCAGCTGGTGGATCAGCCAATGAACCCTTCCATACTTGGGAGTAACAAAAAGAGCAGAAAGGGAGAACAGAGCAGAATTCTCCCTCTTCTACCTCGCTTGCTGCCATGAGCTTTTTCCCAGTCCTCTCCTGCTGCTCGCGTGGGGAGAGCTCCCCATCCTTCTTCGGCTCCTAGAGCCCCTGGGGATAATGGTATTTACCTGTCACTGCAAAGTGCTTTGAGATTTGTATGCTTTCCAAACAAGATTGGTTTCTCCGATTGGGCTGGCCACATTTCAGCTGGAGATCCATTCGAAAAGGAGCACTGAAATAACTAACAACTACGGAAACACAGGCAAGCCATAATTGCACCCACCATTAGGCTGATTTGCTTTCTTCCTCCAGAGGAAAATTGCAGGGGAAAGACTTCTCCTGAATTAGATACTTTGCAAATGGAGCTTTAAAATGCTATAATAAGCTCAAGGGAATACATGATATAAAAATACATTTCTTGTAAACCCTGGTTATATTTTGCTAACACACAGCCAAAATAAGGAAATGTGGATCAGCAGTAATATTATGCACATCTGCAAGAAACAGAATCATTAAAGAATGTACTAATTACAGAGGAATAAAAAAAGCACAATCATGTATTTGTCATCCTAAAAATGTGAATACTAAAGTGCCTGCATTCCAATTAGGTTTAGACGCAGAGCAGCAAATTCTGCTCTCAGTTCTGCTGGTGTAAATCTGAACTAGGTGAACTGACATCAGTGGAGTTACTACAGTTTATACTAGGGCAACCCAGAACAGAATCTGGCCCTAAGTAGTTTCATGGCACCCCATTCAAAATTATGTATTTGAAATTAGTATTTGCATTTGGCACCCGCTTGGAGAATGGTTTGATATACCGCTTGCAAATATAATCTGCATTAGCACACTATTATGCCTCCTCTAATGACTGAGCCCCGTAAAAGGATCAGAACCTACTACTCCTGCTACCAGCTAATGAAGTTCCTCCTCCTTTAGTTAAGTGGGTAAGACCCACGCTATTAGCACAGAAGGCTCTAAGTTCAAACCCTGCCAGTCTATTACACAACCTTCACTCTGTCACACATTTGAGGGGTGGGAATAAATATGGGTCTGAACAATGGTAAAACTTGAAAAAAAAAATAACCCTCTGAGGGTAAAGAATGGTTTTTGAGTGTGTTTAGAAAGTATGGTGAGATGGGTGGAGATAGACTTCAGAGGGAGCAAGTGCAGACCCTAAACCCCAATCAGCAAAGGCACAATCATCTGTTGACCTAAAGCAGTGTTTCCCAAACTTGGGACTTCGCTTCTGCAGGGAAAGCCCCTGATGGGCTGGGCCGGTTTGTTTACCTGCCGCGTCCACAGGTTCTGCCGATCACGGCTCCCACTGGCCACTGCTCCAGGCCAATGGGAGCTGCTGGAAGTGGTGTGGGCCAAGGGACGTATTGGCCACCGCTTCCAGCAGCTCCCATTGGCCAGTGGGAACCGCGGAACTGCAGACACGGCAGGTAAACAAACCGGCCCAGCCTGCCAGGGGCTTTCCCTGCACAAGCGGCGTCCGAAGTTCGGGAAACACTGACCTAAAGTATGATGCGAGAGTCTCTAAGGGTACAGCTACACGGCCCATAGCACCGCGTTTATAAGCCTGGCTTGATAGACTAGGGGTTGCAGAGCTCAAGGTACCACTCTAGAAATAGCTGTGCAGATGTTGCAGCTCACACGCTGAAGCTTAGCGAAATGTGTAGGCTCAACCTGTAACTTAAAAGCACTGTCCGCACAGCTGTTTTTAGCTTATTAGCGTGAGCCCAAGTCTGTCAACCCGGACTGGGATGGTTGCTGCCACAGGCTGCCCCTGGTTGTGCAGGTGTGCCCTAAGAGATAGGTGGTGCCCAAGCAGGGCCCGTCAGGTTGAGGGCCAAGGGGGTAGTCACGAAGAGTCTGAGCTTAGGTTCACTGCAGAATTGCTCTGAAGCAATTGGATTGGTCCTCCCTCAACTACTCAGAGTACTGGGTGCAGTTCAGTTGGCTGAATCACAATCTTTCGAAAACAAAGGGCCAGACTCAGATTTTCGGGTAGACCAGGAGTAACTCTGCTGAGGTCAATGAGTGGCATTAGTGTAAAACCAACGAGACCTCAGCATCCACATCCTGATTCAAAGTCCATTGTTTGGTTTATGGTTTTTCAAAACATCTTCTTTTTTTGTCATTAATATTTATGAAACGGAATAGAAGAGTAATTACAGACAAAATGCAAAAAGTCCGAAGTTCTTCTGGTAAGACAATGAAAGGAGGATCAGTGGAAAATGCAAAAAGTGGAAAATATTTTATACAGGAGGGAATCAGTAAGAGCAGTCCTCCACCCAATCCCAACGTGGTTTTCTCTTCTGGAGCACCCAACAAGGAATTGCGTGGCAGTGCTACAGCACATGAATAACTTTGGAAAGGCTGCACTGTGATCAGGTATTCAAATCCAGTGTAAAGTTCCCCATAAAGATTTACTGCAACCTCTAGATATGCGTAAAGCATAAATCGCAGGAAGATTCTGACGTACAAGTGAAACAGGCTCTATTATGGGAGGAGGAAAAAAAGCTTTTGTTTGAGGCGGATTTATCTGAAAGTAGAAATGGATCCCAACCACTACAGCTCAAACTCTGGCTCAGACTCACTTACAGTTCTCACTTACACCAGCTGTGCCTCCATTGAGATCGGTGGGGTTACTCCAGATTTGGCCTCTGATCCATCAAAGCATTCAACCATATGCTTAACTTTGGACGACAACTAGATTACTTGCATGGCTAAAGTTAAGTACATGGGTAAGTGTTTTGCTGGACTTTACAGAGAGCAGAATCAGGCCCTTTGTATCTCTTTAATGGGAGGAACTTAAATTCCAGCTCTAAAGATTTCAAAACAGTAAATTTCCAAAAGTTCAAGGGTTTGGATTCGACATTCAAATTTGGCTCATCAAAGAGACCGGCATGAACTGCAAACGGAGATCGAAGTCTGGATCCAACATTTTGATTCAGGCCGTTCTCAGTCTGAGAGACTGGCCCAGATAACCTATTCAACTTCATACAGTCATTGATGTATATGTAACAAAGGAGTTACTAGAGAGGAAGTGAAATGGGATGGTGCCTGTGATTGGGGTCCAGTGCAGTACCTGGGTTTTCAGCTGCAGTCCAAATGCTACAGACCCAGAGCAGTTGCTGTTTTCATGCTGATGATCACAGCTGTTCTGTGCAGAGAGCATACAAGCTTTTCAAAGGCTTTCGCCTGGTGATTTACCCTGAAATGGTGCCATGTTCATCATTAAATCTAATTTTTTTTCCTTTTTATAACTTAACCTGTGACAAGCAGATATTGTAAGTGCTTGATTTTCCAAGAATAAATTATAGTTGCATAATGGTATTTTCCTTCCCTGCTCAATTTGCAAGTGAAATTTAGCCAATTGCTTTTGTTCACAGATTTTTTTTCCTTCTGCTCTTAGAACAATATATCCCCTTTACCCTCCAGGTTTTTTAAACCATAAATTATATTAGTATGATAATACAAGATGACTAGATGAGTCTACTACACCACCATTGTTTTTGCATTGTACACACACATACACACGTGTGCTAATTTAAACCACAGACACACACGCCATGTGTACCTAGATATACACATCTATAAGTCATACACACAAACACAATTACTTCCCAAAACAGAAAATAGCCCGCTAGTTTATAAATATTTACCCTGACTGCACATTAGTTTACTGAATGCCCCAAGCGACTCTTAACATAAGTGATTTATGATTTCGGTTTGTGACTTGACCCTTTAAGAGCCTTAGGATGTTCGGCATACAGTCAATGAAAGGTCATTCTCAAGGCTCTATATAAATACAGCATACAGAGTGACACTAGCGTTACATTGACAAGAATGGTCAATGGGAATGCAGCTCAGCCTCTTGGTTGTCCAGATGGTGCTCCACTAAAATGCAATAACTCCTCTCCGGAAACAGGGAAATAATCAATGCGTGAGCCATTGATCACAGCAGGCAGGGAATAGGGGAATTCGCCTTCCAAGATATAACCATCAATTTTCAATTCAAGTCAGTTCTCCCATTACACAGCTGACAAATCACAAAGCATTGAGTTTGTCACTTTTGAGGCAGTTGCATTAGCTGATTTTGTTTGTATATGAGATTTGCAATGCAAGATAAGTGATACCACGTCACACAAATACCATACAACCTTAATGGGTAGCAAATTGGCCCCTCCAGCCTCAAACCTGAACTTGATGTTGGCTCCCAACCCTACAATGAGCCCCGCCCAAACCCTGTGAGCTGAGCACCCCATAGAAGAGCTCATTAGACATTTTCCAGGGGTGAATTTAGCTGGTTCCTCACTCTCATAAAGGCTGCTCTTTACACATTTGTTTACTATTCTGCACTGGTTCAACAAAGAGCAAGAACAAATGGCAGCCTACGAGCTGCTCACAATTGTTTCACATTCGTGGCAATATTCACTCAGGTATTACGTATTTGCTAGTCCAGGTGTCTAATTTGTCATTTGGGCTGCATGGGATTGACCTCTTCCACATGCAACAAATCTGTATTTTAGCACAGAACGAATTTAGGCTCTTTATTATCTGCTTCTTGTCTACAGGTCCTAAATTTGCATATCACTAGGGTGACCAGATGTCCCATTTTTATAGGGAGAGTCCCGTTTTTTTGGGACTTTCTCTTATATAAGCACCTGTTACCCCCCCATCCATTGTCCAGTTTTTTCACAGTTGCTATCTGGTCACCCTACATGCCACAAACATCTGTACCATGAAAACTTGCTGACAGATATATGTGAAATAGACATGGACACAGACAAATCAAACAGCAATCCAGAATGCACAAAAATTGTTTTACAAGTACTCTTCTCCCCTGTTGTAAGGATCTGTAGGCCTGGATTCTAGCCCTACAGGAACTGGGGTAGTGAATACTCCCACATCACCACTGGGAGGTCCTGCAGAGGCACCTCTAAGGAGCCCTGTGGTGATTAGGTGCTCCAGAAAGTATCACCCAAAGCAGCCAGAGTGACAGCACCCAGCTGCCCTGTGATTGGCTCACATTTACTATTTAATCCTGGAGGGTAGTTGTCTGGGCAGCTACAGGAGACACTTGGCCTGCTGTGGTTCCAGACCTTGCCTTGCTTTCCAGTCTTTGACCCCAGCCTGACTCTTCCCTCTAGTCTGGTGACTATTCCTGATTTCTGAACCCTACCCTGCCTCTTGCCTATTGAACCTGGCTTGCCTCGGGGCCAGTGTTGACTCTGAAACTCTAGCCAGCAGTGACCACTAGGCCAGACTGCCTATGCCTGGGCCCCTGACCAGTATTTATTCAGCTCTGTGCCTGAACTGGGGAGAGTTCAAATCTAACGCATAACTCTGTAGCTTTAGTCCCTTCTGAGCAAATACATCATTCCAGCTACCTGCATGTTACCTTATTTCTCTTAAGAGAAGGATGACAGAGCACTGAATCTGAGGTGGGCATACATACTGTCTTGTTAATGTAGGGGTGGAGGTGGGTCACGACACCCGCTGGGCACTCAGGAGATCAAGGTTCAGTTCCCTGCTATACCACAGACTTCTTGTGTGAGGCTAGAGAACCTAAATACTTTTGAGGATCTGGGTCTTAGTCTCTCTGGGTCTCAGTTCAAAATCTGTCAACTAGGGATAACAGCACTGCCCTACCTCACAGGGGTGTTGTGAGGTTCAATCTATTAACGACTAGGAGGTGCTCCGATACTTGGGTAACAGGAGCCATCCGCAGTACCTAGGATAGAGTCAGTGCTAGATTCTTTTCAATGTGTTTAAAATAGTAACTGTATTAATTAGTGTTTGTATTATTAATTTGGATTGAAATGCTAATAAAAAACAACAACCCAGAGTCAAACAAAAAGCCCGAGATGACCTAATAATTAATTAAGATGTACAAGCATGAATGATGAATGCTCGGCAGCAAAAACCTAAAGCATACACAAATAATGCATGAACTCGGCCAGCCAATAAATTAGAGCAGCGAAACAACCTCTTAAGCCCCCAAAGGAACATATCTTCAACCTTCCAAAATAAATCCTGTCAAAGATTTTTTGCAGCATGCCTCAAAAGGTTGTCAAGTTTGGCCTGAAATAATAGTTAGCTTCTCTACTGAGATTTTCGTGCATAGATTTTTAAAGCACTTTACAAACAAAGGTAAGGATCGGTAATTTTTTTGTTAACAGATGGGGAAGTTAGCTTCAGTGGCCTTTGAAGGTGTATAAAAACCTAAATGCCTTCATTCAGACATGTGCTGGCAACACAGTATGTGTGTCAATAAATTAACATCCTGGGATGTTCTCTGCAAGAGCTTTAGCTTGGAATGACTCTTCTCCTAAGCACAAGGGAAAGCAAGGGACAGACTGCTTGTATTATCAGGAACTGAAGAAGGTTGAACATAAAGAAGCCAAACTACAATCCTGAGATCATTTTGAGGAGGCATTTTCCAATTCCTTCCCTTTGCACCTTCCTTTTTCCGCACACTCGCTTACAGCTAAACTTCTTTGTAGAGCAGATGTTTTGTGTAAGGCCTCCATGACTTTCCTCCATTTGAAGACACCACTTTGATGAATGACACATTTTCCTTCCCAGAAAGAGAGGAATCAGGTTTTATTCCCCTGCCTAACCACTAATAGTACAAAGAGCTGTAATATTATATTTAAGTGGGGAATTTCCTTCTCCCAGGTTATTGGATTACTTTCCCTTTTATTGCCCTGTCTCAGAGTTGCTTTATATAATGACACATAGAGCTCTTCATATATATTATCTTCCAATTCATCTCCAAGTAAGCCCGACATATTAGTTCTCACAAAAGTACCGTTTCAGCCCCGGCTATTTCTTATCTGAAAGCCTTCCTTTCTATTTACAGGCACTGAAAATTGTAGTCATATTGGAACAGGAAACAAGTGGAAAGGGACACGTTTCTGCTGGATTACATTAAAACACTATACACTCAATCTCCTATGCCACCTCCATGACCCTCCATCCATCAGCCCACCAAACACAAAGCTGATCTAAAACGGCCTTTGTATGAACCCACTTCAGTAGATATTAATTATCAGAGATAGAGCAGGTAAGCAAGGAATGGAAGAAAGCGTGCTCATACTGTGACAAGGCAGAGTCCTAGGAGAGTAAGATGTAGAAATGGGCAACGTTTTTCAAACTAAGGTTTTTTTTTAGTTGAAAAGTGACTTTTAAAAATTTTTAAAAAACATGTTGCAAAAAAAATCTATTGACTTTTTCCAAAACTGTGCAATTGTTGCAAAAATTTTCATCCATTTTAAATTGGAAATATTCTAGAAAAGGTCATCAAAACCGTTCCAGTAAATTCTGGTTTGCAGCAAATGAAAATCTCAGCAGCCATTTTCAGTTAATAATGTCGTACAAAATTAGAAAAGAAAAAAACAGAAATGGATTCATTTCAAATCCTGCAAAATGGAAACAACAACTGAAATCTCACAGATTGACGTGACACTTATAAAAAATAGAAGTGACCAGCTCTAGGGAGATGTTTAGTGTTTTCTAATGTTAGGAATAGCAGTTTTCACTACCAGAGAACTGAGGCCTGGCTTACCCCTGAAACTTAGTTTGACCTAGCTACGTAGCTCAGGGGTGGGTGAAAAATTCACATCCCTGATAGTTAAGCTGACCTAAGTCCTAGTATAGACGCTGCTACCGCCTCTCAAGGGGGAGGATTAACGACAGTGACAGACAAACCCCTTCTGTTACTGTAGCAAGTGTAGCAAGCTGCAGCACACAGGCATGCTGCCATGGAGTCTGTAGTGTAGACATTCCCTCAGTGTTAGGGTTAGTTCAAAGGCGAGCGAGCTTCCTTGTCCTCTCACCTCCTGCTTTAAAGGCATGCTTGAAATTAGAACGTCTAGAGGAGGATTTCCCACTGCTCTTGGCAGCAAGAATTTCCACCCTTATATCCCCAAGGGGTACAATGGTAGCTGGTAGAGGTGAAGGATGCAGTGAGATACGGGGCCCTTGGCTAGCAATGCTCATAGATATCAGGAACTAAGGAGTGAAAGGATAAGGAATGCCGAACGGGATCTGACATGACTAACTTTCAGCCTAAGCTGGGGTGAACCATCCTGGCTTTTCAAGTGTTTTTTTTTAATTTCTTTTTTCTTGTATCATCACAAATAACTGTAGCCTCTCGGAGACCCTTAGGCACCATATATAGCCGCTGAGAGACAGCTGGACAAAATAGGCAAAGGGTGCCTATTTTGTCCAGCTGTCTCTCAGGGGCCCAGAGAGATGAATGGACGTTCTCTAGAGTGACCAGATGTCCCAATTTTATAGGGACAGTCCCTATTTTTGGGTCTTTTTCTTATATAGGCTCCTATTACTCCCCCCCCGACCCCATCCCAATTTTTCACACTTGCTGTCTGGTCACCCTAACATTCTCTAAGGTCACACAGCAGCCCGATGGCAGAGGAAAGAGTCAAATCTACTGCCACTCCTCTTTTCCAGACTCATGCCCCAGCCACTAGACCACTCTGCCTCTGCAAGGCAATTGCACCCAATGGGAAAACAATGAGCCGTTTTTTCTCCTATTACCTCTCTCCCCTCCCGCAACACAGTTTCCATCTTAGGAAAGGAGAAAGGCTGCTTCACTTATTAATTTCTGGGGTTTGGCATTGGATACCCTGCTGCTGAGAACCTGAGGGCTTCCGGGTTAAAGGGACTCCAGGCCAGAGCCCTGCTCTGATGGTGGTTTGCTGACAAAGGGCTACAAGGGCTGAATTTATAGGGCAGCTCCTGCAGAACAGCCCCACCTCTGGTGATGCAGCTGGAAAAAATAAGGTGAAATGCTGGTCCTCGCTGACAACCAGATGCTGAGCACTGAGTGGAGATTTTCCTGGGTAAATAAATATATAATAATTAGGATGCTGGGGTGAAGGGAGGACAAGGGAGGGAGACGCAACATTTCTGTGGGAATTAGAGCTCTCTATCACACCCATCCTGGATTCTCCTTCAACCTCCTGTACTTTGAATGAGGAAGAGATCCTGTGGAATATGTGATCATGTAATTAGAAATTGCGTCATAATGCATACTCACATGGCAGGGGGCTGAATGAAGGCTGTACATTTCCTGACTTTTGAGTGCAACCTTAGTGGTGTTCTTTCAACATGGTTTTTGGTTTGGTTTTATGTGTGTGTGTGCGCGTGCGTAATCTAATATTTACATGAGATAATCTCCCCGAGACCACAGGCCAATTTTGCTAGTTGCCGTTCCGACATAGTAATCCACGGTCTGCTCCCTGAAGAGTTTACAGACTTAAAACAGTTTATAGGAGGTAGATATTTATTTTTCCCTAGAGTGAAAGTTCCTCTTAAAATAAGTTTCAGCCTGGAATGTGACTTTCAACCCTTACCTGAATGGCCTCATTGCCCCTTGAATGGAAAGCTGTAGTTTCCACTGTGGGACTGTTTATGGGACTAACTAATCCATAACATGACAAAGAAGTGCCTCTGTCATACTATGGATTCATTTGTTACATAACCAGTACTACAAGGTTTGTGTGGATTGTTACAGCGATTATTCAGGACTGGGCTGTTAACGGCTTTAAGTGGCTGATAATCAATGAGTGCAGTTAGTGTAATTATGAGCTCAGATACCGAGCACGTTAGCTGCAATATGAAGCATAATACAAACTTCATGCTCACTGATCTGCAGGCATCAGAGGCCGAGTGGCTGAGCTTTCTCAGCAGAAACACGTTGTGAACTTCAGCCAATCAGGCACTACCAACCGCCGAAGATTTAGCACGCGGCAAATTTGCTTCTTGTATTTCCCAAACTGTAGGAGCTACAGAGTGTAACAAAACCAGACAGGAAAACTGGCTGGCCAGTTTTGCTGAAATCTTTTGCAGATTAGCTATACAGTGCCTACCCGACTCACAACTTGAACTCGCTTTCCTGGGCTCTGCATTTAGCATTAGCAGGCGAGGCTTTTCATGCTGAAATGTGAAAAACAAGGTGGCTGAAGAGGTTAGTCATGCTGCCAGCCATGTTCAATGAGAGGCACTCGGATGCTGCAGTGACAAGGACTTACTCAGCATGGAATTAGTTGGCTCTCAGAGCAGTGCCCAGGTGCAGATACTACAAACATCCCCATCACAACTGGCAGTCTCAGCTGTTGAATGGCCCATGGAGGCAGAACTACCTCTTCCCCTGGAGAGAAGGTCCTTCCTGGATAGTACTGACATCTGTTGGACAGACGCCCATCTAGAACAGCTGTCCTGACTAAATACAGATCCAGAGCCATACCTTCATCTAAGGTGCACAACTGTACTGCTGAAAATGTCTGCAGCACTGAATGCCACCAGATAAACAAGAGCTTCTAGGGAGACAGCATGGCCAGATGGCTAAGACACTGGGCTAGAGGTCAAGATGTGTGGATTTTAATCCTGCCTCTGCTAGTAATCACTGGCAAGTCACTTGACTTTTGTGCCTCGGTTTCCTCATCTGTAAAATGGAGACAACAATACCCTCCTTTGCAACGTGCTTTGAGCTCTATGGCTGCAGAAGTCATTAAAAAAGAGCCCACTCTCAAGTGTTGATAGCAATGTAATTACACTGACATGCTGAGCTCCTGCACAGTGCTGGCTTTGTGCTTCTCTTACTGATATGCTATTTCAGTCAGCAAACTACAGAATCAGATGAGGCACAGCACCTGGAGTCAGGCTGGGAAGACAGAACAGTACAGGCATCAGCATGAACATACAGATGCTTTGGGCAGCTCTCCTTTGTTTCAGGTTTGATTTTTGAACAGAGGGCAGAAAACTCCCACCCACAGAGCAGCAGAGGGAGCCCTGCAAACAGAACGAACACGCACATGGCAAACACGTGGTACGTTTTTAACAGTTGAGCTGTTGAATAACAGCATGAGAAAGGATCATTTTGCTAGCAAGCGGTGCACAGACTGGGGCAAGTTATTCACCACACTCCTGTCCCAATGACAGAGCAAACCTCTCCACCATGTCTACACTACAGCTTCCAGTCCTGGTAGCGTGGATTGTGCTGCACTAGTGCAGCGAAAGACTACATTTTTCCAGCGCAAGTCATACCCAATGGTGCATATCTTGAGTGAGGGCTATGGAGGTGGGTCTCACAGCCATGTTGTCCAGGATGGCAGTCCTGCATCAGATCCATCAACACAATGCTTCAGGGACGTGTTGTGCTGGAGGAACAGAGCAAAGCAGCCCAAAAGCATCGTAGAATCAGGCCCAACACATTCATACATATAGTGTCAAAGGCACGGAAATCAAAGTCTCACAAGCCACCAATAGGTTTACAATAGCCCATAGTGCTGGTCCCACTAACTAGGTCATGCTCTTGTCACCAGACAATTGCAAAGAACTTTAGTACAGATAATTGGGGAAAAGTGGCAAGTATTGTGTTTCAAACCGTTTGTCTTTTGGGGAAACTTGGAAAATACAAAGAAGTTACAAATGTCAAAGTTTTGAAATTCCAGCAATTTCAGTGAGCTCTATGCTGGGTTGAAAAATTGAGGTGGGGTATCTGTGCATGTGAGAGAGAGAGCGAGAGAGAGAGGGGAGATTCTGCAAAAATACCATCAAAGTATCCTATTTTTATCAAAATGTCATCGACACTCGAAACCATTCAACCCACTCTGCGTTTTGCCAGGTGGACGATCATGTTATCCACATTGCACAGATGGAGAAAATGACGCAGACAGAAGCGACTTGTCCAAGGACTCAAGTCACAGCAAGTCAGAGAAAGAACTCTGCATGATGCAGGCAGACCAGGTGACAGCTCATGCCAAGCCACTGGGACTCACTGAGCATGGATAATGCATAGTTGGAAACCAATTTGGCTCGCCTGTGTGTTAGCACGTTTAAAAGAGACAATGGAGTTATAAGAATGTCTTTTGTGTTTAGACTTTATGAAATGCTTGTAGGATGCTGCGTTTATTAACCTGACTTATAACATCTGAATCCCATGTGTTATAAGGTAATATTTAAGTGCTTGCTCTGTAACTATAAAAACATTGGCTAAGACTGTAACACACACACACACCTGTCGGGGAGAAGCATTACCAAGTGCTGAAATAATAATTTATCACAAGAGGTTTCATCTCCTCCCCAACAAATGAAGGGCTATAGGCAACAATCAAACCATTGTGGAACATCAGTGAAGAAAAGACTTTGTTGATTGCTTCCTCCACACCCATGAAGAGGGTAAACAAGCCCTTATCCCATAACTGTTTGAACTCTGGGGGAAGGGAAGAGCAATCCCTGTCTCACTCTGCTGGTTGGGATCCAAAGAGGGCAGTGTTTCTAAGCATAAGCAAGGGATCCCCAAGCTGCTTGGCTTGGGTTAGCCACAAAGGAACCTAGGACTGCATCTCATTTGTGCATGTGTGTTACCTGCTTTAGCCTTGTAAAGAACTCTCTTGTTTCTTTTTCTTAGTTAATAAATATTTAGTTAGTTTATTACAAGATTGGCTACCAGTGCGATCTTTGGTTAGAGATCTGAGGTAAATGACTGGTCCTTTGGGACTGGCAGTAACCCAAATATTGTTGTGATTTTTGGCTTACGGGACCCTCTATCACAAAGGCAGGCTTGCCTGAGTGGCAAGATAGTCCCGTGGGACACTCCAGTTTGTCTGTGACTCCATGGTAAGGCTGTTATAGTGCCTGAGGAATTCACACTTCTTACTTGCTTGGTGAAATCTAAGTACTGAATTCACAGGGGTTTGTGAACCTCTCCAGACAGCATGACACTGAGAACAGAATCTCTCCCTGAGCCCCACTCCTCTTCTTTAACCACTAGCCTATGCTGTACCAACCTGCTTTGAAATGACCTTATCCAAGTATTACTCCCTGGAAGAGTCTAATGACATTTTTATCTTTTAAATGAAGTTATTTCTTGTGTTTCTTCTGGCATCCCTAAAGATCCCTAAAGGAGTTCTAGAGTTTTGAACAGCTCTTTACAATAGGAGGTTTTCATCTGGGAATTTTACTAAAACATTATACAAAACACTAATGGAAAGATAACATTAGTATCCAGAAATGTAATTACTTAGCAGCAATATCATTTTAACATTGCTGTGTATTTCTACCACTGTGCCCACATCTGCATTAAATTCTCAAAGGGCCCAATATTTTTCATTTGTGCATTACAATAAGCCATTCATGTTTGCAAAAAGCCCACCTGGGTTTTACATAAGCGGGTACATCAGCTTTGAAGGCTGAGCTTATTAGCTGGAAGACTTGATAGTTAGACTCTCCAACCAGTCTTTTTTATGAGCATCCATTCTTGCTTTGATGTCCGGGCGATAGCACATCCCAGGTAATGTTTCACAGAGCACATACCATGGTGATGGGATTCAAGTCTGGTGACCTGTAATGGACATAAAAAGCTAAAGTTGGAAAGAAGTCCTATTTACAGCCTTTTCTAGCCACATGGCCACAAAAACCACCATAAATTCTAAAGAGGCACAGGCTTTTCTTCTGTCACTTACTAACATCAGTGGGGGGATTTTAGATCCCACTAATTTCCTGTCTGGAGATGAGCTATGCCAGAACAGAGGCAGCATCTAAGAAAAGGGTCTGCATGGAGCTGAGCATAAGCAGAACATACACCCAGACAGTGGGAAGGTCCTTTGTGTCAGGGTGTTAATGCTGGAAGAATCCTTGCTGTTGGAAATGCTAAGCAGTCCGCTACTAAAGGCGAGGCTCCAGAAGAGGAAGGGAAGCCTGCCCTAGCATCCTCCAGCTAACAATCATCCACATGTCTGGCTTGATTCCAGGGAGATGTGTAATTCTGCCACTGCGGCTGGGCCAGTATCCCCCAGGAGAACTGGCAGGGCTGGAGGTGGCACTTCTGCTCCGTCTCCGGCAGGAAGGGATGCTTCTGACCATGGTGATTTGTTATGATATGGCGGAAAGCTGCCAGGAAGCAATGGGAGGCCGTTATCCCTGTGTGGTTGCCAGATTTGGATAAAGCGATGTACCCCATGGCTGGCATGACGAAGGCTCTCCAGTTGTTTGGGACGTCCCCGAAGAGTGCCTTGTAAATGCAGATTAGCCCCACAGCCTTCACCACAATGATTATAACAAGAGGCTCCGAGGGGCATTTATGTATGTATGTCCCTCTGATCTTGTTATGATCATTGTGGTAATACCTGTATCAATAAGTGGGGTAAAACAATTCAGTGTTTTATATTGATTGTGTCCCCTCAAGTACATCATTTGCAATGTTTGCTACTGGGAGTTCAAAGGGTTAGACCACATATCGTTGGGATTATTTTCTCTCTGTGCATGTTTCCCCCTATCCCTGTTTCGGTCAGTATCGCAGGTTAGATAGTCAGCTGTCCAACCCCTAGTATATCTTTAACAATATGGAGCCTGATCTTTCAGTTATAGCTGCTCGGGTTTTGGATAATCTACCCCAGTGAAGGCTGATCTGCATTCAGCAAGGCACTCGTCAGGGACATCCCATGCAATGCAACCAGAGAGCCTTTGTCATGCCAGAGTATGGTTTATGTGTATTATATATATAAATTGTAAGGCTGCTTAGAGCTTTTTATTAGTGTTTACATCTAAATCACACAAGTGATTATGGATATATATATCCATCCCCACCCCTTTTATTACTCTCAATTTTTTTCAGCTTATTTTTTACATTTGGCAAGACTGCACTTATGTGATTTAGATGTAAACAATAATAAAATGCTCTAAACAGCCTGACAATTAATTAGACTTATGGTAACATAATAATGACCCTTGGCAGCATTAAATGTACATATGTAGGTAACACATTAACTCACCTAGCTGGCACCATGAAACAATCAGACAGGTAACAAAACAAAACAAAACAAAACATCCAGCCAGCCAGGAAATCAAAGCAGCAGAAGGGTTAATGCAAACCACCCCCAGGAACATACCCTTTGATCTATGCCCAGAAGGTAATCGAGTGCAGGCTCACTGGGACCAAGTTATGGTCATGGTCGCAGTGTCAGTCAGGTCCCTGTATATGAGATCTACATGGGTAGTCAATTGTGTCCTCAGTCAGGAGTCCTCTGCTGCTCTTAGGAATGGGAGAGGGGAAGCCGTGGGTTTGAAACAAAGGAAATATGGTTGCAAAGCCGCAAAAACTAGGGGGGGCCCTAAGGGTGAGAACTTCTTACAACTCACTTTCTATGAAACTGATTAGATTTCAAGTTGCTGGGGTCCCTTTAGCCCCATAACAAAGAGTTAATAGAGTCACCGACCTGCATCAGTATCACTCTACAGTTAGATTTCGGCAAAGGAGCAAGGACCGCTCTAGAGTTCAGCTCAGGGGGGAGATGTTGAATGTAAATTCAAAGCAGCCTGGGTTTAGACTTTCAAGTCTCAATCCGGTTCACTTCAGTTGGAGCTGGTAAGGGTGGCATGCCACTGAAACCGTCAGTCCACTTTTATAGTCTTTGTTGATTGTGGCTAGATTTTCTCTGGTCTCCAAGTTAAGACACCTCTCCCCGTAATAGACTGCTGGGTCTGCAGAGTGTGGGATGCTGTCCTTAGGGAGCAATGTCCTAGTCGGATGTGCAGGACTTAGCATTACCAATAGGAGTCAAGACCAATGCACAGAAAGCGGATGCACGTGCATTGGTTATAGCATTCACACACAAAGACCATTTAGTGGTAACTGTGCATGTGATTAGGGACTTCGATATTCGTGCCAAGGGCAACTCGGGCATTACACACTTTGCTCTCACAAATGCAAAACCAGCACATGCAAACTCTAGTAAGAGGGTCGTAGCGCCCGTGGCTGTGTACTTAGATCACAGTATTTTGGCTACCATTTGCCAGCTATGCTGAGTGCAAACACTCTACATCTGCTGGCCTATTCTCCTTTCTTCCTTACTGTCAAGGTCTGCAGATTTAAAGATGCAATTTAATTATTTCTGATTTAATCTCGTATAATGCACTTCAATTTGATTCCATAATGTCACCTATTCACCAATGAGCACCATCATGTTGGACTCATGCTCAGCATCTGTTCCTACAGGGCTAGCTGAATAGAAGGTTCCCCAAAACAGATGCATGTAGCAATTCTGGATGATAACAAAAATCCTCATCTCCCTGGCAGGTATATTTTACCAGCCAGTCTGTGCTCCCCACACCTGCAGGAGATATGTATGGCAAACACCGTACTGCATAGAGCAGTGCATAGGCAGGCTGTCACTAGAAAGACCCACTCAGATGCTACCAGCCACTGGACTATACGAGCATCCATAAAGCAGCACCGCAGCTGCTCTGTGGCCCCTCCCTCCATGGTCACAGCCCCACCCAGAATCCAGCCCAGCTGCACATCCTGGGCGCTGGATTGGCCCCCCTGCAATCGTCTCCAATTATGGAGTGGTGGTTGGCCAATCCCGATGAGACTCCTGCGTCCATCAACTTCTCTGCCCCCCATCACCACAGTGTCTGAGCACCTGTCAGTCACTAACGTATTCATCCTCATCCCTGCTTGGTAAGAAACTCCCATTGAACAGAGGGGGAACCGAGGTACGAAGAGACAAGGTGATACAGGCTGCCTGTGCAGGAAGCAGGGAACTGAACTCAGGTCTCCTGAGGTCCAGGTTAGTACCCTTAGCATGGGACCATCCTGCAAGGCCTTTAATGCCCAGCAATGGGTGGGTGGGATGCGTCTGTGTGTACGGAGGGTCTTCCGGACATAAATGATCCCTGGGTAAAAGATAAAGCAGAGACATCATCCCCTCTCTTTAAACAGCAAAGTCAGCTACAGCCAGGTACCCGGCCCTGGCCCAAACCTAGCCTTCAGTTAAACCATCTTAGCTGGAGCAGCTGCTCCCCTCCCCACCCCCAGCATCCCCAAAAGACTCACACCTTTGGTTTCCATGGCAGCCTGATTTTCAATGAGCATACTTCAAGTCCTAACTTGAATGAAAGCGCTTCATTAATGCATACAGGACACAGTGACATCTCCCAAGGGCAACAACATCCTTCCCCCAAAAACTAGCACCTTCTGCCCATGTTATTTTATTTTAACAAATGCATCCGAGCCAGCAGCCCTCACTTCCTTCCGGCACTGATGGGAGTAGGGCTTGCCGAGACACATGCAGCGCTTGCTGATTGACGGAGTTTGCTCGGAGCTAATCAAGGTTTTTTTTTTTTTTAAAGAAAAAGGGAAGTTGATGAGTAAAAATTGCTGCTGAACAGGAGAAGGAGGCGAAAGATGATAACGTTTCCCCAAACCACACTTCCAGCAGCAGTAATTTCCCAGAATGCAGCAGGCCGGGCCTCCCTCCTCGTTTCTACCTCACTAGCCATCATCAGAATGACACCCTCCCCTTCTAATCCTTCCTCCAGCCCTTCAAAAAGTCACAGCACTTTATTTCAAAGTGCAGCCTGCCGCCCTCTGATCTCTGAAAAAGCCCTTTCCACTCATCGCAGGGGAGGAGCAGGACAGCTCTAGCAGACCGTCCTCCTTGAGGGCCAGGCCTTCCATGTTCTCACACTCCCTCCATTTGCCATTTGTTCTCCATTTCTGCTCTGTCTGGCCTTTGCTTTGACATATGCCTTATTGGGTGGTGGGGGGGGAACAGAAAGCTCTAATGAATTCTGATCTGCATCCAGCCCCCACTAGCCGCCTTTTCCATCTGGCATTGTCTCCATGGACAACACAAATGGTATGCCCAGTCACTTGTCATTACATGGAGCCCTAGCTGCATTACTCTGTAAATGGAACATCAGAATAGGCATTCGTGTTAACTCCCCGCCCCAGAATTCAGTTCTGATCTTGGAGAAGGGACCTGGGTTTAGAGCACACAATGGACTTGATCCTAAAGCTGAGGCCCAGGGCAGCACACAACACCCACTCTGCTACTGGCAGGTTGCTGCCTTCAGAGTTGGGCACCTGGCCAATAGCCACCGCTCTCTGGCAACCCAGCTCTGAAGGCAACACAGAAGTAAGTGTGGCGATACCGGGACCCCCAGGCAACTCCATTTGAGAAACACTGGTCTCCTCCATGAAGTCTGTATGGTATATGGTAAAAGCACAAAACACCACCAAATTTCATGGGAGGAGACCAGATTTCACTGTCCGTGACATGTTTTTCGTGGCCGTGAATTTGGTAGGGCCCTCATTATATGAGGTGCAGTGGAAACACTTATTTAAAAAGAGAGTCCCTGCCCCAAATGGTGGACAATCTAGATTGCAACCAGGAGACAAAACAAACTAGAGGAGGTGGTGTGGGAGTAAAGCAAGTGTACACATTGCCCAGCATTAGCCTGGACTCTCCATTCTGAACACATACGTAAGAATACACATCAGCCTAGAGAGAGCTGGGGATTTCTGTGGCGTTATGCTGATTTACACCAGAAGTGGATCTGGCCCTTGGACCCTAACCTAAAATTAAAGATAAGGAAAAGGGGGACAGAAAGATGGAGAGACAAAAAGAGATGTATAAAATAACTGGAGGCTACCCAAGGAAAGGTGTCCTTGTCAGGGATCCCTGGTGAAAGAAAGTTACATGGGTATGTAAATTCTCAGGGCCGCCCAGAGAGGGGGGCAAGTGGGGCAATTTGCCCCAGGCCCTGGGTCCTGCAGGGGCCCCAACAAGAATATAGTATTCTATAGTATTGCAACTTTTTTTTATGGAAGGGGGCCCTGAAATTGCTTTGCCCCAGGCACCCTGAATCCTCTGGGTGGCCCTGTAAATTCTTGCAGGATCGAGGCTTTATTTTGTCTGAACGATGAGGTTGAAGTTTCCTCACACCATTTCTATCTTCCACTTTCCCCAGTGTTCCACCACAAGACAGGACAATTGGGATCACTAGATCTCCATGATGCTTTGGTACTGCAAAAAAACCAACAACAAAACCAACCTCAACGTGGTGGCTTTTGGTTTACTTCTTGCCTTGCACCCGCTTTGCTGGCCAGGTCAACAGGAAGGGGCTCCGCCTTGAGACTAGCACGTATGTCTGTCAGGCTGCTCTGGAGAAACAGCAGTTCACTAAAGCACCCGTTGATCAGAGCTGTACCCTAGCCCTGGAGAATTTAGTAAGAGAGCACAGATTTAAAAAGTCTAAAGACAATCCCCATCAGCCTATAACAACTGGGGGAATATTTAGAGCACAGGGAACTGTTCCTTTAAATAAAGGGATACTCTCAATGTTAAAATAGACCAACAATTAAACATTAGGCATTAAATATTGGGGTGAAATCTATCTTTACCAGACGGACCCGCACATAAGATGTGCATGGTACATTGAGATAGATGACGAAAAATGTTGCCTGCCTAGTATCTTTCAAAGAGATTAAAAGAATTGAAGTCACTGAGCTGCTTTAAACCTGGCTTTTTCATCGTATGACAACAGTGACATACAATTGAGCTGACCTCATCGGTGACCCATCTGCCATCTAGGGTTTGACGGGTACAGATATATGGCTGTAACTTGAGGGTCTGTTAAAAGCTGTCTATTCTGAAACAATAAAGCTCTGTAGGAGGCAAAGACTGAAATAAGTTAGGGTAGCTTCATAATTTACTATCCACAGATGGGCCAATGAGCTGCCCATCATCTCTGAGCTAGTGTCTCAGGAAATTGGCCTCAAGTATCAGCAAGGAATGACCTTATTTTAAAGCATTATCAAGCCTGTAAAGTCTACTGCATGAGGAGGAAACTTAATTTGATTTTCTGCATCCTCTTTTCCACCTTCAGCAAGTTTGGAACACAAACTCTTTTAAATAAATTATTGGCTGCTGCAGAGCACTACAGATGGACGTGAGGTAGTCAGGTGCTATAGCACATGTGACAATAAACCCACGCTCTCTTCCCTCAAATAGGTGCAGCCTCAGAGGAAGGGTGTTCCAGGAGCCTGGAACCTGGGAAAGCTGGATTCAATTCTCTGCTCTGCCACAGATTTCCTCTGTGACTCTGGACAAGTCAAGTAGGTGCTCTTTGCCTCAGTTTCCCTATCCGTACAATAGGAATAACAGCACTGCCCTGCCTCCCAGGTGTGTTGTGAGGATAAATACATTAAAGATTATGAGGTGCTTATATACTACAGTAGCAGGGGCCATTCTCTCATATTTCCTGGGGTCTGCATGTAAAAACACCTATGGTAGATACAGAGAGATAAGACGCATCAGACAAGGGTTTTTTGAAAAAGAATTAATGTAATGCAAATGAATAGTTGCATACAACTGATTTTTCTTGCATACATATCCCTTCTATTTTACATATTCATTCCATACAAAATTCTATGTGAAAGTTACCCCAGCATTCGAGAGCCAGGAAATATCAAATTTATGACTGCCTGCATGGCTTTAACTCTCCCTGCTTATGTAGATCGATGTTTTAAAATTGAATAAGAAAGGTGCATTTTTCCCAGCTCTCCTGGAAGGACATTTCTGGAACAGTTTTACTCAAACTTTAAAAATGAAATAAAATTCATCAAGCCTCAGAAAATTCAGCCCCAGCGGCAAAAGTTTCAGAAAGTAAGAAAACAGAGGGTTGGGGTGGAAAGTGGTGGGAAATCTGAACTTCAAGAGCTTTGTGCTGCTCCTGCCAGAATTCCATGGTTAGGCCGTGATGCAGGAAAGCCATCTGATGTATGTATTCAGGATGGGCACTTAAACACGTGCTCAAATACTTTCCTGAATTGTGGCTTTTGGGCTTGACCCAGCCGGTATTGAATATCCTGGCCTTGAGCCAGCAAAGTGCTTAAGCACATGCTTAGCTTTAAGAACGTAAGTAGTCCTTCTGACTTCATTGGAACTATTCATATGGGTAAAGGGCAGCACAGACTGTGTTGGATCAGAACCACAGTGTTCTGCACCTTGCAGGATTCAGCCCTTAGTTCGTGGGAAGGCAGGTGAGAAATAAAATGTATTTATTCAGTTTGGACTCAATCATGTTCCTAAAACAGGAGTTTTGTCTTTGACATCAATGGGAAGAGTATTGAATCCTTTACTGTAAGTTTCTCCATTAACCACTGAAGGGGAATGTTCTGAAAATGCAGACCAAAAAAGCATGACCCTGAGCCACATACTGATATACTATCGCACAAGCTCTAGCTATGGACACAGAAGGCCTGATCTTCAAAATTAGGTGTGTGCTCAACTGTGCACTTCATTTGCATGTGTAAAGCTGGATGACTGCATGCACAGATAAATGGTTCTTCATCTGAGTGGTAACTGGCACACACAATCACATGATTTGCATTTGCAATCGTGGACAATGAGCATGCAAGTTAGACGTGGAACTGCAGGTGCATTTTTGGCACCCAAAAAACATATACTCAATTTTTTTTGGGGGGGGTGGAGAGGGGAAATCAAACTTCACAGTCAAGTTTTCACCTCAGCTATGCTCACACTGCCTAGCTAAAGTTGCCATCGTTGTACAGGTGTAACATAAGGCAGAATGTGTACCCTGGGGTGTAAAATCTGGCAGTATTTGGAAAGAAAACTTTCCCTCCACTCCTATGGGAAGGGCTCCTTCCACCAGGATAGCAAAAGCCATTATAAACCAATAATATCACTAACTGAATCTTCATAAATTACTTTGATATATAAACCATATGGTAATGCATCACCTTTCATCCTTAAAAGCACATTACAAGCTTTGATTCGTTAAGTCCCCAGATTTCCAAAAAGACATGGCAGTATTTGGGTTACTCCTATTATTAAACCTTAGCAATGATACTGATTTTAAATGAGCGGAAAGCCTGATTTTGGCCACCCGGAGACACTCCTCCAAGTCTAGAATCTCAAAACAATCTGAACAAACAGCTCTAAGTTATGTGCGCAGTATATCTTTAGTGAGTAATATACTACCACGTTTCCTGCTCCATTTACCAATTTTATCTACACCTAACCTATTCTTAGCCTAATGGGAAACAGCTGCTCCTCTCATGGCTGCATTCTCTGAACATGTTTTTCTGGTAAAGGCCAAGCCTAAATCACTTCCCCGGCTCTGAAGTGCTGAGCATCGGCTGTCTTGTGATGTTTAACCTCCAACCAGGCTTCCCCATATCTGTACTCTCCCCCACCCTCTATCTCCTGTGTTTCTGCACTGCGTTCCAAGTTTTCATATGCTGCTTCACTTTAAGAACTCTAAATCACCACTGGCTAATACCTACCCTAAAGTTTGGGCAAATCTTCATTCCAAGTACCAAGAGTTAACAACTAAGGGCCCGATCTTGTCCAGTGCTCAGCAATCCAAGGGTGCTGAGCACCTTGCAGGATGGTTGCAAGAGTGCTCCTTCAGCTCCAGTTCAAGAACTGATCCTGTAAGTCATGACTCAGGCAAGCTGTCCTCAATGCAAGTTGCATTCAGCAAGGCTACTCAATTCAGACTGAAGTCAATGGAAAGACTCTCAATGACAACGGAATTTGGAGGAGACCCTGAGTAAGTAACTATTCACACGAGAAAGGATGTGCAGGCCTGGGCCCCAAACTAGCATGAACTAGACTTAGCGTAAAATCTGGGAGCACTCTTTTTTGGCTGTAACAAAATCCTGACTAGGAATAGGGGAGAGATGCATCTTCTAAGACTGGTCAATTCAATTAAGCCAACTCCGTAAAGATCAAATAGTAACTGGATAAAAGATATTTGCTGATCCTGGACCTTTCCAGGAAAACATGCTTTTCTGAGAAAATGCATTTGTTTTACAAACAAACAATGGCAGTATCTTTTGAAATAGCCCAGAGAAACCAGTCAGATATTATTAACTGCTATTATGTATTACTTGGGACTTGGTGAAGGAATAAAGAAACATATGCCATTTGCTGAGTTTATGCAAGTTACTTTTACAAGCTCACTTTGACATGCCTGGATGCAGAGTTCTATTCTGGCAGGGTCTGGTCTTAGTGCGTACATGTGATCTTGTTTTCCTTTGGAAATTTTCTCATAAAGTGACATTTCCCTACAGCTGCCCTGCGACATATGGGAGAGGCGTACAACATAACTGAATTCCTAATACAGTGGTCAAACCCCCATGGCATATAATTTTTAATAAAGCATGGCTTCCTAGAACGCATCCACCTCCTGTGCAATTCAGATGGAACATAGCTTCTTGACAACCCTCGTTAGCTGTAACGCTAGCTACTAATTAGTTAAACTAGCAACCGGACTACTGGCTTTTCAACCAAGCTGCAACCAGGCCCTGTCTCTAGGAGCAGGAGTCTCATTGCAGATTTTGGCATAGTTCTGAATTGATCCCAAACCAAATAGCTGAATAATTATCATCATGATTCAGGATCACAATCCAGCCATTTCCCCGCCATGGCTTCTCCTACCTGTAACATCTCCTCTTGATCTACTTTCCAAGTTGCCATGGAGGTCTACGGCAAGAAGCCGGTATCATAGTAGCTATCTTTTTCACTTCTAGCCCAAAGGTACTACGGGATATTGAACTCGTTTATTCAGCACCGATTAAAAGGAGATATTTGTGCACCAGCTACAGTCAGATTCATCACTGGGGGATTCCATACTTTCAATTAAGATTCTAGTATCGCAGAGCTATTAATCACTCTGTAACCTCATCAAGACAAGTGCTAGGGAGAGATATTTCTGAGGAATGCTGACAGTTTTTACAAGAGTGGGAAGAGACTGGCAAAAGGGGCATCTCTCTCTGTTTCACCTCATTATTCCTATGTGTACATTGCAATGAAGTAGGATAGTCCATGCAATCTTGTCACTGGAAAAGGGCATCAGTAGGATCACTAGAAAAGGATGTATTTGTAAACCTCTTGTTTAACTGCTTAATACCTGGCTACAGGATCAGCCTAGAAGAACTTCTTTCACTCCAGTGGGCCTGCGCTGTTAAGTCCTTTCTGCAAGTGCCCTCAGCTTCCAAAGTACCTCAGGTGAGCGGAGGCTGCTCAGCACTGCACAGGAGGAGCTCAGCCCTTCACAGAACCAGACCACTACGTCCTTCAGTACTTCCGCTGCTAGGTTTAGTGTGAGAACTGAGGCACAATGTCTCAGCTGACTCCAGTGGAAGGCACAAGTGAACCAGTTACAACCAGGGCCGGATTAACCTTTTGTGGGCCTGGCGACAAACATATTTGTGGGCCCCCATGGAGACAATGGAGCATGGTGCGGGGAGATCAGTCTCCAGTGTGAGGGCCAGCCAGGGGCTGGGGGCATGGCATGGCAGGGGCGGCCCAGCTCCGCCCAGCCCAGTGCAAGGGCTCTATTTACATGATGCCAGCATGTCCCTTCCCCTTGTGGGTGGACCCATACCACACAGCCCCCCTGCCAACACCCCACAAGGCACCAACACCCCACAAAGCACCCACAGAAAAAAAATAGTGTGTGCTGAGCACCCACCAGCAGCCCCACCAATCAGCTCCTCCCTCTCCCCCAGCTCATCCCACCCGCTGCTGCTGAGCTATTCAGTGGCAGGCAGGAGGCGCTAGGGGGATGGAGAGGAGTAGGGGCAGGAAGAGGCAGAGCGAGGGTGGGGGGCACTCAGGGGAGGGTCGGAATGGAGCAGAAAGAGGCGGGGTGGAGTGGGGCCTTGGAGGAAAGGGTGGAGTGGGGGCAGGGCTTGGGGCAGAGCAGGGGTCAAGCACCCCCAGAGAAATCAGAAAGTCAGCACCTCTGCAACACTCCCCTCTCCCCCAAATCCCTATGGCCAGAGCCTCCCCCAGACCCGTTATGCCCAGCACCCCCCCCCGGCTCTCCTCCATATAAATGCACAGTGCCCTATACAACACCACCCCTGCCCAGCACTGCCCTGCCCACAGACCCCCACAACTGCCCAGCACCCCACACAGAACCCCCACTCCCTACTTCCCCAACACATACAGATCTTTCCCGCCCTCTCACAGCCCAGCACTCCCCTCCAGACCTTCCAGAGACCCACTCCCCCATGTCCTGCCTCCCGGCCACACTCACCAGCCCTGCTGGGAGGTGACTGTATCTGCCGGGCTGAGCCAGCAGCGCAGCCAGGGCGTTCCCAGGGAGGGGAATCACTCCGGCCCCTTGGGAGTGGTGCAATCTGGGCTCCCTCAGGACCCACTTGCCTGGAGGGGCCCAGCCACCACCCCCCACTGTTCCCCACCCTCAGTTGGTTGATACTGAGCAGGCTTCTGCACCAGTCCCAGGCAGCTCAGCTCCAGGGAGACTGGCGGGCCCTGTCAGGTGGTGGGAAGCAGAGACTGCCTGGAGCTGGAGATGCACTGCGGTCCAGCAGGAGGAAGAGAGGAGCTGGTGGGTGGGGCCAGAGGGCCAAGTGGAGCAAATGGTGGTGGTGGTGGTGGAGAGCCAGCAGGCAGGTGCGGCCTCAGGGTGCAATACAAGCAGAGCAGGCGGGGGCCCCTTCTGAGAATGGACCTGGCTCCATGGTGCCATTGTAAACCCGGCACTGGTTACAACTCCATGAACCCAGGGCTCACTCTATGCTGCTCTAGATTACAGTAGCCCAGGGGCTACTCTAATTTCTGCTATCTAGCTGTGGCCCCCCTAAGGGGCTAGCTGCCAGTTAGAAATAGCCAGAGTGTCATCTAGTCTCCAGCCCTGGACATGCCTCATATGCCAGGGGTTGCATGGGGAAGTGTAGGAGCCAGCTGTGATAGGGGCTCTCTCAGGGGTGAAAGTAACTTAAAGGACTTACTGGTACATCGGAGTCCTGAGCAGGGGGCATGGCCTCAACCAGAAGAGGCGGGGCCTTTCATGATTTAAAGATCCTGGGGCTCTGGCTGTGGCTGGGAGCTCCAGGGCCTTTAAATCACCCTGGAGCTACCCGCTGCAGAGGTGGCTGGGAGCCCCCGGCTCAGGGGCAAATTAAAGGGCCCGGGGCTCCAGCCACCGCAGAGCTCTGGGCCCTTTAAATCACTGTGGGAGCCCTGCTGCCACTACCTTGGGTCAGCAAGGCTCGGGCAGGGAATTAAAGGGCCTGGTGCTCCTGCCACTGGGGGGAGCCCCGGATCCTTTAAAGCGCCGCCAGAGCTCTGGCAGCAGGGCTTGGGCGGTGCTTTAAAGGGCCCACGGCTCTCCGCAGTCGCCAGAGCCCGGGGCCCCTTAAATCAGTGCCATAGCCCTGCCACCACTGCCCCGGGGTAGCGGCGGCAGGGATCCAGCTGTGATTTGAAGGGCGCAGGGCTCCCCGCAGCGGCTGGAGCCCTGGGCCCTTTAAATCACCACCAGAGAAGCCGGTGCAGTCCGGCACGGCATAGTGACTCTTGCCGGTATGTACCAGCTTACTTTCACCTCTGGGGTTTCTTCATGCTGGGAGGAGTCGCCAGGCTGGAAGATCCAGCCAGCTTCCAGCTTCTTGCACCACTGGAGCAGGCTGGAGAATCTGACTCCTGGACTAGCCTCTGATCTCAAGAGGAAGAAAGCTTTCACTGTCCTGCTAAGTAACCTGGACAGGCAGAGGAAAGAGGATGCATTGTCAGCATCAATGTAACCTCCAGTCACAACCTGCATACAGTTATACAAAGGAGTAGACAGCAATGGGGACTACCTTTCCACACAGAGCTGGGCCACGGGTGACAGCATCAGTGTATACTATGCGAGGCAACATGGGGGAAAGAGGAGGAATGTTATTATTGCCTAGGCCGTTGCTTACTTCACTGCTGCTTTGATTTCCATGTGCAGGTGTCATTACAATCCCATTACCACTGACAATAAACACGGAATCCATCAACCCAACAGGCCATGTGTGCATGTGAGAGAGAGAAGGGGAGATACAAATAGCATCATAGGCTGCAGTCAGAATCAAAAGTCTGCGCTAGCAACACTTCTCCTAGCTACTCAAACCCAGGGCCTCCCAGAGGATTCAGGGGGCCTGGGGTAAAGCGGGGCAGCTCTGACGCTTGTACTCACCCAGCGGCGGTCCGGGTGTTCAGCGGCATTTTGGCAGTGGGGGGCCCTTCAGTTGCTCCGTGTCTTCAGCAGCACTGAAGGGTCCCCCGCTGCCAAAATGCTGCAGAAGACCCGGAGCAACTGAAGGGCCCCCCACTGCTGTAATGCTGCCAAAGACCCAGACTGCTGCCAGGCCAGGGCTCACGGGGCCCCTGTGGGGCCCAGGGCAAATTGCCCCACTTCCCTCTCTGCCCCCCGGCAGCCCTGCTCAAACTAAACTCTTAATACAGCAATATTTCAGCTACTGCTACACTAAGGGCTCCTCTAGCTGTGACTACTCACCCTATAACTACTACGCCCTTTCTCCCCGATCCACAGTTTCATCCAGCTTCAGGTAAGCAGAGGGAGACTGGGGCTGATATCCTCAGGCTGACTCCACTATCCGTTTATTGCTGTATTATTCTGTTTACATACAGCATGTCCACACCTCCACAGGAGATCATTAGAAACCACAAGGACCAAGAAGGGAGAGTGAATCATTGCTTTACCAAAGTGAAAGCTTTATACCACCTGCAGGAAAGCATTACTTTAATTTAAAAATGAGATTATATATAATATACAGAAATTTAGAAAGAGAATGGGATTTAGTTTTAAAGGTACTTAAGACAACCAGGTTAGTCCCCATACAAGGCCAAGTTTTAATCTCCCTGCCTGCTCCCCTTCTCTAAGAGAGGAGACGTTCAATATTAAATTGATGCTACAGTTAATCTTCCCAAAAGGCAAAGAAGTCCTTTTGAATCACGTGTTCACCTAGTCTCATGAGCAAGGCTGATCTGCTGACCTTCTGCTGCATTTCTGCAGTAAACGGCGTTCTTGGGGGTTTAACAGGTAAGTGATATCTTTTAGGAAGAGAGAGAGGTTGAAAACATTGGATCAGTCAAAAGCAAAGCTATGAGTTAAATTGTTAAATTGATATAATGACACTAAGACTGTGTGTGTAACAAGCACCCCAGCTGAATAAGTCTCATTAATCTATTTATTTTGGAAGGGACACTGCTGGAGTTACATGCATCAGAACATTTAAACTGCAGTAATTATAGTTTAATTGGATTTTCTACCACACCCACAGAAGAATGTTACGGACAAAACGTCAAATTATGCTCTGTTGCGCCAGTGTAAATCCAGAGTAACATTACTTAAATCTGTTACTGAGAAATCTGAGTTACTGAAAGCAGAATTTAGCCTATATTTCATCTAAGCAATATGTACACAGCTTTTTTTCTTGCTGGTGTACTTGTAAGAAGTTTACAGCTTGCAACCATAGATTTTCCTTTGAAAATGTGCAGGTTGGTGATCTGGAAGCTAAATTCCAGGTTACTGTAATGAAGCTGCTCTTTCATGCAAATTCCCAACTCTCTGCTCTGAATTTTTATGTTTCATACTCTTGATGATATGGCTAGTTTTAGGCACCTAAAAATCTAGGAAAGTACTAATTTCTGCATGTTTTGGAGTCTATGTTCTGCTTGGAAATGAGCCTGTCTGGACATTCACCCATTTTTTACTAGAAACTGACCAGAGGTTTTGCATGTTTTTGATTGGTTTTGAATGCAAACAGGACACGAGGCTTATTCACAGTCATACAGCCAGCCAGGGGTTCAGCTGCTAGGAGGGCCCAGAGGTCCTGATTTCCAGTTTCATACTTTAGGGCCCAATCCTGCAAACAATGGCACTGCTCACATGAAGTTACTCTTGTGCATAAGCATATGGAGCATCGGGACCTAGGCTTTGCTCCCCCAAAGAACTTGACTTCCAGGAGGACACTTTCTTGGAGGAGTCCCATCGCAAGCATGTTTGCACACAACTGGCAACCTCTGAAACATAAACCTTCTGGTGTGTTGAATCCAATCGAACTCTTCTGACAAAGGAGACATTTAGGGGAGAAAGATTTCACACTCTTTCAAGGGGCATCAGTCTGAAAGAGAAGAAGAAGTGTGCCTGAAGAGGTAGGGCCCAGAATCTGCAGCCCAAGATGGAGCAAAGGCGACCCCAAGCCAGCTTTGTCCTCCCAGTCCTGGGCTGCTCCAGTAGCTGGAGAGGCCCCCTGCATAAATCACACAGGCTTTGACTAAGGCAATCTTGTAGAGCTTCCCTATAGGTCCCTGCATAGCAGGAATCCTTGGGAGACATCCTTTCAGCTGTCTTCTGCCATGCTTGAGCCAGCGGAATCCTTCCCCAGCCAGATCTGGGGCTTTCCGGGCCTTTTTATATCACTCTGGCCTGTCCAGGGCAGGGGCAAGAATGTCACCCTTTATCTGACTGTTTATAGTGAGAAAACCTACAAAGTGTTTGAATCCTCTGGCCTGTGCTAGGCATGAGGTCAGACTAGATTGTTGGAACTTCCCCTTCCGACCTTAGAATCCAGGATCTCTTTTCCAGAAAACAGACTATAAACTCCTCTTTCGCTGGATAGGCATAGAGCCTGCATACCTCACGGGAGCAGCCTGAGTACCCAGCTGTCAGTTTAAAATACATGTTTCCACAATAGCATTCAGCAGGGATTCTCTATTTCAGGTAGAATAAATATTTTTTAGAAAATCTAATTTAGTTTCCATTGTTAAACAATGGTATTGCCAATTATTTTATTTTTTTACCACTGTCACGCTCTCATTTCAGGGCGAAAAGCCACCCAATTTCTCTAGTGCTTTCTTTTTGAAAAACGAGCCCATTTCTGTATCTGTGAAACTTATGCCCCCATTCATGGTAAGCAAAGAAACTTAGATTTTAACTCTTGATTCATTACTGATAAGGAATCAAGCTAAGGATGCTCCATTGTTCTTCTCATCAGGTTTCAATCACATTTCTCGGGAGAAGATGTATAGGAAGGAACTCTTTTCAGTTCATACACATCAGCTTGATGGAGTCAAGCCTATAAAAGAATTTCAGTAATGGCAAATAGACTACTGTTCTTTGCCACAAAATGGATTTAAAAATATTTAAATTTCCCATCATGCTAAATGCAGACACTAACAGATTAAGTATTGCAATAATAATTATTCACAGCTTTAAAGTTATTGATTTGGGAAATCTAATTGGATTTGCATGTAAATCTGGACTCCAACATATTTTATGCCCAAGGATTCTACTTGTCCACTATTCAATATGCTTAAAGATATCATCGTAAAGGTAATAGAGTAACTTTTATACTATACAGAGGTTAATGCAGTGACAGTAGTATAGTGCATGAATACATTAAGACCAATCCCTACAAAGAATTCTACAACTGGTTAAATGCCATCCATCAGAGGGAACAGATAAATTAAATGATAAGGTGATAAGCACATTGGTGCAACACATCTTTTGCCGCCTTGTGGTTGCAAAGTCACAACAGAAAGTCTGACAAGCTGTCATAAACAGATAGCTAAGGGTTAATGTCTCTTTCACCTGAAACACCTGACCAGAGAACCAATCAGGAAACCGGATTTTTTCAACTTTGGGGTGGAGGGAAGTGTGTCTCTGAGTCTTTTGTCTGTCTGCCTGTTTCCTCTGAGCTTTGGAGAAGTAGTTCTATTTTCTAGTCTTCTGTTTCTAAGTGTAAGGACAAAGAGATCAGATAGTAAGTTCTATGGTTTCTTTTCTTTGGTATTTGCATGAATGTAAGTGCTGGAGGGCTTTGATTTGTATTCTTTTTGAATAAGGCTGTTTATTCAATATTCTTTTAAGCAATTGACCCTGTGTTGTATCATCTTAATACAGAGAGAGCATTTGTATTTTTTCTTTCTTTTTTATATAAAGCTTTCTTTTAAGACCTGTTGGAGTTTTTCTTTACTTCAGGGAAATTGAGTCTGTACTCACCAGGGAATTGGTGGGAGGAAGAAATCAAGGGGAGAGCTGTGTGTTGGATTGCTAGCCTGATTTTGCATTTCCTCTGGGTGAAGAGGAAAGTGCTTTTGTTCCAGGATTGGGAACGGAGAGGGGGAATCACTCTGCGTAGTTTCACAGAGCTTGTGTCTGTGTATCTCTCCAGGAGCACCTGGAGGGGGGAAGGGGAAAGGATTATTTCCCTTTGTTGTGAGACTCAAGGGATTTGGGTCTTGGGGTTCCCAGGGAAGGTTTTTCAGGGGGACCAGAGTGCCCCAAAACACTCTAATTTTTTGGGTGGTGGCAGCAGGTACCAGGTCCAAGCTGGTAACTAAGCTTGGAGGTTTTCATGCTAACCCCCATATTTTGGACGCTAAGGTCCAAATCTGGGAATAAGGTTATGTCATGGTGGCAGTGGCGGGATATAGACAGAATCCAGAAGCCAGTAGGAATATTATATTTTTCTTTTCTCTGCTAAGGGCTTTTTAGCAGAGAGAAACAGTTTGGTTTTAAAAGGGAACCAGAGAGAATTTTTTTTTTCTCTGCTCTCTCTAGCAGTTTGTGGTTTGCATGTTAAGCGAGAAGACTGTTAAGGGTCTTTTGTCATGCAATAGCCCTCCCATTAGGAGGCAAGTAGCAGCACTTATATGCATGCAAATAAAGTGGTTTTTCTGGTTTCCCTTCATTGAACATTAGCTAGAGAGAGAAAGGGGAAAAAAGCACTGTTGCTAGGCAGACTTCAGGAGGCAACAGAGCCTGCAGTTCAAAAGAGAAACACCGGAGGGCACCCCAACACAAGAAAACAGAAACCATGTCTACCAGGACAAAAATGGAGGCCGAAGACCAATTAAAAGAAGCTGAACACAGGCGACAGATGGAGATGAAAGAAAAGGAAGAAAGCATCAAACTGGCAGCCTTCCAAAGAGAACAGGCAGCCCAAGAGGCAGCACACAAAAGAAAACTAGAAGAAGAAGAGGTGGCCCACCGCCGAGAAATGGAAAAGCACCAAAAAGAAATGGAAAAGCACCAAAAAGAAATGGAAAAACAACAAAAAGAAATGGAAAAACAACAAAAAGAGAATGAAGAGAAGGAAAAACAGAGAAAACATGAACTGGAGATGGCAAAAGCTGGGCTGCATGTGCCAGCCAACCCTAACAACCCGGCGCCAATTATTGCTCCACAGCACAGGAAATTTCCCACCTACAAGGCAGGTGATGACACCGAGGCCTTCTTGGAAAATTTTGAAAGAGCCTGTCTTGGGTACAGCATCCCCGAAGACCAGTACATGGTAGAATTAAGGCCACACCTCAGTGGACCTTTAGCAGAGGTGGCAGCTGAAATGCCCAAGCCGCAAATGAATGACTATAAACTTTTTCAAACCAAGGCCAGATACAGGATGGGGATAACCCCAGATCATGCCCGTCGGCGCTTCAGAACCCAAAAATGGAAACCAGAGGTGTCATTTCCCAAACACGCCTACTACATTGCAAAAAACTATGAGGCCTGGTTAACAGGAAACAACATTCAAACCTTGGAAGAAGTGAACCTCCTCATACAAATGGAGCAGTTCTTGGATGGTGTTCCTGAAGACATCACACGGTACATACAAGATAGAAATCCCAAAACTATCGCTGAGGCGGGGGAGATTGGAGCCAAATGGATGGAACTGGCAGAAAGCAAAAAAGCTACTGTCAAGGGGAACGATTACCACAGGGGGCACACAGACCATAAACCCTACAACCGAGGACAGCCAAAGACCCCACATACCACCCAAGTAAAGCCACAGATATCCTACCCTTCAACCTCACCAGTCTCCAGTAACTCACCTCGGCCCAGTGACCCATCAGATGGAAGATGCTTTAAGTGTAATGAACTGGGACATATCAAGGCCAACTGTCCCAAGAACACCATGCGAGTGCAATTCATTACACCTCCATCACACCAAAGATCCCCAGGCCCAGATGCCTCTCAAATACCCTTGGAGCGAAGGGAAAATTTGAGAGTGGGCGGAAAGAAGGTTACTGCGTGGAGAGACACGGGGGCACAAGTGTCAGCTATCCACCAATCCTTCGTTGACCCCAAATTCATCAACCCAAAGGCCAAAGTTACAATTTACCCCTTCATGTCACAAGCTGTAGACTTGCCTACAGCTCAACTGCCTGTCCAGTACAAAGGCTGGTCAGGAATGTGGACTTTTGCAGTCTATGACAATTATCCTATCCCCATGCTACTGGGGGAAGACTTGGCCAACCAGGTGAGGCGGGCCAAGAGAGTGGGAATGGTTACCCGTAGCCAAACCAGGCAAGCTTCCAGACCCATTCCTGTTCCTGAGCCGTCCACAGAGGCCCCGTCTGTGTTACCAGAAACCCAGACAGAGGTAGTGGACCCGGATTCCATGCCTACCACTGAAACAGCCACAGCATCTCCAGTACCAGGCCCGGAACTGGAACAGCAACCAGCACCAGCAAGTGCAACCACATCTTCAAACTCAACGCCAGAGGGTGCCAGCGCGCCAAAACTGGCAGAAGCACACGACAGCCATACCCAAAAGGCTCAGCCAGAGCCTGAAATACCCTCAGGTGCACCAGCGGAGAGCGGTTCACCAGCAACGGAAACAACCCCATCACCTACATCGCTTCCAGAGGGACCAAGCCCAAGTCCACAGTCTGAGGAGGAACTGGTGACCCCAGCCTCAAGGGAACAGTTCCAGGCTGAGCAGGAAGCAGATGACAGCCTTCAGAAAGCGTGGGCGGTGGCACGGAGCACCCCACCGCCTCTCAGCTCTTCTAATCGATCCCGGTTTGTTATAGACCAAGGACTTTTATACAAGGAAATTCTTTCTGGTGGACACCGGGAAGAATGGCAGCCGCAAAAACAGTTGGTGGTCCCAACTAAGTACCGGGAGAAGCTCTTAAGCTTAGCCCATGATCATCCCAGTGGCCATGCTGGGGTGAACAGAACCAAGGACCGGTTGGGGAAGTCCTTCCACTGGGAGGGGATGGGCAAGGATGTTGCCAAGTATGTCCGGTCTTGTGAGGTATGCCAAAGAGTAGGTAAGCCTCAAGACCAGGTCAAGGCCCCTCTCCAGCCACTCCCCATAATTGAGGTCCCATTTCAGCGAGTAGCTGTGGATATTCTGGGCCCTTTCCCAAAAAAGACGCCCAGAGGAAAGCAGTACGTACTGACTTTAGTGGACTTTGCTACCCGATGGCCAAAAGCAGTAGCTCTAGGCAACACCAGGGCTAACACTGTGTGCCTGGCCCTAACAGACATCTTTGCCAGGGTAGGTTGGCCCTCTGACATCCTTACAGATTCAGGGTCTAATTTCCTGGCAGGGACCATGGAAAAACTGTGGGAAACTCATGGGGTGAATCACTTGGTTGCCACCCCGTACCACCATCAAACCAATGGCCTGGTGGAAAGGTTCAATGGAACTTTGGGGGCCATGATAAGAAAATTCATCAACGAATTCTCCAATAATTGGGACCTAGTGTTGCAGCAGTTGCTGTTTGCCTACAGGGCTGTACCACATCCCAGTTTAGGGTTTTCACCATTTGAACTTGTGTATGGTCACGAGGTTAAGGGGCCATTACAGTTGGTGAAGCAGCAATGGGAGGGGTTTACGCCTTCTCCAGGAACTAACATTCTGGACTTTGTAAGCAACCTACAAAGCACCCTCCGACACTCTTTAGCCCTTGCTAGAGAGAACCTAAAGGATGCTCAAGAAGAGCAAAAGGCCTGGTATGACAGACATGCCAGAGAACGTTCCTTCAAGGTAGGAGACCAGGTTATGGTCTTGAAGGCGCAACAGGCCCATAAAATGGAAGCATCATGGGAAGGGCCATTCACGGTCCAAGAGCGCCTGGGAACTGTAAACTATCTCATAGCATTTCCCAATTCCTCACTAAAGCCTAGAGTGTACCATGTTAATTCTCTCAAGCCTTTCTATTCCAGAGACTTACAGGTTTGTCAGTTTACAGTCCAGGGAGATGATGCTGAGTGGCCTGACGGTGTCTACTACGACGGAAAAAAAGACGGTGGCGTGGAAGAGGTGAACCTCTCAACCCTCCTGGAACATCTGCAGCGGCAACAAATCAAGGAGCTGTGCACTAGCTTCGCCCCATTGTTCTCAGCCACCCCAGGATGGACTGAACGGGCATACCACTCCATTGATACAGGTAATGCTCACCCAATCAGAACCCCACCCTACCGAGTGTCTCCTCATGCCCAAGCTGCTATAGAACGGGACATCCAGAACATGCTACAGATGGGTATAATCCGCCCATCTACCAGTGCATGGGCATCTCCAGTGGTTCTGGTACCCAAACCAGATGGGGAAATACGCTTCTGCGTGGACTACCGTAAGCTAAATGCGGTAACTCGTCCGGACAACTATCCAATGCCACGCACTGATGAGCTATTGGAAAAGTTGGGACGTGCCCAGTTCATCTCTACAATAGACTTAACCAAAGGGTACTGGCAAGTACCGCTAGATGAACCTGCCAAGGAGAGGTCAGCATTCGTCACCCATGCGGGGGTGTATGAATTCAATGTCCTTCCTTTCGGCCTTCGAAATGCACCCGCCACCTTCCAGAGGCTGGTAGACGGTCTACTAGCTGGACTGGGAGAATTTGCAGTTGCCTACCTCGATGATGTGGCCATTTTTTCAGACTCCTGGCCCGAACACCTACTCCACCTGGAAAAGGTCTTTGAGCGCATCAGGCAGGCAGGACTAACTGTTAAGGCCAAAAAGTGTCAAATAGGCCAAAACAGAGTGACTTACCTGGGGCACCAGGTGGGTCGAGGAACCATAAACCCCCTACAGGCCAAGGTGGATGCTATCCAAAAGTGGCCTGTCCCACGGTCCAAGAAACAGGTCCAATCCTTCTTAGGCTTGGCCGGATACTACAGGCGATTTGTACCACACTACAGCCAAATCGCTGCCCCATTGACCGACCTCACCAAAAAGACCCAGCCAAATGCAGTTAAGTGCACTGATAAGTGTCAAAAGGCCTTTACCCAACTTAAGGCAACACTCATGTCTGACCCTGTGCTCAGGGCCCCGGACTTTGACAAGCCATTCCTAGTAACCACGGATGCATCTGAGCGTGGTATAGGAGCAGTACTCATGCAGGAAGCAACAGATCACAACTTCCATCCTGTCGTGTTTCTCAGCAAGAAACTGTCTGACAGGGAAAGTCACTGGTCAGTCAGTGAAAAGGAATGCTATGCCATTGTGTACGCCCTGGAAAAGCTACGCCCATATGTTTGGGGACGGCGGTTCCAACTACAAACTGACCATGCTGCACTACAGTGGCTTCATACTGCCAAGGGGAACAACAAGAAACTTCTTCGTTGGAGTTTAGCTCTCCAAGATTTTGATTTTGAAATTCAACACATCACAGGAGCTTCTAACAAAGTTGCTGATGCACTCTCCCGTGAGAGTTTCCCAGAATCCAGTAGTTAAAAAGTGTTCTTAAAATGTAAAAGTCTGTTAGTTATATACTTAGTAGTATATGTAAAGGTGCATGTGTTGTATTAATCTGTTTATTTTCAAGTTCTAGAAGGAAATTGCCGCCAGTGAGCTTCCCCACTGTCTGCAATTTGGGGGGCGTGTCATAAACAGATAGCTAAGGGTTAATGTCTCTTTCACCTGAAACACCTGACCAGAGAACCAATCAGGAAACCGGATTTTTTCAACTTTGGGGTGGAGGGAAGTGTGTCTCTGAGTCTTTTGTCTGTCTGCCTGTTTCCTCTGAGCTTTGGAGAAGTAGTTCTATTTTCTAGTCTTCTGTTTCTAAGTGTAAGGACAAAGAGATCAGATAGTAAGTTCTATGGTTTCTTTTCTTTGGTATTTGCATGAATGTAAGTGCTGGAGGGCTTTGATTTGTATTCTTTTTGAATAAGGCTGTTTATTCAATATTCTTTTAAGCAATTGACCCTGTGTTGTATCATCTTAATACAGAGAGAGCATTTGTATTTTTTCTTTCTTTTTTTATATAAAGCTTTCTTTTAAGACCTGTTGGAGTTTTTCTTTACTTCAGGGAAATTGAGTCTGTACTCACCAGGGAATTGGTGGGAGGAAGAAATCAAGGGGAGAGCTGTGTGTTGGATTGCTAGCCTGATTTTGCATTTCCTCTGGGTGAAGAGGAAAGTGCTTTTGTTCCAGGATTGGGAACGGAGAGGGGGAATCACTCTGCGTAGTTTCACAGAGCTTGTGTCTGTGTATCTCTCCAGGAGCACCTGGAGGGGGGAAGGGGAAAGGATTATTTCCCTTTGTTGTGAGACTCAAGGGATTTGGGTCTTGGGGTTCCCAGGGAAGGTTTTTCAGGGGGACCAGAGTGCCCCAAAACACTCTAATTTTTTGGGTGGTGGCAGCAGGTACCAGGTCCAAGCTGGTAACTAAGCTTGGAGGTTTTCATGCTAACCCCCATATTTTGGACGCTAAGGTCCAAATCTGGGAATAAGGTTATGTCACAAGCTGGGTGGAGTAATATCGTTTATTGGGCCAACTTCTTTTGGTGAGAGAGACAAGCTTTCGAGCTTACACAGAGCTTGTCTCTAATGTCCTGGGACCAATACGGCTACACAACCACTGCATATAATAGAAAGTCCCTCGGGACCTATCAAAGAATGGATGAGTAGGTCAGCTTCCTATACTTTGCTTTCTCTCACGTATCTACAGCAGTTACCAATGTTATAGACCAGGGGTAGGCAACCTATGGCATGTGTGCCAAAGGCGGCACGCGAGCTGGTTTTCAGTGGCACTCACACTGCCTGGGTCCTGGCCACCGGTCCGGGGGGCTCTGCATTTTAATTTAATTTTAAATGAAGCTTCTTAAACATTTTAAAAACCTTCTTTACTTTACATACAACAATAGTTTAGTTATATATTATAGACTTACAGAAAGAGACCTTCTAAAAATGTTTAAATGTGTTACTGGCAAGCGAAACCTTAAATTAGAGTGAATAAATGAAGACTCGGCACAGCACTTCTGAAAGGTTGCCGACCCCTGTTATAGACGTTGAGTGGTTGTCTCTTCTTTACTTTTTATACCCTGTGTATTATAGAACAACTACCTCCCCTCCCAGGTCTGACAGCACTATTTTTGCCATTTAAGCAAAACTTAATTAAAATGTTAATCCAAAGATGAATTACACTCTTAATAACCTCCTGGAGAGAAGAGCCCTATTCCTTCACTGCACATGGTATTGTTGATAATCATTTTTTTCACACTGTGCTTTATTAATATGCATAAGGTACATGGTCTGCCCCCAAAATGTACGATGTAAGACAGTTTTATAGGGCCAGATTCTGGTTCATATTATGTCAGTGGAACTGTCCATTAAAGCGAGGATGTCACTTTCTGGTGTATGTTAGGTCTCCAGTTGATAAATTAGAACAAACAAAAAGCAGTCTGCCTGAGACGGGCACATCTCTTAAAGCCACCAGATTTAAAGAGGCTGCGTTATCTTCCTGATCACTAAAAATAACTGCAAAGGTTATTACTCATGGACAGTGTCCCTAGCCTCTTTTTGCCAGAAGCTGGGAGTGGGCGACAGGGGATGGATCACTTAATCATTGCCTGTTCTGTTCATTCCCTCTGGGGCACCTGGCATTGGCCACTGTTGGAAGACAGGATCCTGAGCTGGATGGACCTTTGGTCTGACCCAGTTTGGCCGCTCTTATGTTCTCATCAGCACATTTCTATAATTGAACTGAAAGGATCCATTAAGCTATTTATTTTACTATTTGCATTGCAGTAGGGCCTGGAGGCCTGTGGTGAGGCGGACTGGCCTCCTACTGACCCAGAGGGGAGGAGCCCCTTGCAAAGCCCTGGTGGGCGGAGCCAGGCCATGCTCGCCCCTCCTGCTGGAAGTCAGGGGGCAGGACAGGAAGTATAAAAGGCGGGTCTGGGGCCTCAGTTGGGGGGCAGCCACTGAAGGAGCCAGACGCCCTCTGCCTGCTCCCGAGCTGGGAATGTGCTGCAGGGCCCTGTGGCGCTGAGGATTGGCCAACGCAGCCAGAGCCACCCACTGACCAAGCCGAAGAGGAATTGCCAGGACTGTCGCTGGCCTTCTACCCGGACAACCCAGGGGACCTCCTGTGGACCCAGGCGCACCCTGAGGGGGAGATAGGAAGTAGCCCAGGGGAACTAGACAACAATCTAGTTAAGAGCTGGCCTGCGATGAGGTCAGCGTGTTGCAGGCGGATCCCTGCTGACCCAGTGGCAGACCCCTCTGCTCCTGTTAGGGTCCTGGGCTGGGACGTGGTGGAGTTGGGTGGGCTCGTGTCCAGCCTGGCATCCCAACCCCGGGTGGCAATACTCCCCCTCCGTAGACCCAGAGGCCTGCCTCTGCCTACAGTCCGCCAAGCGAAGACACTAGGTTCTACTCATGCCTGAGCTCCCCCAGGCTGCGTTTGGGGTGCTCTACCCCGGCCTGAGCCCGGAGGACTTGTTGCCCTGTCATGACTAAGGTCCTGGGCTCTGAACTATTTGTTTGCTACTCGGCCCTGAGCGTAGGCCTGAGACCCAGACTCGGAACCACCCTGCCCTGACTAAGTGTTCGGCGTACTAACTCTTTGTTTGCCACTCGATCCGGTGTACCAGTCTAAGCCACAGACTCTTCACTGCCCTGACTGTGGGCTGGAGACCCTGAGGGACTATCGCTCTTCCTGGACTAGTGACCAGAGCTATAGGCTGAGTGCAGCTTGGCTCATTCCCTAACTGAGAATGACACCCTAGGACATAGTGAGGCAGAGTGGCCTCTCACTGACCCAGAGGGGGAGGATCCACTGCTAACCCACTACAAGGCCCCACTTGAGATGAGGGCCCCATTGTGCTGGGTCCAGTCCCTGAAACTGTCCCTGCCTCAAAGAGTTTAGAGTCTAATAGGCAAGACAAAGGGTGTGAGGGGAAACCGAGGCACAGAGCTGGTCAGACAGCATGTCAGTGGCAGAACTGTGGGGAGAATTCCAAGTTTCCTGACTCCCAGTCCAGGGCTCCATTCACCTGATGCTGCACTTCTCTTTAACTTTGCTACTAACTATTAAATTTAAATGATTAAAATTCAGCAGAAATGGAGAGCTCTTGGCATCAGGCAGGTTTGGATCCCCAGCCGGCAAAGACTGTCACAATTTCCTTCCTGCAGAGACAGGGCCCAGGTCTGCAAACTGCCAAGGTTACTCGCTATAGCATCCTTCAACTCCTTTTGAGCTAGGGGAAAAGCGCTTTCAGAACGAAGTGTTACACTTGGCAACTGGCAGAGCCACAGGTCTATCGACTGGCCTTTGCTCCTTTTTGTTTTATAAGGCACCCTGGCACATAAACATGAAAAAGATGGGATGGAGCAAGGGCTAGATTCATTGCTGCTTTTTTCTGGGTTTATGTCTGTGTGGCCCTGCTGTGCTGTACCAGCATAACGCTGCCCTGATGCAGTGAAGGAGGCCCAGAATTTAACAGAATATATATATACGTTTCTCTGTTAGATCAAGGCAGCAATGAGGCTTATTTTATGCACAATTCTTTGTACGCTCAAGCCTGAGGATAGCACTACATTTTTACTCTCTCTCACCCTATAAATAAAATGATAATCCTTTGCACTTCTGTGGCACCTTCTGTCAAGAAGCCCAGGCACTTTACAAAGGTTAATCAGGTAAGCCTGGCATCATAGCTGTGAGCCAAGATAGTATCACTGACCCCCACTATACAGATGGAGAAACTGAGGCCCAGAGAGAGATGAAGTGACTTGTTGAAGGATCCTCAAGAACCCTGTGGCTGCGCTGGGAGTAAAACCCAGACATGCAGAAAACCAGTCTTGGGCTTTAGCCATAAGATTCTTGTGCCACTTTGCCAAAAATCAAACATTGATAAAGTTTCTCGTGATTTGCTACCAGGTTTCTAAGGAGGAGGAGGAGGAGGAGGAGGAGAGAGATCAGAGCTGTTAGCCTCTTCAAAGTTAAAGCTAAACTTAGTTAAGACCATTCATCCCGGTTCTTGCTCACTCTTTCATTCTGAACAAAGACGACGCAGGAAAAGCACTCTGAGATGCAGCCTTACCGCAGGCAGCATCTAGTGGAGGAAATAAACAGCAATACATTATGAGACAGAGAGCTCTCACATCTTTCCCCCATTAACTAATTCCTACGGCAGGACATGGGCACCAATTCATCAAATGTGATCAATACCTCCCCATACGCAGCGGGCTGAGGAGAGTGTGTGCTGACATTCCGATGACCTTGGGAGAACAAGGCCAGCTCCCTCTGAGTGCAGGCCAAAGAATCTGGACTGAAACAGCTGTATAAGCTCACACGTTGCCAGGGCCGCCCAGAGGATTCGGGGGGTTTGGGGACATCGGTGGCAGGCGGCTCTGGTGGACCTCCCGCAGGCGTGCCTGCGGTGGGTCCACTGGTCCCGCGGCTCTGGTGGAGCATCCGCAGGCAAGCGGCAGGGTGCTCCCTGCGTGGCGAAATGTCTAGAGCTGGCCCTGTTTGGCGGCGGGGGTCCCCGCCGCGGGTCTTCGGGGCACTTCGGCAGTGGGTCCCGAAACGGAAGGGCCCCCCACCGCCGAATTACTGCTGAAGACCGGGTTGCACTTCAGCGGCAGGTCCCGCTTCGGTGGTAATTCACTGGTGGGGGGTCCTTCCGCCCTGGAGCGGAAGGAACCCCCCCCCCCCCCGCCGGCAAAGACCGGGAGCAGAAGAAGCTCCAGGGCCTGGCCCTGCAAGAGTTTTCCGGGCCCCCTGGAGCGAGTGAAGGACCCTGCTCCAGGGGCCCCGAAAAACTCGTGGGGACCCCTGCGGAGCCCAGGGCCTGGGGCAAATTGCCCCTCTTGCTCCCCCCTCTGGGCAGCCCTGCATGTTGCTCCACACTGCAATCGGGTCACAGCTTGTCATGGCATACTCACGCTAGCTTTGATCTATCTAGACCAAAGCTAGCTGGAGCTACGACTGCAGTGTAGTCGCAGCAGCCTGGGTGGCAAAGCTTGTGTACATATCCTGGGTCCTGTACTTGGGGTGCTAGCCCATGCCGCTACCCGCACTGCCGCAGCTACACCGTTATCGCTACTCGGGTACGGCTACACAAGTTGCAAGCCCATCTCCTGATCGCAGTGTAGACGTACCCAATGTGGCTTGGCACAGGCAGCGTGTGGCAGAGGCGAGGAATTAGACCTGATGTCTCCCAAGTACGAGGCTAGCACCATAATCACAGCCCCGACCATCCGTTAGACACTGCCACAATACAAATAGTAAGTAATAGCAGCTGCCAATGCCTGTGCTGTCCACTTTCTGCGGATAAAATACGTCAGTTTTCAGAGCCAACTACATCCCTTGCCCCTATTTATAAAAATGCCAGCATGTAAATGAAATGCCCCCTATTTGTACGGCCGCAATTCAACAATGCAAAGAAGTCATGGTAGTAAGTAGCATCAACGGATTATTAGGCACTGCACACTTCTTGCCAGAGAGATATCCTTAGAAACCACTCCCAAACCATTACACTCAAAGAGCAGCAAAAATGCAGGCTTACTCATTGGCATGATGGCGGATTTTGTCTTTCACAGGAGTTCAGCTACCCCAAAATTAGAATTATTAAGAGAGGCAGAGATACAGTAAAACTGTTTTGATGTTTGTCTGCGTGAATGAGGTTTAAAATCATTGTTGTTCGGTCTTATCAGCATGCCAAAGGTAATTAGATAACAGGGTACCATAAGCTGTCATTTCCTATAAGCAAATTTTAATGTGGTCTTTAGTTGACCTTTACTGTATGCAGTGGCTTCATTTGTTCTATGCTCCTCCAATGGATTTATTTTGAAAATTAGACACACGCCTGCTGGTCTGTGGTCTAGGATGCCAGATACGAGAAATAGCATAGATTCTGCAGGGGAACTAACCGTACATGGCAATGAGAAAATAGTCCTGACAAGCTGGTTTATAGAGTCTTTCGATAGCATATTTTTACCTGTATGGGCCAAATTCAGATTTTGTGTAAGCAGCAGCAATTCCATTAACTTTACATACAAGACTAAATCTGCTGTTTGAAGCAGTGGAAATTTACTTGAAGTCATTAACAGGGAAGGTATCCAGGGGAATTGAAAAGAATGGATAATTTTAGGACTAATTACATTTGCAGCTGGACATGCCAAAGGTGTAAAGTCTCATGCATTAGGGCTACAGGCAATCACCCAAGGGTCAGGAAGGAACTCTTCTGCCCACCCATCGTAGGCAGGATTACACACCTGGCCAGGTGCATTATGGTCTCAATCCAGAGATGGTACACAGCCAAGTGAGGGTCAGGTGTCCTGACCTGATACAGCAGGCCCTAAGGTCTTATGTCTTCCCCTAGACAAAGGGGGTTTTTAACATAAATCAAAGCAGAAACACATTCCTTTCAAATCACTATTAGATCTGGCTTTGCTGACCTGCATATTCCTCCTTCTGCAGAAGAGCAAGAGATTCCATGCCATCAGTAGCTGCAGCCAGGGGCAGCACTTCCTGCTTTACAAACCTCCAGAGTGGAACAAAGAGAAAAGTTGGAGAAGAAAAAGGACTTGAATAAAGTGGTAGCAGTGCCAGATTTGCCTTTCCTACATTCAGATGACACCTGCCATCAAGGGCCGCCCAGAGGATTCAGGCGGAAGACCCGGCACTTCGGTGGCAGGTCCCGGGGCGGAAGGACCCCCTGCCACTGAAGTGCTGGAAGGACCCCCTGCCGTGGATCTTCCCGGGCACTTCGGCAGCTGGTCCCAGAGCGGAAGGACCCCCTGCCGCCAAACTGACGACGACAACCCGGAGCGGAAGAAGCTCTGGGGGCCCAGGCCCCGTGAGAGTTTTCTGGGGCCCCCGGAGCGAGTGAAGGACCCCACTCCAGGGGCCCTGAAAAACTCTCGTGGGGGCCCATGTGGGGCCTGGGGCTAATTGCCCCACTTGCTCCCTCCCTGGGTGGCCCTGCTGTCATCCCAGGGCAGTGCCAAAGGGGCTTCTAAAATTGTCAGGCTGCTCAGCAGTTCTTTCTTCACCTTTGAGCCCTTGAGCATAATGGAATTGATAAAGAAAAAAACCACACAGACATAGTGACAACAGCAGCTATCAAAATATTCCTAAAGCTCCGGGAAGATTCCATGCAAATTACATGTAGATCAATGGCTCTGTTCCATTGCTATGACATCTAGAAGGGGTGTGGTGTGTGTGTGTGTGTGTGTGTGTGTGTGTGTGTGTGTGTGTGTGTGTGTGTGTGTGTGTGTGAGAGAGAGAGAGAGACAGTGGGGGTGGGGTTCTGCTTCTAAACACACCCAGGGAGTCATTTCCTACTGTACATAGTGGTAAGAGCTGCCCAGGGAACCCAGGCTGCTGAGGAGCAGATAAAACAATCCCCATACATACCACAGATTGTAAAGCGCTTTGAGATCTTTCTGGATGCAAGGTGCTATATAAATGCAAGATCATTTCCATGAGACCCTCTTTCTCATTTGTTATGAACTCCCAAACTTCAATAGACTCATCTCCCCATAATCTTATTCTGCTGTTAGAGGTAGATTTACTCTAATTTTATAATTCAGGAGATAGTCAGACTCTGCTGGTCAAGGCATCTTGCAACTGAGGTATTTATAAAATAATTGAACTTCATTTTAAAATCTCATCAGATTCACTGGTTAATACTCCCTCATCGAATCTAATTACATTTTTAAAAAATACCCTCCAGTTCCCCTCACACGTGATCTCACTTGGCAGCCGATAGATGAGTTTTTCCTGTTATTTTCATAATTTCTCCAATGACAGGAAGACTCTAGTTTTTAAGAACAAGCAAGATTCTTGAAGCATATTGTTCATATTTATTATACCAGAATCTGGGAGGTCCCAGGGCCAGACAATGTTGTGTTTTTAAATCTTCACAAACTAAAAAGCACAAATCCCTGGTCCAGAAGACATCAACAAATGGGTGTTCCAACTATCACCCATTAACAGTGTTAAAGTCAATCTCCATATATATTGTTGGCTTTTCTATCTATTTGGCCCCCATCACCGTACTCCCTGAGCACCTCACAATCATTAATGCATTCGTCCTCACACGACTGATATGAGGTAAGGTGGTGCTATCATCCATATTACACAGATTGCGGGGCCTGAGGCCCAGAGAGGCTAAGGCCCAGATCCACATATCAGGCACCTGAGTCCTCGTTTTGGCTCCAAAAAACTCCCACCAAACCCAAACTCACTCAGCACCTAAGTTTTCAGAGTAAAAAGTTCCCTGGGGGCCCAAGTTCCCGCCTCTGGTCTCACTGCTGCCCAGTGCTCAGGCCTGGATGCCTATCTCCCGCCTTAGCCCCAGAGCGAGCTGGGAGAGGACAGGTGTGTGTCTGCCTAACTTGCATGTGGGACCCAATCCAGCAGGAGGCCTTGGAGCACACTTGCTGGATCAGGTCCCATTTAAAATCTGGCTAGAGGACGAGGTGGTGGTAGTACTCTGCCCTTACAACTTGTAGCCCAGTGGTTAGAGCATCCATGTGACAGACCCATGTTCAATTCCCCCCTCTACTAGATGGGGAGAAAGAGACCCCTGTTCAAATTCTGACCTCTCAGGAACGTGCTCTGTCCAGTGAGCTCTGGGATATTCTAGCGTGGGCTCTCTCTGCTTGAAGTTGTCCTTGGGGAATAAGTGATGAAAGAGTCATTGGAGTAGGGGAGCTGGACCTTGGTGGGTGCACTAACGAGGATCCTCACTGTCTCTCTTTCTCTCATTACTGATCCACAAGAGGAACAGCTTCACAGGAGCGATGGAGGGAGTCCCCACATCTTGCTCTCCCATAGCTCAGTGCTTAGCGCACTCCCGGGAGAGGCAGCAGACCTCTGTGCAAATCCTTTCTCCCCACAGGCAGAAAGGGGAACTGACCCTGGGCTTCCCAGGTAAGTGCTCTAACCCTGAGCTAAAAGTTACAAGGTGGGCAGTGACACCTCCTGCTCTGGCTGTTTTGGAGAGAGGCAGGCACTGTGACGAACTGGGAATGTTCTTAATGTTTTCTCTGAATACTGTGTTGGTGCCTCAGTGTCCCCATGGCAGTTCTTAAGTATCTGGCAGAGCAAAGGGCCAGTGCACCTAAATGCCTGGCACTCTGTCTCCTAGCAACTGATGGACTGGGTCCCTCCCCTGCAAAGGTGCCAGCTGAAGGTGTTGGAGACAAAGGGATCAGGTGACCTCCTGGCCCGGGAAAGGAGCTGAGCAGAGAGGAGGGGCTGGGAGGGGTGGTTAGTCTGGAGCTGGCTGGGGTCGAGGAGTGAACTGCAGATGTGGGGGTCTGGTTCACTGCCCCCCAGAATGGACCCGGCCGAGGGGTCCAGTTCTCTGTACCTACAAGCTCTGTTTTAGACCCTGTTCCTGTCATCGAATAAACCTCTGTTTTACTGGCTGGCTGAGAGTCACGTCTGACTGCAAAGTGGGGGTGCGGACCCTGTGGCTTCCCCAGGACCCCACTGAGGTGGGCTCGCTGTGGGAAGTGCACGGAGGGGCAGAGGATGCTGAATGCTCCAAGGAGAGACCCAGGAGGTGAAACCGTTTGAGCTGCTTGCCCTGAACAAGTCTGCTCCAAGGGAGAGGAGGCTCCCCAAAGTCCTGACTGGCTTGGTGGGGAGCCGTTCCAGAGCATCATCTGGTGACTCCATGACAGGCACCTAACTCATTCTCCCAATAAACCACTTAGGCACTTAAGCCACCTGACTCCAGGAGCTGATTCCTGTTCATGGACATCTAGCAAAGCCAGCTACCTCCCTAAAGCCCAGACTTATGCAGGGCCGGTGCTACCATTAAGGCGAACTAGGCAGTTGCCTAGGGCACCAAGATTTGGGGGTGCCAAAAAGCAGTGCCCCCACTTTTTTTTTTTACAGCGTTCCTCCCCGAGCGCACGGTCACTGCTCCACTTCTTCTGCCTCCCAGGCTTGCAGTGCAAATCAGCTGGGGGAGGGAGCTGCCGCGGGGGAGGGTGCCTCAGGGTGGGGGGGGGAACTGCCTCGGGGGGGTGCCTCAGGGCAGGGGGGGTGGGGAGCTACCGCAGGGCTGGGATGGGGAGCAAGGTGGAAGTTTTGCCTAGGGTGCGAAACTTCCTTGCACCAGCCCTGGACTTATGCACCTCTCTCTGTGAGAGAGGCTGGGCTTTGCATGCCTCCTTCTCATCTGCATCTCCCATTGGCTAGTCTAGGCACCTCTCTGCCAGCTGGCTTTTGTGGATCGCATTCTAAGGTGCCTATCTCCTCCCATTCATTGTATAGTGAGCCCAGGCACCTAATTCAGGCTTCGTGCACCCCAGTGTCATTCCAGGGCTTTCCTAGGCACGGTGACACTCAACATCGCAATACCCAAGTCCCTTTGTGGATCCAGGCTTAAGTGACTTAGCCATGGACAGACAGGAAGCAGAGCAAGGAACTGAACCTGAGTTTCCCCGTTCTCAGGCTAGTGCCCTAACGGGACCTTCCTTCCTGTGTTTATAGAATGACTAAGCACCACCAAAAAACTAAAATTGTAGCACTGGAATGAATGCAAAAGAGAAACAGTAAAAAGAAGAGAGACGAGACAGATATTGAGCATTTTTGCCAATTTTTTTAATTTTAATTTTACCACTATTTTATACTCACGTGCTGGTAGCATGACAGGGCCAACCGTTCCCACCTCCAGGAGCGAAGTCAGTAGAACGTATTTTTTCCCTTAAAGCTTGGTGTTGTACCTCCTGTTTTCATGCTCTCCCTAATAATACTGCATTGTGCTAAAGCATCTTCTGTCCAAGAGTCTCAGTGCACTCAACAATCAGTATCTCAGAACAGTACCACCTAATCTGCCTGGATTACCCCCATATTCCAGATGTGGCAAACTGAGGCACAAAGTGGTTAAAGGTCACACACGATGAATCAGTGGCCACGCCTGGAATAAAACCTGTACCATTCATAAGCACCTGTCTCATGAGGCTACTGCAAGGTCTAATTCATTAGATGTATGGGAAGCCATTTGAGGTCTGGGTGAAAGGTACTATAGAAATGCAAAGCATTGTTATTAGTAATCAATCTATGTGAGCTGGAGTTTAACCAGGGGATGAAATGGGGCTGTAAGGAAACATGGATTTTAATAACATTGTCAGGTTCCCTGGAGTATCACCTCTACTGTATTTATTCAGCTTCCTCTCGGCAAGTCTCATCTTTAAGCCCAGGCATTTGAAGAGCAGGATCTCTAAAAGGCTGGGGAGTTTTATCTGGGTTAGAGATGTTTATTATCAATCTTGTTTATTCATAGAGGGGCAGCAAGTTCAACCTCATAGAAATTAAGTGTGATAGGTCACCCAGTGCCTGGGATAGGTGCTAGCGTTTGAGTGATTCACCTCTTTACAAACCAAATATAAATGAAGAGACTGATGTTTCAATATGATCTCAGTGCCGTAATTTCTGGGGGCTAAACTTCAGCCTGATTTTTACAAGTGCCGAAAAACTGCCACTCCAGTTATAAAATAGAGATGGGATCGCAAGGGGTCGTCTGGTCCATGCCTCTGCACTGAATCAGGATTAAGTATAAAGTGTGGTCAATAGGTGAGGCTGGGGCTTGGCACTTCGTAAAAATCAGAGCTAACGTGTGTCGAGTTGGGATCCCAAAAACTAGTTCTTTCACCTTAACCTCTCTGTGCTTAAATAAATGCTCAAGGTTGTTGCACAGGATGCTTTTAAATTCTCCTTGTGTTCCATACAAAACACCGCCCTGCTAGCAAGCAGAGATGACAGAGGACATGCATAGGCCAGCCTAAATGAGAAAATCAAGGCAGCATGCTTTCTGCCTGAAGGCCAGTGATTGGTGACGGCACAATTCCTCAGCGAAGCCTAGAAATTGACAGTTTTTGACAGCATTCCCTATCATTAGGACTCACTTGCTGTCTTCCCACCCTAGATCCAATCAAACACCGCTGACTGATTCCACACCAAATATGCCACAGTTTGATATGCAAAATGAGATTCAGTTTGATATGCAAAATGAAATTCACAAAGAAATTGGAGAGCAATTGCATAAGAAGTCACTGGTGCATTAAGCTGTCCTGAGGTACCTACCCTCCACCCCCTATGCCCGCCCTTGTGATGGCCACCATTGGCTAGAAGCTGTAATGTAGCAACATAATCATGAACGTGTTTATTGCCCCAGAGGTTCTATTACAGCTAGACATAACCAAACCACCTTAATTTTGTTGCATTACAATTCTCATTCCTACAAGATTTATTGTTTAGGGTCAACTCCAAATGAGGGCCTGGATTCAGCCTAGAGCTTGTATTATAGGATTGCTGGACTATTTATTAACATTTATGTCCACGAGAATTTGCACTGTTTGAAATAAATATTGTGGGAGCCTTAATATCCCTCGGAACTAAAGTTAACACCCCCTTCCTCCCCCCAAAAAGGAAGGAAAAGAAGCAGCAGAGAGCAAGGCAAAGATAGGAAGAAATAGAACTTAGCGCCTATATTTAGGGCTTTGCATTCACAAGAGCATCCTGTGAGTTGGGAAAAACATCACTGCCCCCATTTCATAGACAGGAAAACTGAGGCCCAGGGCAGGGAATAGGTCCCCCAGCAGGTCAGCAGCAAATAGAGTTAGAACTTAGAAGTCCCTGGCTCCCAGTCCTGACCTATGCTTCAGAAGGAAAGAGGATGCAGAAAAAGGAGGGCAGAGAACAGAGCAGAAATCAATATAAAAGTGATAGAAAGCGAGAAACATCTAATTTTTTTTTAAGTTAAAAAGTGTTTTTAAAGACCCTTAGCATAGCAGCCAATAGCTGAAATCCTGCACTCTGTATGTGGTGCAACCTTGGATAACCCATTGGTCAGCATACGTCACATCCCTCTCTGTGCCCCATCCACACTGGATAGAAGTAGAGGTGACACATGGGGTCACGTGTCCCCCTAGATTTCTGCCAGGGTTTACGTGCCCTCCTCTAACCCCTGCTGAATACCACCCTCCGCCACTATCAACACAAGGCTGCCTCTTTAGCTCAAGCTGTAGAGACCATGTTGTGAGCTTCAGAGCTCCCCAAGGTCCTGGCCAAAGTGGTGGCCTTCAGTCTTGCATAACCCTCAGGCCACAGCGAGCAGCTGCTCTCTGACAAGATTCCCTCTCTGGCACCTTTGCCAGCTTGGCGCTCCCCATGCCGCAGCATGAAGTTCCTAAGACACTGGTGCCCTCTGGCTCTGCAAAGTAAAAGGAGCTGTAAAGCCACTGAAGCACCTCCGAGGGGATTCCTTTAACTAACCCAGCATATAATCCTAGGCCGGTGAAAACAAACTGACCAATGCCGCCTGCAAGCAGCATCAGTGCTGAGCTGATTACAGCCCAGCCTAAGAACAGTAGGGTCGGGCTGTGTGAAGACGAGTGTAATTCATGCACCACTCTTCGCACTGTTCTAGCACAGTGCTGTGTTACGTGGCAATTGTAGAGTATTTTAGAGGAGCCATTTGCCAAATGTAAAGGAAGGCTTCTTACCCGAGGACTTCCTTCTCTTGCTATTGAGACACACGTCTGCATGGTTTCTCACGCGCCACCAAAAGGATTAAAGCTGAACATCAGAAATATTACTGCAGAGGTACCGGAGACAGCAGCCACAGGGGCAATAACATAGCCATGCCAGTTATTGTATCAACAGCGTCTTACCGCAAGCAGCTTGGATTTTAATGCATGAGGCTTTTGCCTCTCTGAACAACATAGTGCAAACAAGGGCACTTCCATGGGGAAATGTTCTGCGAGCCTATGGCATTGCTGGCCCGCCAAGTACTGGCTGTAGACCTCAAAGTGGCCAGCTCTTGCATGGATGCACCTGAAAAATCTTTAGATAAGATGATCGCTGTGACTTGTACCCTACCCCTCTTCCTGTTGGCATTTCCCTAGAAAGAGGGGTTCCTTGGGCCAGTGTGTAACTATACAGCCCCCTCCACTGAGAGGCTACCCCTGGCCACCCACCTTGCAAGAGACCCTGGAGCAGACAGCCTGCCAGTGGAGGGTGGGGAAGAGGGGCCACAGCCAAGCTGTTCCACACCTGGTTATTCCCAGCTGCTGGAATGCCCACAGGGGCAATTATTACCTGGACACAGACCTCAGAGGGAGGGAGCAAGCAGATTGCCTCCTCACTCAGTCCCTGCAGTGACACAGTGGGGAATTCTCCACCCCACCCCAGAGGGGCTAAGCAGCCTGCACGAGAGCTCAGGATTTTCCTCACACCATTAGGCCAAGTGCTAGTTAGGCACAACGTCGGTAGCAGGCATGGTTGAAATGGTTTTGACCTGGTCTATGTTAGCACTTAAATGGCTTTCCTCATTGGCTCAGGTGAAAACAAGTGCTGAAAGCCAGTCAGATTTCCTGGCACGCAAGGATGGCTAGGGAGTTTTTGCTGAGTTTCTGCCAGCCTGACTCATTTCAATGGAGAGAGGACTGGTTCTAACAGGATTGAGCAGGACTAGATTATCTGTTGAGGATTAAACCCTACCAGGAGACAGCATTTATGGAGAGATTATTTTGTGATTTAAAAAAATCATTTGTTGAAGGAGATCACTAGATTATCCTGCAACAAGATTCATTTATGGAGAGACAATGATAGACAATTGGGGAAGGGGACAATGCCATCTTAATGTGCTTTCCAACGCAGAATCATCCAAGTATATGATCATCCAGTTTGGGTTTTGGGATGGAAGAGCATCCAAGATATCCGGGATGCCTCCCTCAGTTTGAGAGAGAAACTTCTGGAAACGATCAGGTTAAAGGTAATTAATTTATAGGTTGTTTCTTAACTGGCCCTAATTTCTGAAGCATCATTAGCCTTCTGACACAGTCGTCCAGTCAGTTGAAGCCAAGGGTTGGGAGATGAGCAGCATCTTAATGGAGATTTGCAGTGAGTCCAGCTCTTTTCACTTTCCCGAAAGATGGTGGCAGGACTGGTTGGGATTATTTTAGCTCTGCATAGAAAAGGTATTTTTGCCTTATGGCCTATGAGAGAAGAAGAAAAACAGAGGAGGGAAGAAAGAGAAAAATAAGAATTTAAAGAAAAAAAGAGCTGCTCCCTCAAAGCCAAGACTGGATTCTAGAAATTCATGGGTGGGAATGAGGTGAAGGAAACATGTTGATTTGAATCCCCCTGAAACAAACCTGCCTATAAACCCAAAAGTGGCCTTTGGCATTCTAGAGTGAGGACATACTATGGGCAAGATGGCAGAGATCCTGCCTAGAAACCGGATCTCAGTGGTGCCAAATCTGAACATGAACCCAGACTGAACCAAAGCCAGATTCAGACAGTTTCTTTACCTTTGTCTAGTTAAAATGGGAGAGTTACTCCTTATTCTCAGTCTCTTTTTTTCAGTAACAGGCTCAGAGAAGTAGTCAAGCAAAGGAGAAAGTAGCCCCAATGGCTTATTGAGAACCAAACCTACAAATCAAAGAGCTCTGTGCTATCGCTGTTATGTTCTGGAGTTGCAATGTAGTTACCTACCCCTGGGACTCTCATCTAGGACTGCATTGGCCTTGCTAAGTAGGGCAGGGGTGCGATAGGGGAAAAAAAAGCAATCATAGTACGGAAAAGCTTAAGACTGGGCGTTACACAGCACTTATCTGACGTAAAACTATAGTTGAATACCTCATCCATACCACTGGTTTCAATGAGAGTTAGGGGCTTATATACCTCTGAGGATCTGGGCCTATGAATCTTCAGGGTTAGTATAGCTTATGAAAGACCAGTCTCAGCATTTCACAGAGTATTATCCTGCACCCAGAGCCATTTTCAGGTCATATTTCCTTATGATTTCTTGGTGTAGCAAAGAAGAAAGGGCGGGGAAGATACAGGATTCTACAATAGACAAAATGGGATCCCAGGCAAATTAGCTGTGCATGTCTATGGGCAACTTTATACCTAGGTAATAAAGAAAAAAATGGTCTGTAAAATACCACCACAAGCCCCACTACAGTTTTAAATTTTCATTGCTGCCTTAATCATGGCTGTGTGGCCTACTGGACACAGCCCAGGACTAGAACTCAGGAGAGCTAGGTTCCAATCCTGTCCAGCTGGGTGACCTTGGACAAGTCACTTCATTGCTCTGTGCCTCAGTTTCCCCATCTGTAAAATGGGGATAATGATACCCAATTCTTTTATAAAGTGCTTTGAGACCTACTGATAAAAAGCACTATCTAAAAGCTAGGTATTATTTGCATACTGTACTCTGGTTTGTTTCACTTTCAGTTCCTTTATGAAATGTGATGTGGACCTCCAAAAGGATCTCTATGCAAACACAGTGCTTTTGGGAGGCACCACCATATACCATGGCATTGCTGAGAGGATGCAGAAGGAGATCTCTGCCATGGTGCCTCCCACCATGAAAATCAAGATCATTGCTCCACTGGAGCGTCAATGCTCCATCTGGACTGGAGGATCCATCCTGGCTTCCCTGGCCACCTTCCTGCAGATGTGGATCAGCAAGCTGGAATATGACGAATCTGGCCCAGCCATAGTCCACCGTAACTGCTTTTAAATGAACTACCTGCAAATGTATCCACACAACTGGAATAGTTCTGGTTCAAATGAAACCCTTGTCCTTGAAAAGCTTCTGAGACTATCTGATCATGTTAAATCTCGAAGGTTGATCTAAGCTTCGAGATCACACCATGTAAAGCTATCTGCTTGCACCATTGCTAACTGGGACAGTCCACTACATGATCTAAAATTGAATTTGGAATGAGACTTTTTTTGGTGTGTGTGAGTGGAGCTAGTTGTAGGAACTCTAGCACCCTATGAGATTGCTGTTGCCTAAACCTTCTCCTTCTCCTTCCAATTATGAAATTCTCTAGGGCTTGAGCCCCAGTTTTGGGAGTGGGAGAAGTAATCAAGGCAGAATGCAATGACTGAATCACTAAGCACTGCAAAAGTGCTGTGGCTCTTTCTCCCTCCTCCTTCCTCTGAGAGGTTAGCACTCCAATGGAAATAGGAGGCGGCTTTTGCTATTCTGGAGCACCTAAGCATTGCAAATAAGTTCTTTATGGCTTGCAAAAGCATGGTGCTAAGCACTATGCAAAGTGGGCTGCGTCTCTCACAGTATGAATGCTTAGAAGCTTCTGCGTAACTCAGATAGAACATCAGGTTGCTTTGGAGTTTTGCAAAACTGAAGGCCTTATGCAGTGTCCTGAGTTCATTAAGAATATAGCTGACCACTCTAACCTATGGCAGGTCAGGTTTGCCCATTCATAGGTCTAATTCTAAAGTCTAAACAGATCTCTCTTTAATGTATTAGTAGCAATAAGAACATAAAAACAACTCGTGTACAGCTGACCCTTCCATTTCTGCCACCATATCCCCTTGCAGAGGACAGCGTTATGCTGATTAACTTATATTGCCTACAGCTCAGGAGCTGGTCATGGTCACAGAACATGCACTGCAGCTGTAAAGCCCAGATGCACAGCTGCCTTTGCTATGGCATCGGAATGCTAGTTCCTCCTGACTAGTCCTACCTGGGGCCGTGCTTGGGTTCTTGTGGGACTGATGAAGTAGCTGCATTGTCCTTTGGACTAGCAGACTAACTTTCTCCTAATTATTAGGCTTCTCCTGTATAACCATCGGACCATCCTCAATCTCTCAGCTCCCCATTTGCTCTCCACCTGCCCTGGGCCGTATATATATCATTGCAACTTGCACATGGCAGGAATTGAACCCTTTTTGCTGGCACTGAATACGGTAGAATCTTTTCTGAAAAACTTCTCACATCTGTCATGCAAGCTTTTAAAAAACTTGGAGCATTGTTATCATGAAGTTAAGCTAATGAAGAACCATGTTACTAAATAGTTAAGGGTAAACAGATGGGTACATACGGTAACTCTTCAAATAGGGGGACATTAATAAACTTTTAATTTTTTTTCTTGAATAAAGAGCATACACACCACTAAGGAAAGTAGTGCAGGAGTTTATTGGCACTACTGCAAGTAATGTAGAAAGAGCTACATTGCATGATGGAAAGAGATCCCTTGTGTTGTATTTAGTACTCTCCTAACAGGATGTGATTTCAAGTGGAGGACTTTAGCGTATGAGGCTCCAGTTCCAAACTTAACTTGGGCTGAGAGCCTCTTTGAAAAATAGGAACCTGAAACTGGGCTCCGAACTAAGTGACCTGGTCTCTAAGTCTGCTGAACAGCCAGCAGCTCCCACTGACTGCCATGGGAGCTGGCCCAGGACTCCTAATAAGTTTGCTCACTTAGTTCCTTCTGGCCTTTGAGTCTATGAGAAATAACTCTCCTGCAGCCAATGGATTTACACCAGTGTGGAAGAATCACTACCCGAGTATGTGTATATATGCACGCTGAAGGAAAGAAAGGAGATGTTTCCCAATCAAATACAACCGAGCTGGCTGCTGAAGGCTTTGCCTTCACTGCTAAAAAAGGTGTGTGATTCCAGAGGAATAATGAAGGTGTGGTAGCTATTGCTCTGTAAACTCCGAGTGGAGAGAAGGCTCTGTAGTTTTATCATGAGGTTAACTAGGTGAGATTAACCATGGGTAGGGCTATAATGTTGACCTCATGTAGGTACCTACCTTGCTATAAAAACCACGGGTGCTTTGTCTCCATAGGATTTTACAGTGAGAGAACTATTCTGTGTTTATCTCACTATAACAAAAAAACCCTCCACGGCTGGTCGTCCTGCCCCAACAAGCTTCACGCGGGGTGAGAGGTGTCCTGTGTCTGTGAGGAAAGGTGGGAGGAATCCTATTGTTTCGTGAAACCACTCAGCGTGATGCACACAAGAAGTAGGGCTTTAAGCTGCATTATTCATAGAGGATCTTAAATATTTCAGTGAAAAAAAATCCAACCCTGATTTTGATTGTCCTTTCTTCCCCCACCATGACTACTTGGGTTTGGGGAGGGCAAGATGGGAATTTGCTCTCACTCCATACACAGGCTCATGCAAATGTTTTGCAAAACCCCCAAAGTAAAATCAAGTTAATGGTTTTGCTAACCAAGTAGACCCCACTGTCTGTATGTAATGGTCTCTGGGAGAAATACAGTTAAGCAGTTGCCTCCTTGTTCAAGGCAGGCTAATTCTCTCTTTAGTGTTCTGGGAGACAGGGCATGGCTGGCGAATGATTCAGTGCCTCACTTGGTTTTGAGATTCAGCAGTCTGGCTCTCATTTAAAAACACAAGCAAGAGGAAGACACAGGTAGAAGATGCACAGAGCAGAAATGACTGGTTGTCCTCTCCGTGCTTCAGGAGTTGCTACCCTGTTAGTGCTCCTTCCTTTCTTTCTCTTTTTCCTTTAGGCAATTTACCCGATCTGCAGAAACAAATCAGCTGAAACTGCCAGTTCACACAAGGGCAGCATAATATTGCGGTATAATCACGTATTACAATATTTGAAGGAATACAGTCAGAACACCAAAAGGAACTCACAAGTCAGCTAGTTAGAAAAGCCTGCCTGCTGAGCTGTATGAGGCATAAGTCCTACCCTGCAGTGGCACAATGATCATGTTTAATTGTATTAGCTAGGAGGGAGACCCTGGCTCAGTTGGATAGATACACTGCTGCCATCACCTGGTAAAACACGTACATTGGGGAATGCTCTCTCCACCACAATGGCAATTAGTGTTGAGATGTGCTGAAAACATCCAACAGCCGAACAAACACGCAGCACCGTTGTTTTGTAACTGTTACATTGCAGATCACTCTCTAAATGCAGTTGGAACAGTATTACAAACAGGGTGTTCACATGTAGCAGAGATCTTGACTGCCTGGGCAATGAATCAGTGTTACACTCCAGTTTTACATCACTATAACTCCACTGAGGTTAATCGAGTTATGGCAATGTGAAACGGGAGTAATGCAGTGAAAATCAGGGCCCTTGCACACAGGATGACGCAAAGGGCCACCGCCTATGTAATTGGTCTCACTGGAGGTGAAGTCACAAGACTAATACATTCATCTACTGTGGACTTCCATTTACACAGCACCTGTGCTGTCCAGTGCACTTGCTATGCAGCCCTGAAAAGCAGGCAGTCTGTCAACTTACAAAGTGCATGGACTTTTCAAGCTATTTATGTTTAGGTCACTCCTTTTCTTAAAGTCATTGCTCCTTATAGTTCACCTTATTTGACACTTGCAGGGGAGACCACTATAATTACCCATGAAAGTGTTGGGCGCACAGCTGTCATCAGGACCTTGTGGACACTTGTGCTAGATAAAATATCACCCATTTTGCAATTCCCCCACCCTATTCTGAGAGTCTCACGGGTGGTTTCATGAACCTGCCCACGCTACCGAAAACAGAGGCTGCTTCTTCTTCCTGGCAGAAATTGCTTTTCAATTCTGGAAAGAAACATACAAAAATATGCAGAAGTACAATTTGGACAAGGGGGAAACTGGTTAAAAGAAAACTTCAAATGGGCAAACCCAGTTCCCCAAACCAAATCTCCACCCTATCCGATCAGGTACTTTTCCCTTAGTCCTAAAAGTCCTTTGCATTCCTGAGTTAATGAGGGCATGAGCACTTCTGATTCTCACATGAGACTTTGAAATTTGTTCCCCACAAAGCTTCATGGCACTAAAACTTGACTGTGCAAACATCCAGGTAAAGTGCTCTGCAGCTCCCACCAAGCTCTAGTCTGGTTAGTGGGAGGACATGCATGGAACAAGGAGGGAAACTTCAAAAGGTTCATGGCCAAGCTTTGGATAGTCTTTCAAACCCTTTAGGCCTTAGCAAACCCAGGTCTCCAGCCCTTTCTCACAGTACTCATCATCACTCACTGTTCACAAAACAGTCTGGAAAGGCAAAGCTTCACCGTAGCTTCTTGTATGAGAGAAGGAACTAAACCAGCACCCTACAGCTGACTACTCCTGGGCTTGAGGGAAATTCTACTCTGCTGGGAATCCTCATAGGTCAATGACTCAAACGACTATTTTAACAGTGATTTCAGTTCTATCTCATGTCTCCTTTCTGTCGGGTTCAAAGTTTTTCACACCGTCTCACTGTAAATGTTTACATTAATTCAGTGCAAACTTTTGCAATTACCTTAATTATACTTCAATTTGTTAACTGACGAATGCACCGTGCCCTTTGTGGTGGAATATTTTCCATTCCTGAGTTGTGCATTCAACAATTTCCAAAACCAACCTGCGAAAGCTTTCCTTCAAACTTCTGTCCTTCTAACAGAGAGGGACTTATGGCATCTAATATTTATGCAATCACCCATTGTGATTTGTAAATGTTTGAATCATGGAAAAAGCTACAGTTCAAAAGGTACCCTGAGGTTATATATACAGAACAGAGAGTCCTCTAATTATGTCGACATTTCTGAATCTTTCATCTGAAACCAAAGTCTCCATTAATCCATTCAGGTCATCTCCTCCTTCTCATGGAGGATAGCCATTGATCAACCTATTAGCCAGGATGGGCCTGTATTTGCCAGAAGCTGGGAACGGGCTACAGGAGATAAACAACTGGATGATTACCTGTTCTGTTCATTCCCTCTGGGGCACCTGGCATTGGCCACTGTCAGAAGACAGGATACTGGGCTGGATGGACCTGTGATCTGACCCAGTATGGCCATTCTTATGTTCTCAGAAGCTTTTTTCTCTCTAGGGAGATGCTTCGACTGCAGTCATCAGCAACTCACCTTCTGCGAAACAGCAAAGGAATGGCACTCCCATTCCTCTGAAACCGGTGCTGTGATTTTGTAGTAACAGTGTCAGAGTAAGAAATAAGTCAAAGGCAAGGGCTAAAGGCCCTGATTTTGACTCTGTCTACCACTGATGTAACTCCGTTGTCTCCCAGTTTACAACAGCGTGAGAGCAGAATCACACTGTTGAATGCTAATGTGCTCTTCATACGGCTATTATGGGAAGTTCAGTATTTGTGCCTGAACCTTTGAAACCACACCTCTGGCACATCCCCAGCCTGCCTCAGCTGCCGTATGGCATTTCACTCAGACCGACTGATTTGAGAAAGGGAAAAGAGGGGGGAACCAAAAGAGCCTGGAAGAGTTGATAGCATCAATTCTCTCCTGAGAACAACTCCACTCTTCTGCTTGGGAAACAGAGCCTCAAGACGGGGAAGAGAACCAGTAGGTCACTGGCTTGCTCCTGACATCTCCCCTTCTTAAAGAGAGTTGAGATGCCACATTGATCGTGCTGGAGACCAAAGTCCTCTGTTTGCAGAGTGCTGGCTTCCCTGCACTGTCAAACCTGACATGGAGGGTCTCTCCTGAGCTGGGCTGGATTTGAACCAGTGATCTAGAGGTGAAATGCTCCATATCCAGTCTCCTGTTGCATTTATTTTCTAATGTGTCAGACCAAAGACCACTAAGGAGCAAGTAAACCAACACAGGGCCAGCACTCCAGACAGATCTTACTTGCTTTTTTTTTCTTTTAGCACATATGCCCCTTCCTATGCTATATTATTTTGTTTTAAAATGTATAATTTTCAGATTTTTGTATTAAAAGAAAGAACAGCCCATCACAAATACTAAAACATACCATTATCTCCACACTGCATGGGCCACCTTGGGAAAGAAGCAATCTGCTAATCAAAGCTGTTTTAAAATGTCCAAGTTTATATCTAGCAACAACTTTTTATTTTAGCAAGACTTTGCTTTCCCACACTGAGAATGTGTTCCCTACACTCTGTCTTGGAATTCGCTTTGCAGAGGTGCCATGTGCTGGAACAATTCAATAAAGATCTCCATACTTTCACAAAAGCTGGGTCGGCTTTAATGTTTCCTTTGCTGTTATTTGACCCAAACAATTCAAGATCATAACAGTATCAGCTAACACGATGGTTATCTGGCCAGAAAGTATTATTTTCTGTTACACAGAGTAGGCCTGATTCTCCTCTTATTCACTTCAGTTTCAGTCCAGCTTAACTTGATTAGTTTCAGAGGAGTGATTCCTAAATTACTCCAGTGTCAGTGAAAAGAGAATCAGGCCCAGTGTCTCTTTTGCACTGCTGGGACTGAGTATGCTGTCTTAGGTATTCCTTTCTTGTGATGGTAAAGAAAGGCATGGATAATTACCATCTAGGAGGGATTTAGTTCACAGCTCTTTTTAACCTCCTCAAGTGTGTTTGGGTGAAAGGGAAGCTGCTTCTCTTTTCCATATGTGGTGACAGCACAAATAAACCTGAATCACATAACCTAGTCCTCAGTAATCTGCTCTACAGATAATGGGAGATTGGATCTCTTTCTACGTGAAATCCACAAAGAGCAGCATATAATTGGTGCATAACAAAGAAAAGAAATTCAACAAAACAAAGAGAAGTGCAATACTGACCAGAAAAGGAAGGATGGTTTTGTGGTTAAAGCACTAGACTGGGATTCATGAGATCTGGGGAGAAATTCTGGCCCCATTCATGTTAATGGGACCAGGATTTCACCCTTGACTTCTATCCCAAGTTCTGCCACAAACTTCCTGTGCTGTCTTGGGGAAGTCACTTAACCCTGTCCCCCATTTTCCTCATTTTAAATGGGTATAATGCCTAGCTCAGAGGGGTGTGGTGAGATTAATATTTGTAAAGCACTTTGAACTATTTAATTTAAAAAAATTAAACAGCTCAGTTTTTAGAAGGGAAGGCTAAACTGCGGGTACACACAAGAACTCACAGCAGACCAAATTTTCCTTACACTGGTGCAATCCCACTGATTTGGGGGGGCACCTGTATGAATGACAGGAAGATTTGACCCATCATTTTCATACTGCTCTATTTCCAAAACAAAAGTTGATATGATTTCAGCAAGCCACTAAAAAGTAGGGAAAAGTGAGGATATTTTCTGCCAATTGATTTCAAAAGATACTTGATCCAGAGTTCTAGTTTCAGTAAATATCCCAGGAAAAAGGGGTTTTAACAGATTAGTCATGAAAAGGACAAAAAGACGTTAACTACTAGAAGAAGGAGGAAAATGAGATAAACAGTCTATTTCTATTATCTTTACCATATGTTCTATTCCAACTGGATACACAAACAGCATGTTATCTTCAAGCACAGCTCTAGACCCTTTGAAGTGACCTGACCATACTACTGATTTATTTCAAACTAACCTCTCTCTTTGAACTCTAGGTCAAGGTTACAGCTGGCCTTTGCCAGTGTTGCCAACAAGTAACAAACCCCTTACTTAAGCATTCATTTTACTGAGTGTAGCGTTGTATTTCTATTTTCCCTCACCCATATTCGTTTCCTTCACAAACCATAGTTAAGAGAAAAAATTCTCGTTTCCAGTCCATGAGATCAATTTTAAATGTACTTGAAGTAAATGAAGATATTTAAGCTACATTTCTATGCCAAAAAGGTACCGACTGACACCAGAAATGCTGTATTTTGAATATCCACGTACACTAACCTACCACATCTTTGACTTCATAAGAACCCATAGAGATACTTTACCCAAGTTCTTCCCCCAGCAATGTCGGTTTAGCAGCCTTCTATAAAACTGTCTTTGTGCAGAATCACAGCTGTCCAACAAGGACAATATATCTAGAAAATCAATAAGGGAGAATACATTTTAAGAGCCCTTCTTGAGCAGGGGAGATGTAATGGACAGCTGCTTGTGAGCACACATAGGGCAAAGTTCATCCTTGATGTAACTTCATTGGCTTGCAGAGAAAGATAGGGATGGAAGTGAGGTGAAGAGAGGTCTTTGATTGCATGGAGGCAGCCGGGGATGGACACAGCATTAGGCAAAAAGTGTTTGTGGTTGTATGGAGACGAGGAATGCAGGGATTAGGGCAGGGCATCGAGGCTGTGCTGCCTAAGTCTGCTGCTTCCTAGCCTACAGTTTTGATTTCTAAATCCTCAGCCAGGGATCAGACAGCGCTGTGCCTTCTTCAGACAGCTGAAGCGTGACCATATTTCCCAAATTGAAAACGGGACACCCCCAGCTGCTTGCCCAAGGTGCCTACCCTGCTCCCCCACGCCCTTCTGACATGAGGCTGTTGCCCATTGCTGGAACCCTGAGCTGCCCGCCCACCCCCCAGAATGCTGCTGCCCATTGCTGGAACCCTGTGGGAACCCCCGCCCATGCTGGAACACTACCTCCCCCAAGCCCTGCCTCCTCCCTGTGGCGGGGGGCTGGCATTTATGCTTGCCCCCCCCCACATTCCTTCACACTGCACTCCACTTTTTTGACAAAAGTGGGCATTTGTTCCATTTGCTCTTGCCAACTGATCAAGTCACCCAGAGCAAACAGGACATACGCCTCCTGAAAAAAAGTCGGGACAGGGCTTAAAAAAGGGACTGTCCCAGCCAAAACGGGATGTATGGTCATCCCGTGGCAGTGAAAATGAATGCGTCTGGGCAACAATAAAAAAATAAACAACAGATTTAGAAATTTTTAATTCGTCGATACATCAGTGTTTTTAGAAAAGAAAGGAGTGAGGACAAGTGGTGAATGTTGGATTTTTGAAGTAAGAGCAACACTTCCAACTCTTAATTAAATGCAGGAATTAATTAGTTGGCTATATTTCTAATATTCCTCCAAACCCCAAAGCTTTATCACTCTGTGTCCATCAGAGCTGCTACGAGCAGGATTAAATGACACGGTGCTTAAAATACTAGCAGCAGTTGGAGGTGCTTTTAATACCAGCGGCTCCCGATGTTGTCAATATTAGAGGAGCTTAACTGGTATTAGCAACAGTGGGCGTTTTGCTAGGGAGTTAAAGTTTTAAATAATGATGAAATTAATAAAATCTACCCTCCTCCCACCCCAGCAGAGCTGTAGCCCCAAAAGGGGAGAAGTGCCAGAGTTACCATGCTATTCCTATTGCACGGAAGGTATTCAGATACTGCAGTGATGGGCGGCAGGATAAAACCCCAAGATAAATAAATACTAATGGTCAAAAGTTATTTGACTTCACAGGAATTGCTCCTGATTTACACTGTGTGAGGGCCCTGTCAAGTCAATGACGCCCGTTGAAGTCAGTCAGCGTTGGGTCAGCCCCTTCACAAGAGGAGAATCGGGCTTTGTTACTCCATACCTGCGACGGGGTTGCACCAGTGGTTTTACTGATACTACAACAAGAGGCAAAAGAAGAAGATAGCACCCATTGTCCCCAGCTGGAGAAAGGCTCATGCCAAAATTAAGAATCAGAAAGAGGAATGGACCTAAATTCAATATTGTAACTTTAACACTTACAGGATGGTAGTGGCCCTTATTAATATGGCTGATGTCACATCTTCACGGACTTTAGTGGCCTGAGTTGAAGTTCAGAAATATTGGTACGGGAAGGGGTTTCTCTTCAATTTGGCATCAAAAGCTTTGTTGTAGTTTGTAGAATACGGTTCTAGTCCACCCTTGGATAAATTTGACCAGACACCACTTTCACTTTTAATATAGCAAACTTGTTATCCCATCGATGTCTGCCACTGCCTAAATCAACAGAACTTGCTGCAATAGAACTGTCATCCATTTTAAATCCCAAGGATGATACATCAGTTCTGGGTCAATGTTTTCAGCAGTTTCATTAACTTTCAGGCTGCTGGTGTTACTTTATATCTATTCTCAGTTAATTTATTGGTGCAGGAACAAGTCAACACAGCACCATCCATTGTCTTTAAAAGAGGCCCTCCTGTGATTAACTAAAAGGTATTGATGAGCTTTGGAGCAACACAAATGTCTGGCCTCTCCAACACAAATAGACATAAATTTTCTCCTCCAGGACAAACTCTTCCTCTCTCTCTGGCTCTCCCTTTGCAATTCACCAGGATGGACTTTTTCCTCATAGCATCCCCAGACAGACACTTGCCTTTCTCCCACATCGAAGTCCTTGACCTAGTATCCATGCACACCTAAATCCTTGATCGACCATCCAGGTAATACAGCCCAGACCACCATAGCAGATAGCCTGCTGGCAGCTATCAACTTTGCACTTACCCCATTGCATCACACGCTTTCTCACCTCACAAACCACCAGGACTCTGAGTCTACCAGACCTTAAAAAAGACACTGGTCCTTCAGATCAGTTGTTCTATTTTGCCACTTGTCAGGATTGTTACATGGCAAATCCCGGATATTGGACCAATGCAACTTTTAACCCTTGAAATGTCTTCATTATACTCAGGAATTTCAAAAAGAGTAACAGCTTTTTCTTAAAGGAAAGGTGAAGCTACAAGCTCAGGGAACAAAAATTATTCACCATTGGTGAGCTACCAATAAGCAGAGATTTGCATCTGGTATGTGATTGGCTCAGAAGTTAACAGTTATTACTAAACGCGTTTGCATCCGGTTAGGACGCAATCGTTGGTGTACTCAATCTGATTTGGAGCAATGGCGACCATCCCCTAAATCGTAAACATCCAGAATATGCTGACAAGAGAGTGGCTGAAAGTAGTCATGTGACAAGACAGCATTTTCTTTTCTCATGGAACAAGAAATATTTTACATGAAGACATGGAAATAATATTAATGCAAAAGTTCAAAATCGCAATGTAAAATTCCACTCAGAGGAAGAAACTGAAAGAGACATCTCCATGGTCATATTATATTGTTCTTTAACAAGTGCTGATAAGAAAATGATTATGTCTAATGAAATATTAGTGAACAAAACTAGCGAATTGAGACAGTCAAAGACTGATTTTCAAAGGGAGTGCACAGAACCATTTAATATAATGCAAGCTAATAAACACATCCCAAGCTGAATCACTGAATGATGTAGTTAACAGCCTGTCAGAGACATCAGATATTTACAGATAGAATAAGGCAGAATCAGATAAAGCAAAATGCCTCATCTCAAGGCCTTGCAAATGTGGAAAAGAGTCTCAGCAGTCATATTCTGAGATCAGGATGACAACTTACACAAGCCAAGAGAAAAAACTTTAGGTGGTGACAGCTACACCTTCCCCTTGAAAGTAGCTCATGCCATCCTTCCAGCCAGTAGTACTTTATGGATAATATACAGCAGGGGTCCACAACGTGGTGCCCACAGGCGCCATGGCGCCCGTGGGGGCATCTAAATGTGCCCATGTCCTGGCCAGCGGTCGAGCATCCGCCAAAATTTGGCAGCATTTCGGCGGTGACGCCTCTCGATGACGCCGCTTGCTGCTGACAAGCGGCGTCATCGAGAGGCATCGCCACCAAAATTCGATGGCATTTTGGCGGATGCTCGACCGCCGCCACGGTCCTTCGTCTGGCGCCCGCCAGATGAAAAGGTTGAGGACCACTGATATACAGGAATCACTGCACCAAATGGAATGCAACCAAGTCCAAGACTGAAGGCGGCTGTCAGACAGTTGATTGGCACATACTACATTGCCACATAATGAGAGGTGAGGAAATTTGCTGGCCAGTGACATTGGGGCAAACTCCTACTGTTACAAGAAGTGCTGTGGGATTTTTAATGTCCATGCAGAGGAGTTAGAATCTTGATTTTAAGGTTTCATCCAAAAGAGCCCGCACAATAATAATCAGCTACCAGTGTGTTAGGAAAAGAAAGGCAATAGGATTCTTATGAACTGGCTAATGTTTTAAAGAGAAAAAGTATATCTAGATGTCTAGCAAATTTGCTAAGCTAAAACCCCAAGTATCTTTAATATCTTTATCTCCAAGATTTCAACAAGACCATACCGCAGCAAATAATGTTATGTTGTTATACTGAAATCTTGTTTACATAACTGTTATTGAAAAAGGCATTTTCTGTGAAATGATCAAGAAGAAAAAAGATTGTACGCACATTTATTCCAACACCACTCCCTGACCATAAAATCTCATCATCTAAAAGATGCATAGAGTACTTTACATAGCTAATTTAAGAACAGTTAGGACCCTTTCTAAGAAAGCTATCGATATAAAAGCAAAGAACATTTTCTTGAATTCCATCATTTATATAGGGAAAACTATCTTAAAATAATTCAATCACGATCTAATTTTGGGTACTTAGTTGTGTCTTGTGTGTGATATTGTAATGGATTTGCTAGTTGTGGAGTCTCTATCATTGGAGATTTTTAAGAACAGGCTAACAAACACTTAGCACAATAGTGTAGTTATTACTTAGGCCTACACTGAGTGCAGGGGACTGGACTAGACGACCTACTGACGTCCCTTCCAGTCTTGCATTACAATTTCATGGCAGTGGTTTTCAAGCTTTTATCCTGGCGACCCAGCTGCCATAGAATCATAGTATAGGACTGGAAGGGACCTCAATAGGGCACTCAGCTGGGGATGAGGGATTTGGGGTGTGGGAGAGGGCTCTGAGCTGGGGCAAAGGGTTGGGGTGCAGGGGTGAGGGCCGTGGGGTGGGGCTAGGGATGAGGGTTTTGAGGTGTGGGAGAGGATCTGGGCTGGGGCAGAGGGTTGGGGTGTGGGGGTGAGGGCTGCGGGGTGGGGCCGGGAATGAGGGGTTCAGGGTGTGGGAGAGGGCTCTGGGCTGGGGCAGAAGGTTGGGAAATGGGAGGGGGTCAGGGCTCTGGGCTGGGGGTGCAGCCTCTGGGGTGGACCAGGGATGAGAGGTTTGGGGAGCGGGCTCTGGGTTTGGGTGGGGTCAGGACTGTGCAGGGGGTTGGGGTGCAGGAGGGGATTAGGGCTCTGCGATGGGGGTGTAGGCTCTGGGGTGGGGCTGGGGATGAGGAGTTTGGGGTGCAGGAAGGGGCTCTGAATTTGGGAGGGGCTCAGGGCTGGTGCAGAGGATTGGGGTGTGGGGTTGGGGCACAGGCTTATCTCCGGCGGCTCCCAGTCAGTGGTGCAGCAAGGGTGCAGAGGCAGGCTTCCTGTCTGTCCTGACACTGTGGACCACGCAGCACCCTGAAAGTGGCAAGCCACAGGTCTGGCTCCGGCTCCTAGGCTGAGGCACACAAGTGGCTCCACATGGCTCTCACCCACAGGTACCCCCCCAGTGTGGAACCAGTGCTCAGGGCAGGGACAGAGCATGGAGCTCTGTGGTCCCCCCGCCTAGGAGCCGGATCTGTTGCTGGCCACTTCCGGGGAACAGCGTGGTGTCGGAATGGGTAGGGGCTAGCCTGCATTAGCCAGGCAGCACCGCCGATTGGACTTTTAATGGCCCGGTTGGCGGTGCTGACTAGAGCTGCTGCAACCAAGTCCCTTCCATTCCGCAACCCAGTTCTGGGTCGCGACTCAGTTTGAAAGCCACTGTTCTATGGAATATAATTTGAACAGCACCTAGAGATTGTCCTTCAGCTCAAGTGACAGCAGCCCATACTTTTGGAGGAGGAAGACCTACGTTCTAGTCCCTCTGTCATTGTAATATTCCAAGCAGCGGTGTGCAGCATGGTTATGATATATTGAATTATAAGCCACACTATCCACGCAAGATGAAAAACAAGCATCATCATACGACAGCTGAAAATTAGGAGAAAAAGTTATCCCAGCAGAACAAGTGGAGAGAAAGGAGAGTGTGATGGGATGGTTGCCCCTCACTGGCAGAAAAGGGGTTAAAAGCAGCCCTAGGGAGGCTGTGCTGGAGGCAGCCAATTAGAAAGGGGCTGAGAGAAGCAGCCAATCATGGCCTGGCAGGCTCATATAAGAAAGATTGCAGGGCAGTGAGTTCAGTAGCTGACTGCTGCCTAAATAAAAACTGTGCTTGTATGCCTTTTAAAGGGCTCTGGGCATTTAAGACACTTCTGCATGACAGGAGCTTGTAAGTTACATATGGAATGCCCTTTCTGAGCTGATAAACCAAGCCACAACCTGCTCCTCATTGAGATCCCGCGTCCAGACCTACAGGCCCTAATGCCTACAAGCTAGGAATCAATGAGATTTATACTATTAAAAAAAAAAAATCTGTCTCGCCTTGCTGTGCATCAGCCTTTTGCCAAGTAACAGTGCATTCTCACTGCTGTAACACCCCTCCCTGCCTTCACCTACCTTAGTGTCCCCTATAAAAATGCTATCTTCTGATAGGGGAAAAGGGAATAACTCCACTATGCCTTGCATGTCTCCTCCGACTCCCAAAGAAGTGGGTCTGTGTGGGTCTTATGAGGTCCTGCACCATCTTTCAATAGTCCGAACAGGCTTGATGTTTCTTCTTCAGATCAGATCAGACCCCAGCCCTGACAAGTCTCCCTCACTTGGAGGGTGACCTGCTCAACTAGTATTGGGTGTAAAGGCCAGTACAGGTCTGTCGCATTTTATGCACATTTAACATGCGCGATTTCAACTTTATGCAGTCGGCAAAAACAAAAAGCAAAAGAGAAAAATAATTTTAATACTGTACCTGTAGTGTGGGTGATTCCGCCCGCCATTACACTCAATGTAATTTTGACTGTGTGATTTTCGCTTTATGCGCTGACAGTGGAATGTAACCCCGGCGTAAGATGTGACAGACCTGTTTGTATCATGAGAGAAACAAGATGGGTGAGGTAATATCTTTTATTGGACCACCACCTCACCCACCCTGTCTAATCTCCTGGGACCAACATGGCTACAAAAACACAGTAGGTACCACTGCTAGGACAAGGGCTGGTTTTGGCGAGTTTCTGATGGTCACACTCAACAGTTGGCACTAAAGAGCCTTGCTCTCTATCTGAGCAGTCACAGTCTCATCCTCAGTGGAAGGGGGATACAAAGCACACCCTGGGATTGGCTAGAGCTGGTCAAACTATTTTGTGATGGAAAAACTGCGATTTTGACTAAATTAAAATTGCTGTGGAAAATATCTGGTTTCTGCTGAAGATTTCAAGGAAAAATTAACATTTCCAGATCAGCTCTGCCGCAAACTACAATGAGGTGTCAACGAAACCCTGCAAAGCTCCTCTCTTTCATTTCTTCATTCAGATGGTCCCAGCTTGGGTACAGACATCGACTCGCCCCAGGTCTTTGCTGGGGCAAGAGTGGGAAAGGAACATGATGGGGGTTAGGGCAGAAAGCAGGGAAAGAAAGACAGGAAGTGAAGAGCAACAGTGCAATGAGCGACGGAATGGAGAAAAGAATGGAAGCTACGAATAAGGGGAAGGAAAAAAGGATAAGAGGATGGAGAGGGAGGAGGAAGGACAGAGGGAGGGTGGATGGAAAGTGAGGAATGAAGGACAAAGATGAAGGTGGGGGGACCAAGGGATGAGGGAGAGAGAGGGAGAGAAGGAGAAAGTGGGCAAGGAGAGAAGGGAAGTCGGGGGGAGACAGACAATGGGGGGCCAGTCGGGGGTCAGAAGGAAAGTCGGGCGGCAGACAATGGGGGACAGAAGGAAAGTCGGGGGGAGACAGACAATGGGGGGCCAGTCGGGGAGCACAAGGAAAGTCGGGCGGCAGACAATGGGGGACAGAAGGAAAGTCGGGGGGAGACAGACAGTCGGGGCGGGTGCCCCAAGGCAGGGAGTTGGAGCTGACGGGGTCCCCCCGATCCGGGCCGAGACACGGGGGGGGGTCTCCCTTTTCCGCAGCCCCGCTGTGACCAGCCTGGCCACTGCCGCCGCCCTGGGCCCCGGGGCCGGGTCGGGGAGGGAGGAGCCGTCAGCCGCCGGGGCTGGGCGGGGCCGGGAGAACCAGAGGCAGCCGCCGCTTCCGCCCGGTGAGGCAGGCGGCGCGGCGGGGCGGGGAGTGGAGGCCGGGAGACTGCTGGGCCTGCGCCGCCGGGCGGGTAACGCGGGGGCGCAATAAGGGGCTGGGGGCAGGAGGGCAGTATAGGGTGCGGGGGGAGCAGGAAGGGAGAGAGAAGGGGCCCGCAGGGCAGTATAGGGTGCGGGAGGGCAGGAAGGGAGAGAGAAGGGGCCCGGAGGGCAGTATAGGGTGCGGGGGGGCAGGCTGGGGGCAGGAGGGGAGAGAGAAGGGGCCCGGAGGGCAGTATAGGGTGTTGGGGGAGCAGGCTGGGGACCGGAGGGCCGTATAGGGTGCGGGGGGTCAGGAAGGGAGAGAGAAGGGGCCCGGGGGGGGGCAGTATAGGCTGCAGGAGGGGAGAGTGGATGAATCCGGAGGGCAGTATAGGGTGCGGGAGGGCAGGAAGGGAGAGAGAAGGGGCCCGGAGGGCAGTATAGGGTGTGGGGGGAGCAGGCTGGGGACCGGAGGGCAGTATAGGGTGCGGGGGGGCAGGAAGGGAGAGAGAAGGGGCCCGGAGGGCAGTATAGGGTGTTGGGGGAGCAGGCTGGGGACCGGAGGGCAGTATAGGGTGCGGGAGGGCAGGAAGGGAGAGAGAAGGGGCCCGGAGGGCAGTATAGGGTGTGGGGGGAGCAGGCTGGGGACCGGAGGGCAGTATAGGGTGCGGGGGGGGCAGGAAGGGAGAGAGAAGGGCCCCGGAGGACAGTATAGGGTGTTGGGGGAGCAGGCTGGGGGCAGGAGGGGAGAGAGAAGCGGGCCGGAGGGAAGTATAGAGGGTGGGCTGGGGGCTCAGGCAGTGAGATGCAGGGACTGGGGGGCAGGGTACATGTTCTGTAAATCCCTGAGACATGGATGGCAGTGGAGACAGGAGGGGGAGGTGCTGCAGACAGCTGGGGGTGGCAGATTGGTCCCTTCAGCACCCCTAGGTTGAGTGTTAGCGAAGGGCTTTAACCTCTGCTGAGCTGCTGCCCTGTGTGTTTCCTGGCCAGACCCCTGGAGGGAATGCTGCCCCGCAGGCCCAGCGATGCTGCCCTCAGGGAGAAGATCAAGGAGGCCACCCGCAGGGACCTCTTGGCTGCGGATCTGAAGTGCAGCCTCTTTGTCTCCGCTTTGCAGAGCTACAAGCGTGATTCCGTCCTGAGACCCTTTCCAGGCCTCTATGCTAACGAGGAGAGCAAGGATTTTGATGCGTTGGTGAGTTATCCCCTCAGAGGGGACAGCTTGACACTGTGAGTGTCAAGGGGAGGGGAGCCGAAGTGCAGCAGGTGTTCCTCCAGTACAGGTGTAATTAGTTCCACATAAAAACAAAGCCCAGAACAGATCCTATAAACAAGTCACTCGTTTTCATTACTTACGCACTAATACTACTTCACAGGAGTGTTGTTCGGGGCAATTAGTTAATATCTGTAAAGTGCCTCCAAGATGAAATGTGCTAAGTATTATTAATGTGATTATTCACTTGAATAGTGCTGACCCCATTTCTGGCATCTCCTGGTTTAACACACCTGCCGTGCTGCTGAAGGTACCAGGCTTGCCTTGCCTTTTCCTTGGTTTCTGGCTGACTGAGAGGTGCAGTGGAAGGTTACCACTTCCACACAGTGCTTTCCAGCACTGTACATTTGTCCCCTTGTCCTCTCAGATTGGAGGTAGGCGTTCCCTGCTAAGTGCAGCTGCTGCTTCAGGCCCTTAATTCTGAAGCCTGTTGAGTTTAGCTGGTTTTCTGTACACACCAAGGGCACGGACGGATTCCCTGCGTTGGCAAGATATGGCGTGAGCATTACGGGTACATATATTTTACAGACTTGATCCTTGTTAAGGACAAATGGCTAACGTAAGTCTAATCCCCTCACCCAATCTTGATTTTCCTAACTACACATGAGGCTGTTAGGATGTGCTCTGTATGTATGTATGTATGTATGTGTGTTGGAACACTGTCCAGTAGTTAAAATTGCAAAATAGCTGCCACTATAACATTTTCAACTGCTCATAACTTTCTGAAAAACTCTCCTCTGGGATAGAAACTTTCCAGACATGGCCCTGTCCAAAGGTGAACTACTTTTTTGGTTGGAGGAAAACACTTTTTCAGGCACATGATGTTGAATAAACAGACAAATGCCGAACTGAGCACATGCAGCAGCACATAGACCTCTGCATAAGGGGAAGGAGGGAATCACTGGTTTAATGGTGTGCTTCCAAATAAATGCAGTGTAATTTGTACACGGCCCTGGAAGTTTAAAAAAAAAAAATTAACAAAGTAGAAAAAAAGCTGTCATATTACCGTGTATACTGTGTTATAACTTGTATATGGGCAAAAGCTGACATAGCTCTTTATAGAAAATCATAAAAATGAGGTCTCTGGCCCAAGAGTTTATAGCTAAGTTGTGTGGAGACTGTAAAACAGGTTTAAAATACAGAGCACATTGTTTTCTGTAACACTAAAGAGGCAGAGCAGCTGTGCAAACTTATGTACATTTACTAGCTCAAACAAAATTCTGACTCTTGCCCAGTTAATGATAAAAAAGTTACTGATATGTTATCTGTCCAGTATAAGTGGGTAAGTAAAATTTTGCAAGTCTGAAATGCAGTAAGTAAGATTAAGGAGTCTAGATTTAAAAGTTACATGACAAATGTACCCTTGGAAGCCTCTAAGTCTAAAGTTGAAAATCTGAAAAAGTTTAACAGGTGAAATAATATCAAAAGCCTGGGTTTTTTTTGTCTGTTGCTCTCTGGAAAATCCAGTTTGAACCAGTATATCCAAGCCTCCTCAGGGGGTGGCATCTCTCTGGAGGTGTTTACAACTTAAATGGAGTCACCTTAATCACCCCCTCACTGTTTTGATTCATGGAGTTGTGGTAACCTTCCCTCCTGGTGTTGCATATAATCCCTGGCTCACAGTCATAGGTGCCGACTTCCCCTCTTTCCCGTGAGGGCTAAACCCCAGCCCTGCCCCACTCCACCCCTTCCATGAGGCCCTGCCTCTTCCCACCTGTTCTCTGCCCCCATTCCAAGCCCTTCCCCAAAGTCCGCACCCCAACTCCACCCCCTCTTTGCCAATATTCCAACTCCTTCCCCAAATCCTCCCCTTAGAGGCCAAGTTCCTGCTCCTCCATCCTACCCCCACCCCACCCTGGAGCATGCTAATGCTGCCAAGCAGCTGTTTGGTGGCAGCTGGGTGGGCAGAGCTGGGAGGTAGGCAGAGGGGCTGGGACGCAGTACGCTCAGGGGAGGGGGAGGAGGAGGAGGAGGTGGGGGGTGAGGGGAGCATGGCTGCCAGTGGGTGAAGAGCACCCACAGAATCAGTGTCTGTGCCCACAGTGATAGATATCTTTGGGAACCATACCGTACCAAGTTACTGCATGGGATTGCAATATCTGTCACAGTTATACCACTCCAGATATCGCCTCTGTGTTGAAGTAGTGACCACATTCAGATGTTTTTGCTCACTGTTCTTATGCATGCCCCAGGGATGCTGCCGCTGAATATAGACCATAGAATTATAGAAGATGTGTAACTTGCTCAAACATAGTACTCATTGTTGCATATCAGATCAAATGACAAATTTCCCCACATAATCTCCGTATAAGTCTTTCAGAAGTGGTTCTTGTCATTAATTGGAACTTGTTTTTCAACTTGTACCACAGAGATCCCCATTAGAGAGAAATATTGTTTCCTTACCACTAGAGGTCTCTGTTTAATCATGATGAAGAAGAGACGCAAACCACACTAATAGTCTTTCTTATGTTAGCTTGCAGATACAAATGCTTTGCCAAGCTTAAAAGAACTTCCAGAATCTATTTCAGACACAGATAAAAGGACCTGGGATCTGTTTAGCTGGATTTTATCATCTAAATTCTTAACTATACAAAGTACTAAGAAAAAGGAGGTAAGATTTCAAATTCTTAATGACAGTTTCATGACATGCGTTTACTATTTAACACAACCATTTGCATGCAGGTGGTTCCCTTGACCTAGGATTTAAGGGTTGTTTATTGTAAGGATTGTTTATTGTAAGGATTGAAAAGTATGTCCAGTGAACGCATTTTCTGGTAAGCATAGATGAATAAAGAGACAGTGTCCTTACCCCAAAGAGCTCAAAATCTAAATAGACAAGAACAGAAGAAGGAATGTGTGCAGCAAAAGCAAGTGAATGATGGAGTGGTGATTAATTTTTCTATATCTATTATTTCCTATTAAAACCTCAAAGGTTTGTCTTAGCAAAACCCTTATATTGCTAATGTATGGTTAATCACACTTGACCACTCTATTTAATGTTGTACTCCTACCGTGTTCAGACTGTGAGGTCCTCGGCAGGAACCAGGCCACTTTTTCTATTTAGAAAACACCTCATGCTGAGGAGGAAGAATGAGCTAGTGGTTCAGGTGCCAGCCCAGGACGCAGGATACCGGAGTTCGTTTCCATGCTCAGCCGCAGACACCATGTATGATCTTGCATAGGTAACTTAGTCTCTCTGTGCCTCAGGTTCCAGGCTGTAAAATGTGCACTACCTCGCGGGGAGGTTGTGAGGATAAATGTGTTAAACATTGTGAGGCACTCAGATACAACAGGAATGGAGACTGTCTTTAAGTACCTAAGAGAATTGTGGATGCTGCTGGAAATGATATGGAACAAAGAGACATTTTTATCTTTTTCTTTCCCAAGGAAAATCTCTCATGACGATATCTATCTATATAGCCCTGTCTGTGTGCTGGGATGACGACACCATAAAGGTGTCTCTTCTTTTCCTCCCTTTCATTGCATCATCCACTTAACTCTGATATCTGAGTCAGATTATTGGGAGAGGAGGTGGGGGAGACAGGGATTTAACTTTGATGTCATAACCTTACCACTCAGCAATGCTCATGAATATTCATAGAGAAGCAGCAAAGGAGAAGAGGACAGGAGCTTGGAGGAAAAGAAACCCTTACAGTTCCCAGAATCCACTTGATCTTCTGTGGTTACCATTACTAGCTAACTGAGTATTAATACTGAATTGTAAATGCGCATAGGTAAATATATTAAGGAACTAGGAAAGGATCTGAGACACTAAGCAAATTTCCAGTGAATAAACTAGACCTTTAAAAAAATAACACTAGGATTCCTTTCTGTGTTTAAGTATGAGAAGATCCAAGAGTTGACAGGAATGTCAAGTGATGCTGTTCCTGCTCCTGACTTCCTGTTTGAAATAGTGTATTGTGATCAGATGAATGCCAAATTTGATGAAACCAGGGGAGAAAGGAACCTTATTTATGCATTCCATGGGAGTCGCCTTGAGAACTTCCATTCCATACTGCACAATGGATTACATTGCCATTTAAATAGGGTAAGGTTTCCAGTATTTCTTGCATTAAACACATAGCTTCATCCTTTGTTCACAAACTCTGAGGCATGTTTTAAAACACATGTACAAACGTGTAGGGATAAAAATGTGATCTCATGTTGCTATTTGTTTTCCTTGATGGCAACAAAGTTAACTTTGCATATGATTATACTAGGTTATAATGTAGATTGAGCTTAAAAAATGCAGGTAGTGTGAAACTGGCATTAAGTTATAGTCATTTCTCCAATATGCCTGGTTGTAGCCATCCTTCACTTTAAAAACCAAAAAAAAAAAAAAAAAAAAAAAATGATGAATTTAGTGCCTCTGAAAAATTTGACAGCCCTGGAGCCTTGGACCAGGAGGAAAATGGTCAGTATAGACTCTCTCTGCCCAGGTCTCAACCCTGGACCACCTCTAAAGATGGTAAACTACCTGCCAATTGAGAGTTCTTTGCTAACAAGGATGTCATTTAGTGGGGGGTGGGACTTTGTGGATGTCCACAGCTGTTTGATAGAAGCTAGCTGGGACTATCACTTCTTTTCATGTAGGTTGTCACGTAGCTGGCAGACAGTAAAAATATATAGTCACTACCAACCTGGGCCATGTGTGAAACAGTGACTTATTGTTTTTAATTTCATCCCCACATTCTTAAGCACCAAAGTTCACATGAAAACCAAAAAATTAAAAGGCCCACACTCTGAAGGTCCCAGAGGGCAAGAAAGAATCTGTATCTTCCCAGGAGGGCACAGCTGGCATGGTGTGTTTCGATTTTTTTCCCCACCCTCATGAATTATCACATTGTCTATAATGGGAGGCAGTGTGGTAGATTAGATGGGGTGGCAAATCCTATGTTTCTAAACTGTTAAACAATTGCGTTTGGGGGAAAAAAATCATGCTTGAAAAGAACTTTTCTCCCTTGCAAAGCAGGTTTCTAAATGTCACTAAGGCCTTGTCCATGCACAAAAGTTGCACCATTTTAAATATACCAGTATAGTTAAAGCTGTACAACTTCCTTAGTGTGGTTTAAAAGTGCTTATTCTGGTCCAGCTTAATTGGTTTTAAAAAAAATAGTAACACCCCTAACTGAAATAGTTACACTGGTGTCTGTCTGTAACCCAGCGCTCAGGAGGTTAAGATCTGAGACTTCTGAATTTCAGTGCTGTGTTTTTAAGCTCCATAATACTTTTGGAAATATTGCTGGCATTTGGAAAGGAAAGTGCAGTGGTACACTGTATTATTGTTCCATGTGGCTGTTCAGAGTGTTTGATCTGATGCAGTCTCTCTTGATTTACTTTTGTGCTATTTCAGACATCCTTGTTTGGTGAAGGTACCTACCTTACCAGTGATCTAAGCCTTGCTCTTCTATATAGCCCTCATGGCCTTGGGTGGCAACGCAGTGTTTTGGGCCCTGTCCTTAGTTGTGTAGCTGTTTGTGAGATTATCGATCATCCAGATGTAAAATGCCAGGTGAAGAAGAAAGGTGAGTGTATAGAAATAATTACAACTAGAGTGTGTGTTAGTCTTCTATTAATACTCCTCAGGTCTTAGGTTGTGTATATATGCAGTAATACAGGTAAGAATGTGCTTGAGTGTACACTAGTTTCCCACCAGCAGAAACTGACCAGGAGGCACCTTTTCTGGATGACCCATTAGCAAATCTACAAAAGCTTTCCACAAAAATGGAAAAAATAAAACTTGATCATTCTAGTAGCTGGACCTAGCTAGATCAGTATAGAAACCAAAATAGCATCCGATTTTGTTTTAATCTAGCGTCAGTATAACAGAACATGTTCTGTAATGCAGAGTTTTTCATTTGTTCCACAAGTGAACCCACGCCAAGGTATTCCTGTAACAGCAAGAGTAGTGTGGGTTCTGGACTTAGGCCTGTTAGACTCATAACGAAGCTATGATTTCATTTTGCTGTTGTATTATTTCTCTATCCTCTCTGATGTTTGCAACCCTCAAGCATCGTGCTCTAGGCCTGCTTTCTCCTTCTCTAATGTGCCCTCTCTCCACTCCCAGCCCAACCCATAGTACCCCCATGCCAGGGATAACCAGTAGGGGCTAGTTTAGCCTTAAGACAACTCTGATTCCCCTTCGGGATGCTAAGAGGGCCAATGAAATTTGAGGTAGAGCAAGGAATAAGAACCCTGTCTCCTAACTCCAAGTCCTATGCCTTCATCTTCTTCCTTTACTATCATACACGTGCGTTTGCTTTCCTTCCCATTTCCAAGAAAACCTCTTCTTGTCCCATACAGATTCAGAAGAAATAGACAGGAAAAGAGCAAGAGTAAAAAACAGTGAAGGGGGCGATGTTCCACAGAAATACTTCGTTGTCACAAACAATCAGCTTTTGCGAGTTAAATACTTATTAGTATATTCACAGAAACAACACAGGAGGTAAGAGTTCAACTCACCAGTATAATGAGCATGGTGCAAATGCCGGATAGACAGAGATCTTATTTGCACATCATTTTCTCTCTCAAAATCAAAAAATACAAAAGCCAGACATGCTTCCACCTATAGGAAGCAAAAAGGGATCCCGGTGCAAATATAGTAGCTAGGAAAATCTTGATCAGAGCTTGCAAGATTGTTCAAAAATAGTAAAACATAATAAATGTGTCAATGATAAGATTATATTTGATGTAATTCATGCTTTTTTTATGCATTTTTTCCCTCCACAGGCCTTCGAGTCAGTCATCTTGGTTTTCCAATCATCGTTTTGCTATAATGATGATGATGTATCTACTACTGCTAATCGTTATAGGTGCCAGCAACTCACCGGCCTTCCTCTACTACTGGAATAGAATGTTTGACTCAGAAGGATGAACAGGCTGCTTTATATGCTGTTACGTTCACCATGTGCCTTAATGATAGGAGATCTACAACCTACTGCATCTGTACCAGCGCTCTGGAAACGGGGTCTTGAGCATTTGGTTATATTCCAGTTGCATTTCCTTCATGGCCCACTTTTTGTTTTTTCTTGTTTAAGTCGTTTTGTTTCTTTGAGTAATGATAGGCTGAAAAGGGAGCTGCTGCCAGTCTTGCCCAAGGGACGCTGAAGTAGAATGTGAACAGTTCTCTACAGAGGTGTTTTAGTCAATGGTCCAAGAAAAAGCTTTATTTAAAATTAATGAAAACTTTAATGTGGAAACTATCGGGCCGTAGCTGCTGGCTTGATGTGGGTTCCATCATACACAGGGTTTACAGTTTGGTTAAGTTTCTCTCTGCACCCCTGTATCGGGGATGTTTATTCTCTGCCATATTAAAAAAAGCAATATTTATTTATAACGCTATTGGAAGGGAGGAATTCTCTTTACCTCACACAAAGGTAAACCTGCAGTAGGTTTTATTGCCTTGACTTGAGAAACCCTGCGTGTCTTTACTGAAGTGCTGTTTCTCATATGATAAAGCAGGATCATCTTAATTACAATTTTTGACGGGATTATATTTGGGCACAGTGATTGTAACAAAACATTATAAATAAAACAGTAACCAAGTTGGAAGGATCTGGATGTTCTTGTGTGTTATCGAAAATAAAATCACTGGATAAAGAATTAATACTGAATTTTAGAGCACTGTAGGCTATGATGAGAGGACTGTGTCTTAAGTACAGTACAATGGGCCAGATCCTCAGCTAGGTTCAGGGAGCACACAGTGCAAGTCTGGGGAGGAGGTGTGTAAGACCAAAGTTCACCTTGGCCCTCCCCCACTAAGGGGCCCACTATATTCAGGGCTGGTCCTTGTGTCCAGAACGCTCAAATGGGAGCTCGGGATCAGGGCCGGGCAGGAGCTTCCCATCAAGAAGGAAGGGGAAGGTCTATGCCACTGGCAGATCTCTTGGTCTGGGAATACTGTTTTCACAGCCAAATGTGCAGTGCCAAATGGTTGCATGATGCTCCAGGATGTGGCTTTGTTTGTACACGTCCTGTCTCTTTCTGCAGTTGTGACCTGATTACAGTAGGAATATACCAAATATTTCCTAAAATATTTCATATCGTTTTAGGAAATAGAATATTTTAAGAGCAGGATTTATTTTGTTTCCAAGGTCAGAGAGTGACGTCAGCTTAGTGTATACTGCATTTAGGTTTTCACTTGATAACTGACCTCTGTATGTGTGTCTGCAAGATATACTGTCTACATAAAGTTATCAGAAGGAGATTGGTTTTCCTCTATCAGAATTACATTATCTGTGTTAGGTAGGCTTCATGCCAATATGTTGTAAGACTTAGCCATATTTTACTTTAAAAAAAATCAAATTACGCTAAGAACCCCTCATTTATTATTTGGATTTGTTTGACAGTGTATAGGTTTGTTAGAATTCTGTGTAGTGCACACTTGGAGACTTGGAACATTTAAAGAGATTTGAAAATCACTTCCCTGTCTGTTTTATCTGTACTGTAGTTATAAAACCACCTAAAAGTATTCAAACTGAAAAAGCTAGCAAAAAGAATTTTCTGTTAGTTTATGTTGTGCATGTGGGGATAACACTGCATATGGTCAGATTCACTATTTCTCCCTCTGATGGATCAGCAAGGTAGCAGAAAACCCCATATAAAATTGCCTTAATAAAAATATTTGTAAAAGCTTCAGGACACATTTTAAGATTGTGCTCTCAGAAAGTGGCAGGTTTTTTAAATGTCAACTTTAAATAATTGAAAGGGACACTGTCCCTTTAAACAATGGGGGCTTTTAGAACTCAATTTGAAGACAGTAAAACTTGAATTTTGTGAAGATGTGAGCATGGGTGACTGACCACTCTTGATGTCAATCTCAGATTTAAGTACAGTGATGTGGTGAAAGCAGGAGAGCTCCACATTTATAAAGCAGCATGTTGTGTGTTGTAAACATTAGATGTGTTTTGAGACAGCCAGGGTCATTCAACAAAGAAGAGCTACACCCTGTGAAAGTAGATTCAGCAGCAAACTAGCCGGGCTTGTGAACAAAGTGTCAGGAAGGAATGGACTATTCCAGACACAACTATTTTAATTAAGCTTTGGGGTTGGCTGACTTAGTTTTAAAGGCATTAAGAGACAAAATACCATTTCCTGAAATGTGTATTTTCTCACCTTTGAGATTTTAAATTATATAAATGCAACTTCACATCTTTAATAGGAATGTCCATTCTAGGAGCTAAGAGTACATCATGACTTACGGTAAAGTAGCCTCACAGGGGTGTCACATTGGGAAGTAGTAGTATGCCCATTTCACAGATAGGAAACTGAAGCACAGCCACTAAGTAACTTGCCCAAAGTCACACACAGGAAATCTGTGGGAGAACTGGGAATAGAAACCAAGTCTTGTGACACTCCGAATGGTCTATTAACCATAAAACCATTCTTCTCATAAGATGCTTGGTGCTTGTCTAGTTACTGTGTTGTATATAAGAGTAATGTGAATACATATTAGTGATATGTAATTTATATTAAAGAGGGCATGGATAACACCACTTTTTATTCCTTTTAAATGGTAGCTGTTCATATAAATCTGTCATGTCAGCATTACTTAACATGCTGTGTGTGCTATAAACTGGAGCCATTTTAAGTGACTAATTCTCAGTGTGACTGAATGCCAGTGCTTATTGAGACAAGAGCATTCATTGCAGGGGTTAATCAGCATAACCTCTCTCATATCCTCAGGGGTAGGGTTTGCTTCCTTGTCTTTTATCTACCACACATGAAGCCTGAAATTCCTCTCCAAAATCCTTTTATTTTAATCTTGCCTGGTGTAATTCTCCAACCTAATGGATGGTTTTAGAAAATTTAAAATGGCAAAGGAAGCCACCTTCAGGAGAGGTTAAATGACTTGTTTACTAGGGTGGGGAAAAAGCGGTTTTAAGAAGTTCTGTGTTTTTAAAGGTGATCACAAAAAAAAAATCACAGTCGCAAAATTTGATAACAGCTCCTGTGTAAAATCTGTTGTTAACCAAACTATAAGGAAATGGTGTGTACTCCCTACAGCTGTAGTGGAATGTCTGTTAAGGTGCATGAAGACCATGATTATCCTCTATGCTTATGATTATCCTTCATCTGAGGATTTCAAAATGATGGGAAGTATTAAATCCCTTTTACTGATGGTTAAGCTTAGGGACAAAGAGGAGACTTGGCTGAGAATATACACCAAGTCTGGGATGGGGGGTAGCTCAGTGGTTTGAACGTTGGCTGCTAAATCCAGTATTGTGAGTTCAATCTTTGAGCAGGCCACTTAGGGATCTGGGGCAAAAATCTGTCTGGGGATTGGTCCTGCTTTGAGCAGGGGTTGGACTAGGTGACCTCCTGAGGTCCCTTCTAACCCTGATATTCTATGTAGTTGGGAATAAAACCGAACAGACTTGATACAAGGCCCCTGCTGTAACCATGTTAGAAGTCTAACTTCTGTGGGTGGCTGAACTGCCAGCAAAACAGAGATTAGATGAATGGCAGAGAGATCCAAGGCAAAAGAGAGAGGTTCAGTGCATGCATCTGCTCAGGATTACAATCTGACTCTTAATATTATGCTTGATCAGTGAAAAGCTGTATTAAATAATGAACCCTACAGAAAGATCTCTGCATATTTCTAGCAAACAAGACAAGGGTTATTACCTCACTGATTAAATGTGTCAAAGAAAGTATCTTTTCCCTAGATGTTATTCTGTCACCTAATTGCCAGAAATAATGACTTGGTAATCAGGTTTTTTTTAACTCAAACCCTCAAAATTAGGCCTAAGCCATGTCAACATTGCCTGTGCTATTGCAGCTACCTCACTATCTATGCTCAATTAATCTCACTGCAACCTCTTTTGTTGGTGAATGGAACGAGAAGCATTCATTCCAATGAATTTCTGCGCCCGATGCCTGCCTTTATGCACTCTACAGCTTGCAAAACAAGAACATTACCATCTAATGCCCCATTGCCTTTCACAGTCCATTAACACTGCCCAGCTTTACAGCAGATAACACTTCCTGTGCCCAAGTAACGTGCACTAATTATAGAGCCGATCTGAAATTAAAAGACTTCTCAGTTAACATTTTATTGTTCTACGGAGCCTCTCGATCTCTGTCTTTACCCTTTGGTTCTCCATTACAGAAATTAGGTTTAGAGGGGATCTCAGGCCATTTCTGAAAGCACTGGTGTGTTTCTGGTGCACATGAATGCGCGTGTATATTAGGGTCATAGGTGTGCCTAGTGATTTTGAGCTATTTTGAGTATAAGTAGCAGGGTAGCTGTGGCAGCATGGGGAGCAGCAGCAGAGGTGCAGCTAAGCTAGGCCGAGTCCGTACCCACCGGGTTCAGGCAGGTTTGCACTCAGCCCGCCTAAGCCGTATCAATACTGCCCAGGCTCCTGCAGTGACCGTGCTATTTCGGCTCCCTCCAGCTGTCATCGATACAGCGCTAACCACTCGGTGTTTGCTCCCTGTTATAGTGGCTGCAGCTAGACTGACTGGGGGAACAGCTGGGTTTTCAAGAGCCCTTGGAAGGAGGAGGAGGAGGACCTGTGACACATACTAACTTGGAGGTTGTTCCAGGATAAGGAGCAGGCACAAAACTGGGGGTGGGCAATTAATTAAGACAAAAGGAGCAGCTGGGAAATAATACAGGCATTTCTGAGACTTTGTTGCTTAGAACAACTGGTTCTCCAAGAGCCAGGGGCTTGTAGCCCAGAGCTGCCACTACAAACAGCTGAAGCTTTGTGTGGGAAAGGAGCGAATGTCTCATTGTGCTATAAGCAGGTCTCCCAATGGAATAAAGCCATTCTTTTTGGGCCCCAGAGGCAGGATGGTCTAGTGGTCAGGGCACTAGCCTGGTACTTAGGCGCTCAGGGTACAGTTCCCTCTGCTACAGCCTTGGATATGGAGAGAGAATTTTCTGAAAGACCATCTATCTTTAACATCTCCTTGAAGCTAAGTTTCCAGCAGCCTCCCTCAAAGGAGCTGGAAAGAACAATCTTCAGAAATTCAAGGGAAGAAATGTACTGTTTAGTTTTGCAGAGTTAAGAAGCAGAAGTGGGAAAGCTGATGCCCAGTGATTATGCATTACACAAAATTTTATTTTTATAGAAGCAAGAGTAATAACCTTTAGATGAGACATTAAGCATTGGAAAGGTCGGTCAGGTTGAAGATTATAGCTGTAAGTCACCAAAAATAAAACAAACAAATAAATAGAAATCTTCACTTAACAATGGGCTGTCTGTGTAAGTTACTCTTTAAAGATCCAATTCTGAGTATTGCCAACCACAAGCGTTCAAAAATCATGACTCAGGGCCCCTCCAAAATCATGAGATTGACTTAAACACAATAAAGGTTGAGTTTTTTCTATTTGCTTTCTGAACCTTTAGCTTGAAATGTGAAGTGAGAGCAGCCTATTTGTCATAACTAGGGTGACCAGATGTCCTGATTCTACAGGCACAGTCCCGATTTTGGGGGCTTTTTCTTATATAGGCTTCTATTACCCCCCACCCCATCCCGATTTTTTACAGTTGCTGTCTGGTCACCTTAGTCACAACCCGGAGAGCTAGAAACTTACTTGAATTTCAAATGAGAGCTGAGAGTCTCATGCAATCTCTGGATTCCAGCATCTGGCAAAACACCAGATATCACAGGACTGAATCACCCCTGGAGCAGCTGGCCTGGTGCTATCAGAGGCAGCAAAGGTGTGTGTCAGCCAGGTGTATGATGACCAGATGTCTTGATTTTAAAGGGACGGTCCCGATTTTTGAGTCTTTTTCTTGTATAGGCTTCTATTACTCCCCACCCCCGTCCCGATTTTTCACATTTGCTGGCTGGTCACCCTCACCAGGTGAGTTGGCATTTACTTGGTAACGCCCCTGATCTCTGGCTTCTAGTGATGTTACTCTGCAAACTCAGCTGCCCCTTCCCCTAACCACCAGCTCTGCTTCTTACAACCTCAAATGTCTCCTCTTGTGTGTCTGGGACTCCAAGTCTGCCCCCTAACCACCATCTCCACCCTCTGCAAACTCCAAGCACCTGGATCCCCAGATTCTCCCCAATGTCTGCAAACCTTGCCCTGCTCTTTAGGATTTCCTCCTGTCCCAGCCAGGGGAATTCACCCACTGCCTCTGCCCCCCTCACTGCTTGTCAAGAGTCTCCATCTCCATCATTTGGCCTTTAAGAATTGGTCAGTCAGCACTGCGAAGAACATGTTTCAGCCCACCGGTGGTTTGCAAACTGTTCTTAATTAGTCAGGTGGGCGAGATGGGGCATTGTTCTGCTCCCTGATCTGGCCTCAGTTCAGCAAAACAGCAAAGAATGTGCTTACGTCCCATTGCAGACAGCGGTAGCACAACCACGTCCAGTGCATCATTTGCAAGGGGACTTGAGCACATGTTTAAAAACGCCTAGCAGCAGAGGGATTGGATTGTTCATGTGTTAGTTTAACTTCTGTGCCAGGGAAGATAATGGAGCAGGTAATCAAAGAAATCATCTGCAAACACTTGGAAGGTGGTAAGGTGATAGGGAATAGCCAGCATGGATTTGTAAAGAACAAATCGTGTCAAACTAATCTGATAACGTTCTTTGATAGGATAACGAGCCTTGTGGATAAGGGAGAAGCGGTGGATGTGATATACCTAGACTTTAGTAAGGCATTTGATACAGTTTCGCATGATATTCTTATAGATAAGCTAGGAAAGTACAATTTAGATGGGGCTACTATGAGGTGGGTGCATAACTGGCTGGATAACCGTACTCAGAGAGTAGTTGTTAATGGCTCCCAATCCTGCTGGAAAGGTATAACAAGTGGGGTTCCGCAGGGGTCTGTTTTGGGACCGGTTCTGTTCAATATCTTCATCAACGATTTAGATGTTGGCATAGAAAGTACGCTTATTAAGTTTGCGGACGATACCAAACTGGGAGGGATTGCAACTGCTCTGGAGGACAGGGTCAAAATTCAAAATGATCTGGACAAATTGGAGAAATGGTCTGAGGTAAACAGGATGAAGTTCAATAAAGATAAATGCAAAGTGCTCCACTTAGGAAGGAACAATCAGTTTCACACATACAGAATGGGAAGAGACTGTCTAGGAAGGAGTATGGCAGAAAGAGATCTAGGGGTCATAGTGGACCACAAGCTTAATATGAGTGAACAGTGTGATACTGTTGCAAAAAAAGCAAACGTGATTCTGGGATGCATTAACAGGTGTGTTGTAAACAAGACACGAGAAGTCATTCTTCCGCTTTACTCTGCGCTGGTTAGGCCTCAACTGGAGTATTGTGTCCAGTTCTGGGCACCGCATTTCAAGAAAGATGTGGAGAAATTGGAGAGGGTCCAGAGAAGAGCAACAAGAATGATTAAAGGTCTTGAGAACATGACCTATGAAGGAAGGCTGAAGGAATTGGGTTTATTCAGTTTGGAAAAGAGAAGACTGAGAGGGGACCTGATATCAGTTTTCAGGTATCTAAAAGGGTGTCATCAGGAGGAGGGAGAAAACTTGTTCACCTTAGCCTCCAATGATAGAACAAGAAGCAATGGGCTTAAACTGCAGCAAGGGAGATTTAGGTTGGACATTAGGAAAAAGTTCCTAACTGTCAGGGTTGTTAAACACTGGAATAGATTGCCTAGGGAAGTTGTGGAATCTCCATCGCTGGAGATATTTAAGAGTAGGTTAGATAAATGTCTATTAGGGATGGTTTAGACAGTATTTGGTCCTGCCATGAGGGCAGGGGACTGGACTCGATGACCTCTCGAGGTCCCTTCCAGTCCTAGAGTCTATGAGTCTATGAGTCTATGTGCTGAAAGTTAAGCAGGTGCTTTAATGAGTTTCTTGACTAAGGCCTGGACAGTAGGGTTAAAAATGAGAGTGATTCCAAGATGGCAGCACAAATGCTTACAGGGGATGGACGTGTGCGCACACCCTCACCTCCTTCGTTTTCTACCAATGTTCATGTTAATGGCACGTAAACCCTGGTGCGAAGGTTGGTAGCAAAGGGATTGGAAACAGTAATAAAGCAATTGGTGGGCGTTATTTTAAAAAAGGTTTTTACAGGTTCTCGACAAACATCCCCAAACAAAATCTTTATCTTTAGCAAGCTGAAGCAAAGCTGACATGTTTTCTGCTCTGATCTACCAGATAGTTTATGGAAAATTGAACGAGATGGGTAAAGAAACACCTTAAAAATAAAATCACAAAATAGAGATCTGGCATGGAGTATTTTTAAACACATGTTGTCACTTTTAAATACCAGTCTTAAAATAATTGTGGTGACTCACAGAAAGATTGTCAGTGGAAAACAAAATAAACAAACCATTTCCTTTCAGCCTCTTTCCAGCTGACTGATGCAAATACTAAGGTGAATTAAAAAAGAGTAATAGGATTTTTTTAATGAATGTCTGGCAATCTAAACAGTTAGATGTAATCATATTTGTTGTATTAAAGTGAATTTAATTCTAAGGAGAGCATTAGACTTGTATTAAAAGGAGTCGATGGATATCCTCAGAAAATTGGGTTTGGTTTTCTATGGCTTAGCATCAATATTACATTGTTCCATGAAGCTGTATTTTAGCAAATGAGTGACAACATTTCAGGGAATTTTGAATTTTCATCTTTTCAGTTAACTGTGTAGCTCTATCACCACTCAAAAGGATTAGATGAAATACTTTCACCAGAAAAGTTATTTTGTCCCATTTTAATTGTCTGTATTTAATGAGCCAGGTTCACACAGGATGTGGTGTAACCAACAGGGGAATTTGATCTCATGCTTGTTAAATATAATTGCTGCTAGATTTTCTTGCTACTTAGCAGATAATTAATGGATAGGTAGGATCTAGAAGCAACAATTTAATGAGATGCTTAGCTTCCTAGGAAAATGGGAGTTTCTATGTCCTTCGAAGATATCACGCCATGTAAGTGGCATGTAATATTGTGACCTCTTCCTCCTTCTCTGTAACATTTGAGGGATGTGGCAAAATTCTCTGTTCCTAAACGGAAATATTATATATCCCAGGCTTTGCTGCTTTTGTAAATGGGTGAAAATAATTGAGAAGGAAATCCCAGCAGCCCCCGTAATGAAAGAACATATGGTTTGCAGCTTTCCTGTATAGCCTTTTATAAAGGATTCTGGAACAAACACAGATCTCTCTCTGATCACAGTAAAATTAAAGAATGCAATGAAAACCACGCTGTGACTTAACTACCACATGTGTGTTAATGGTGCTTGTGCTGAGATGAGAGTCTTGTACGAATCCATAGGACTAATCCAGCTAACACTTCAGATACCAGCTGGAATTGGGCAGCCCTCAGTTATGGTGCTATTGATGGAGTGAACTGTAGGATCTAAGATGGTATCTTACCACAGCTACTAATCAGATTTTCATTCAATAGATGCACATTAGGTTTGGGATTTCATTACAGGTAGCAGGAGGCGGCGGTGTCCTACTCTGAATCTGGTTTCGGTTAGGGCCCAGGTTAGAAGATGAAGCAGGGTCAGGACATGGGTTCACACTGAATGGTGCTAAAAGCCCCTGGGCTGTTCTCAATCACAACATCCACATCAGTTCAGGCAGTGGCCCCAGAACCAGAAATGCAGGACAGTTTCAGATCCAAGCACAAGAAGCCAAACACCAACCCAGAATTCACAGGGGTCTGGATTTGAGGTTCTGAGATTCATCCCATCTCTGTTTTCCAAAGCAGCCGACAAGACCCATTAGCTACGCTGGCTGGACTCCTACTGCCAGCAACCCAGCTGACACTGACCCATCGCCAGGGCCGGCTTTAGGAAGTGTGGGGCCCAATTCGAACAGTTTTGACGGGGCCCGGCAGGGATGACTAAAAAAAAAACCAAACCAAAACAACAAAAAACACCTGTCGAAAAACAAGTGGGGCTTGTATTCACCGGGCAGTGCTCTGAGTCTTCGGCGGCACTTTGGCGGTGGGTCCTTCACTCACTCCAGGTCTTTGGCGGCTGAAGGACTTGCCACCGAAATGCCGCCGAAGACCCAGAGCAAACGAAGGTCCCACTGCCGAAGTGCCGCTGGAGACCCGAAGTGCCACTAGGTGAGTAATAATTAAAAAGGCGCCGCTAGCCAGGGAAGGGATTCTCACTGGGTGCGGGGCCCTCTTAGGCGCGGGGCCCGATTCGGGGGAATTGGTGGAATGGGCCTAAAGCCGGCCCTGCCCATCGCAAAGCTATCCTCTTGCCAGTTCTGTCACACTGCTCTCAGTTCTGTCTCCGTTTCCTTGCTGGCTTAGCACTAGGCAGGCAGGGTGGTATATTTGGCAATGTGCTTTTTTGGTGACATTTTCATTTCATCGTGAAAGCTGTCTCTGCAGGTTCCCTGCCTACGCCCCGAGCTTCCTGAAACTTGCAAATGTCAGACTCAAGCACAGAGAAGAAAAAGCAGGAAAAATAAAAATGCCTACAGATGAGCGAGACAAAGAATCAAGTGATGGAAGGGAAGGACACCGCCAGCAGCTCTTACGCTTACTGAAGAGCAGAGCTACTGGAGAGCCTAGAGATGAGCCTAACCCCGCACCCCCCAGGTCCCAGTAGCTCTGGACACTGGAGAAGTTCAGAGCTGGACATGGCAGAAGCTCCATTGCCCAACAAGCATACATCTCGCTGCACTTTCCGAGGTCATGTATGTTTAACAACAGCCAGGCACATCTTCCTGCATTTTTAACTGTACACGAGGAAACTTTTCTTACCTTCATTCCTTGGTATTCTGTCACTGGCAAGCCAAATGGGCTGCCAGCTGGAAATGAGCCTAACCCTGAACCTCGAACTTGTTACTCCAAACTTCAGGGGGAATTTTATACATCTGGGCCTGGGCCCATATCTACTTTTGCTCCTGACCCTTAGCTCTGGGATCAGGGGCGGCTCTAGGCATTTTGCCACCCCAAGCATGGCAGGCAGGCTGCCTTCGGCAGCTTGCCTTCGGAGGGTCTGCTGGCCTTGCGGCTTCAGCGGACCTCCCGCAGGCATGCCTGAGGGACGTCCTCCGAAGCCGCAGGACCAGCGGACCTTCCGCAGGCATGCCTGTGGGAGGTCCGCAGAAGCCGCGGGACCAGTGGACCCTCAGCAGGCAAGCCACCGAGGGCAGCCTGCCTGCCACCCTCACAGTGCAGGCAGAGCGCCCCCCGGGGCTTGCCGCCCCAAGGCTACTCTGAAGCCTCAGTTCTAACCATCCCTGAGTTTTGGGGGAGTTTGGAATCCAGACCCATATTCTGTGGTTTAAGCCCATTTCTACTGCGGGATATATGGGAGTGGCTGGTTGAGGAGATCCATTCATCTTTCCCCTACTCACCGGGGCGTCAATCATGAGAGAATATTGAGCCTTAGTCCTGCTTCCATTGAAGTGAATGGAAGAAGTCTCACAACTTGTAGATGGGTGGAGAACTGTGATTTCTATACTAACCAACTAAGAACAGTGTACTTCCTAGCCCACCCGGGCCTGCTTGTTTGTCTCGTCCGCTTGTCTGTCATAGAGTGTGAGCTCTTTGAGGCAGGGACTGTCGTTTAATACACGTTTGTACTGCCCTCTAAAGTCAATGGGAAGACACCAATGTCAGTGAATGCATCACAAAGTGTTTGCCGTATTGTATAACAACTCACCCCTGCTACTGCTGGTCTTACTCACTAACTTCTACATGAATGGAAGAGGCAAGAGATTTACTGCTCGTGCTGTCTCCTGGGAATAACTTGTCAAGATAAAACAGGAAGCTTGTAATATTAGCTGGTCAATAAAACAAAAGTTGTGCGTCAACTGAAAATATGAAGCAAAGCTCTCTCAGTAAGAAGGAACTGATGCCAAGGACTCCATGCAAGAACATTAAGATAGGCGGTAGAGAAGACACATATTAATCTGTCAGCACCTTAATGTATAATAAATAATTCCAGGAGGCTAAATGCTGAGCAGAAGAGTAACTTTCCAAACTCTGATCTATGTCTTTCTTTGATTACATGAAAACCAAAGCCCGAAAGAAAATAGAAGTTCCACATCAGCTGGTTTGATGACTATTCCAAAGGCGCCAACCTCCTGAACTGTCTTGCCTTGTTTTCCTAGCCCGTCTCCCATAAGAGCTTGCAATTCTGTGCTAGTTATTGGATGATATGTTAAAATATGTTCTGTGTAAGAACCAGCCGAGACAGAGAGCTCGTAGGCTCTCCAGTCCCAACCTTTGTTGCTCCCACAATAAAGCTCGTGCTTCTAGATCAAGCCAGCCTTTTTCCTTTCTTTATGACACCGCTGTGTATTCATCCCGGCAGCAGATTTCACATGTCCTGTGTGTAAGTAGATGTCTGCCAATTTGATCAATGGGCTTTGAAGGAGAATAAGCTTCCCTATTGGGGTATGGTTTGCTTAAGAGTGTTTACAGACAACCCACTCTAAACATCAGCCTTTTAGAAAAGGAACAAGACAGAGGGCTTTGGGAGTGGGACACCCACGAAGCCCTTGGTGCCAACTGGCAGAGGGTACAGGTGGTGCCTAGGGTTTTAGAGATTGCTTGGGTTGGATAGCTGCATAATAGTTCACCATGGAGTGGCATATGAAGTCTCTACTGAAAGCCAGTTGCCCATCCATCATCATGAACAAACAAACAAACACATATCTGATTTTCACTATAAATATAGTGAAGTGCTTCATGTGAAGCTGATCAGTGATCTGGGACCGGTCAGCTGGGGTGGGCTGTTTCTCTGGGAATGGTGGGAGTGTCCTCTGGACAAGGGACTGGATGCTCCAGGCAGATGCTCAGAGGGCTCGACGTTTGGGGGCTGCGAATTGCCAACCTGTTGAGAGATAGAGGGGCTTGCAAGGCCCTGCGGCACTGGAATGGTGGGGAGGGGCAGGGGGCTATGACCCCCATTTTTTACTGGCCACAAGGGCAACTTATGGGGGGGGCAGAAAGGAGTGAGCAGGGCCTCAGGGAGAAAGGGTGGCCTGGGGGTGGGGTATTGGGGGCAAGAGGAGGGGTAAGGCTGCCAATTTTGGTTGGATGTATTCCTGGAGTTTCTATCACATGACACAATCTTTAATTAAAGATTCATCTTTAATTCCTGGAGACTCCAGGACAATCCTAGAGGGCTGGCAACCCTAGGGAGAGGTGGGGCCATGGTTTGGGCACCAGAGGCTCCCACCACACACACTTTTAGGAAGCTTCCGTGACTCCTGGTGTGGCCTAGAGGGTGGTGCTTGCATTGCCCATGGCTGATGGAGTGGGGGGGCTGACCCCTCTGCAGACACCGACAGCCCTCACTATGGGCAGGTGGACGTGTCCCAGGGGTGAGTTTTACTGGAGCTAGAGAGAGTTCAGGTAGTCTGAGCACCTGCTATACCGCTAAGGCCAGGCTTTGATTGCCAGGAAGAGGCAGAGAAGCCTTCCATTATGTTGGATTTGATTCCATCCCAGAGGGGATGGGTCTTTACCCACCGCGAGTCAGGCAGGCGTCCATGGGGCTCCAGAGGACAAATGCCTGACTTAGCTCACGGAAGGGCAGCCACTGAGGCTGTGGGGCACGATCCTGCCCTGTCCCCAGAGCCTGTTCCTGGCTCTGTGAGGTTTCAGGGCCAGTCTAGGGAGACTAAGGAAACGTGGCCAACCGAAGGCAGGGGCAGATCCAGCCAGTGGTTAGTCTGCCCTGGCAGGCCAGTGGATCCCAAGTAGATATTGGGATGTTCCTGCTGTGCTCGACACTGTTCCTTTCCATGCTGTGTGTTCCTGCCCCTCGAAAGAGGAAGGGGAGCCGTGCTGCTAGGGACAGGGAGCACTGGGGGCTGGGGCCTTGTGGAGTAAAGGCTTCACACCTTGATGCTCTTACAAGGCCACAAATCCCTCCTGTTGGAGGGGAAAATGCCACTGAGCCTCACGGGAGTTTTCAGAGCCCCCTAGCAGGTTTGTCCGGGTAGGGAGCGGGAGGAATAGCCCCGGATGCATACACAATGCTGGGCTAGTCCAGGGACACCCAGTAGGGAACAGATGGGAAATAGCTGCAGGAGATAATGGCTGCCCCGGCCCATTGGGGCCTGGTCAGAAAAATCAGCCTTAAAGGCCATCACGTGCCCCCAGTGATTTAAATGGCTTGACTACAAGAGAGTCTGATGAACGTCTCCTCAGGGCTCAAATAGCTCCTGCCACCTTGAAGCTGTTCCTGTTTGCGTAGTCAAGTCAAGACAGCGTGTGAGTGAGAGTCGTCAGCTCTACTCCCCGTTAGCAGTGCATAAGTAACCTTTACAAGAACAAGCTGCAGAAAGGGAACCATTAATGAGGTCTCCCATTGGCGTTTGGGAACACTGTAAAGATCTCAGCTGAATCCCTACAAACCAGGCCGCGCTCTCGGAGCTGCAATCAAAATTCCTATTAGGTCGCACATCTAGCATGGAGGGACTTTAATGCTACTCTGGGCTCAACATGGGGAAACAAGTTGCTTCATACGTCTCTTACTCCCAGCCTACAATCAGCCTGAAACACACATCTGCCCCATTGCCCAGAAATAATTAACCTGGAGGTGCCATCTCCCATGTCTAGGGATAAATTTGACTGCCACCTCCCTTTTTCCTAACACAGAAAGGCACATAAAGGGGAATTCTGTGCTAAGCAGCCCCTAGAGAGAGCAATGGCCTTGCCCATGAAGGCACGAGCTAGTACTAGGCAGTTAGGCAAGCCCCTTACAACACATGCAGCTGTCCATTTGTGGGGGGAACCAGAACAGATTGGGAGCCCCCCAGGCTAAGACACAGCATGTGCATCTGATTACTGGAGGACTGGTCTGCAGGGATGTTTCTAGCTTCCCCACAAACTCACAGAGTTAGTCGGAAATTTTTGACAAAACATTTCCCCCCCCCCCATCAGAGAATGCCGAATCATGGAAAGCAAAACTTCTCCTGGGAAACGGTTGATTTTTGACAAATATTTTTGACTTGAAGAAATTTTGAAGAAAAAAAAAGTTTTGAAGATTTTTTAAAAAAGAAAAGAAAAGAAAAATTCTGGTTCCAAACAATTTTGTTTCAAAATTAAAGCCAATGAATATAATAAAGAAAAGGTTGAAATCACAACAGAACATTTTTCTTGGCCCAAAACATATATTTGTATTTTAGTTGATGAAAAAGATCAAGATTTCCAACTCTCATCTCAGTTTAGAGTAGGAAAATTCACCAAGATGTTAAACTGCCATAGAATAGAGAAACAATTTCTTAGATAGCTCTACTCACAATTACTGATCTGGTCTGGCTCCTTCCATCCAATACAATCCTAGTTTTCATCCAGCTTCTATGCCAAACAGCACTTTGAAAACTACTAGAACAGATCCAGCCAGACTCTTCTTCTCTAGAACATAGCTCTACTCCCTCACTTTTGTACAAAGGACTGCATATACTACAGGCTTTTCAGTAAGGGTGACTATGCTGGGCAACAAACCAACCTCTCCAGATATGTTGCCTAGATTAGACCAAATACAAATAACTCCCTTGCTAACATTTTTAATGCTGAACAAACCCACGTTCACCAAAACACAGCAGCCACTTGACTACCTAGCATATGCAAATTACCAAGCAGTTGATTCAGTTCCTCCTTTATGCTAACAGGTAGCACCAGCATTGTTAGAACAATCACTAAGAGCCCTCCCTCTCTCAACACATTAAATAAACATAACAGCATTTCCCATCCTGGAAGGATTGTGTGTGATCTCACTGGTTCTCCTCCCACCTCTCCATTTTCTGTCCTCTCTCTGCTCCTGCCTCTCAACTCCTACCTTTTAACTGTTTTCTCTTCCTTTTGGAAGAAATATTTTTTCTCTCTCCCCTTTTTTCTCTTCCTATGCTCCCCTCATCTGATCCTCTTCTCACTTTCTTGGATCCTCAAAACAGGTTTAAGCTGGGCTTTAAAAAGGTGCCGAGACTTAGTTTTCACCCTCCATATTACCACCGGTAAATGATCCGTGCCTCAGTTTACCCATCTAGCAAATGTGGGTGTGAGGCAGGGGAATGTATGCTGGGGTCTCTGAATACTAGTAACAGTGCAGAGTGTTATTAACTTGCTGGCACAGGGGGAAGTCAAACGCAGACGCTGTCTGTCACCCTCTGTGTCTCCACAGATGCGCTGTAAATCTTTCCCAAAGCATCCCCACTCTGTCCCCCAACACCAACTGATGGGACTTTCCAGCAGCAGGGTGGTAGAAGTGGATCAGAGAGAGTGAGAATCTTTCCCCTTTCGGAAGCCTCTGGCTATGAGACCTGCACTGCTGGGGCTGATCTCAGATGTAGAGAAAAAGGAATCCCATTGAGGAATGCACCAGATGGACCAGAGCCCAAGGTCCTTCCCTCAGGCGAACTCCAGCTGAGGCTAAAGCCAACGAGAACTCAAGTGAGGGATAAGTAAAAATGAAGTAAGGATGTCACGGTCAGCCCTATATGCAGATGACTGAGTGACATGGAGTCATCTGGCCAGTGCTCCCATGATGTCCAAGCAGCAATGCTCAGCACCTTTCATTTGACTGGGATATGAGAGTCCCATTGCGCATCTTTTGCACCAGAGTCAGGTCTAATTCCCACTGACTCCTTTGTCTGTGTCAATGGGAATTTTGCCTGAATAAAGAGTGCAGGATCAGGCCCTTTCTTTTACGTTTGGAAATCTGCATTCTTAGCACAGGCCAGAGGGTGCTTGGCAACAACAGGGACGTCAGCATGAGAGTTCATTGCAGTTGCCCTGAGGCCAATTAGACTCCTGTCCCAGCTCCTGCTCTGTCATTATCAATTAGTGACTTCTGATCTGGCCACACTTCCTGCTTCCCCTACACACCCACCCAGGGCTGTAAGGAGGGCAGGGAGAGCGGGGCAGCTGCCCAAGGTGCAAAGCCGTGGGGGCAGAAAAATGGGGCATGTAGGGGTAGTCATGCCCCCCTCCCAAATCTCTGCCTTCCATTTAGCTGTGGGGTGTGCCCAAACATCTGTGCTAAATGGAAGGCAGATATCTGGTTGGGGTTGGGGGTGGGCGGGCTGTGTGCACTTGAGTGCAGTTATGTAACAAAAAAAATTCTACATTTGTAAGATACTTTCACAACATAGAGATTGCACCTTGTATGAGGTGAATTGAAAAATACTATTTCTTTTGTTTATCATTTTTACAGTGCAAATATTTGTAATAAAAATAATATACACTTTGAGTTCAATTACAACACAGAATACAATATATTTGAAAATGTAGAAAGACATCCAAAACATTTAATAAGTGTCAATTGGTATTCTATTGTTTAACAGTGTGATTAAAGCTGTGATTAATCGCAATTAATTTTTTGAATTAATCATGAGAGTTAACGGCGATTAATCAACAGCCTTAGTCTGAAGCCCATTAGCCTACGCATCACCAACCTCCATTTTCAGGGGTCGCAGTTAAAAAACTGACGCCAAGGCAGAAAAATAGGGGGCTATGGGAGGTGAAGCTATTCATTTTCCAGAATGACTAAGGGAGCCACTCTTCCTGTCTTGGTCCACTTTGAATCTGCTGGAGGATGCTGCCTTCGACATAGCTAATCAACGGCCACAGCAGCCTTTGTCTTAAATCAGATAAGCTGCAGGTGTAAACGGTGGAGCACTCTGAAAAACCATGGTGGTGGCCCCACCTTGTGACTGTCCAGGGCTGCAGAAGGAAGAGTTTGGGCTGGGTTTTTGGCACAGATTTTCAATGGGAGGTTGTGTCTCTCTTTTCTCGATTATCGTATCCTTTAATACGGACAACTAAACAACCAGGGGCTGATCCTTCAGTCTTTGCACAGGCCAAACTCCCACCTCAGGGAGAGTTTTGCTTCTGGAGGGGATGCCCGATTTGGCCAGAGGAGGAGTTTAAGCCCCAGGAACCTCCTGCATCACTGGGCCCAAATGCGAGGGCACAATATGGCTTCCATTGTATTAAGGTTAAACGGGAATGAGCTGCTTTGTTGCTCTGCATCGATCAGGCAGAAAAGCATATATCCTCCAGCTACTAAAATACCCACATTGGCATCTTTTATTTGTAATCATGTCAATTCAAAGGTGAACATAACTCTGAGAGTCCCTGTCCCTGGCATGGACACAGCTTAAGGTTTTTTCATAAACAATCCGCTAACCGTTTATTTCCACCGTACATAGAGCAAAAAGTACAAAACAAGCACTCTGCAAGAGCTCACTTTCCAGGGATTCAAAACAGTCACAAAAATGACAGTGGAAGAATTAGGGCTGGTGCCTGCATGTCCTGAGTCATGTGAGTAACTTTTAATACTGGACAGGTGAGTAGAAATTCACGGAGAAGGAGATGTCAGTAGCAGGCTGGCTGGGAAGACAAGACCAAGACTTTACCTGACAAAACCTGAAATGTCTCATTCTTGTCATGGAAGTCACAGTCGTGAGAACCACACAGCCCATGAGCCTGGTTCTGCACTGGAGTACCGTTAGTCCCATGAATGATCCCACCAAGGCCAAAAAGAAAGGATGCTCTTTTGCCAATCTGACCCTTTCTCTATATCTTTTAGAAGCCAATGTATTTTTCCAGAAAAACAGTGGTTGGCAGGAGGCTGGCGGATACTGAATTCCAGAATCATTGCAGTAAGTTGCACCTGGCCCAAGAGCAGCATAAAAAGGCCATAAAGCGGGTGGAACTAGCTTGTGGGGAACAGGAACCGTGCAAACGACTTCTACAGAGCCGGTGGAATAGCAGGACGCCAGCCCCTCTCTGAGTCTCTCCCATGGTCCCAAGGGGTCCTCGGAACCAGAGCACAAGGGCCTAAGCCCAGAATAATGGGACCCCTTGGAGAGCACGGTGATACTCAGTGTGAGTGCCGCAGAAGCCAGCTTTCAGTTACCAGTTTCTGGTGAGTGTTCCATTCGAACCTAATTCAGGCGGGGCGGGTGGCTGAACGACATGTCAGCGTTACTACTGTACTTCCCAGGCAGGCACCATAATAGGAGCTACTGGCCAATGCAACGCTCCTGACCAAGAACACCGAGTTCCTTTCCTTCTGCCAGATGCTTTTCTCTAGCAGACCGTATGGATGATTGTGCCGTTGGACGCGCCCGAAGCTGCTCCGCCATTTATAATGTAGTCCTTTATGTTCATCTCAGAACTGGACAGCAGTTTGTTTCTCTCCTGCCCCATAATTACTGTTTCTATTCCTCTAAGGCACGCCTTCATATCCTCTCGGAAGGAAGGAGTGTAGAGACCGTAAATGACAGGGTCGGTGCACGTGTGTAGCAAGCCAAAGAGAAAGAGACTGTGGTTGATGTACTCGGGTATGCGTTGAATCATGTCTGGCTGGAACCAGTACCACAGGCCCAAGAGGTAATATGGGGTCCAGCAGATAACGAAGGAAGCGACTATCACAACGGTCATCTTGAGGGTCTTCATTCGTGCCTTGGAGATGTGGTCGTTTTTGCTCCTTGCTAGACCTGCCGGGAAGAGTCAAAGGGATAATTGTATATGAAGCAACAGCATACAACCAGGAAGAGAGCAACATTCACAGCCCAGCCTCCCTCAAAGTCAGGAAGAGTTTGACTTCAAGACTTAGGCCTGATCCAAAGGCCACTGGGCTCAGTGGGAGCATTTCCATTGACTTCCGTGAGCACTGGATTAAGCCCAAACTGCAGCTGAATTGAGTTACCACAGGGCTGAAGTTGTGCCCAGAGGCCTGCACTGGCTCTCGTATTGGGCTGTATTTCACCCTCAAGGGCTTCAGTGGGACATAAAGCCATGCACAAGGCGCGGGTTGGGCCTCTCCCGGGGGGGATGAATAAGGATGTTTGTTTTCAAGGCTGCTGCCTTTCATCACCATAAAGTCACTTGACTGGATTGAGGCCTGGTCCTACTCAGCCATGCAGAAGTCTAAAGAAGAGGAAGCCACCCTCACCTTGCACGCCTTCCCCATCTCTTCTCACCAGGCCTGAAGGAGGCAGTAGCAGGTCTCCACAATACTCCTGGAAGAAGTGGCAGATTCCATGCTCTGCGCCTCTGTCCACCATATGTGCAATCTCTCTCACCACGTATTACATTATACAAGGCTCCCCTATTCCGCTGTCCATTATTTTCCACCAGCGAGGACTTGCCATCCCCAGAAACACACTGGCTGTTTCTCATTTTCTAAGCCTGGAGATGTCAGGCAATAATGCTGATCATGCAATAAGAGATAGCTATGAAATCTAAGGGCTCTGGCAGGGAAAATTACAATGTCTCAGCAATACCAGTAAGATCACATGGAAGTATGTTGAATGCTAAATAGCTGTAGCCTGCTCACCCTTGCTGATCTTCAGTTGCTTATTGATTTCCCAGATGATGCGGATGTAGCAGACAATCATGATGCTCAGTGGGGCGACGTAGAGGGTGGTGAAGGTGAACATGTTGTAGGTGATTTCTTCCCAGTGCTCTTGGAAACTTCCATGAGTCACACACTGGGTAAAATTGACACCCGGGACAGTGTGCAGGTGAAAAAGAAAAAGCTGAAATTAAGAATGAAATAGTTAGTCAGAGATCGTTCTTAAAGGGGCACTGTCACAATGACAATCTCCTTCCTGGGCTTACTGGGAACACTTTCCGGCAATTATTAAACCCAAAAAGAATTTAGAAAGTCTTCTTACATAGGGTTTGCCAGATTGGGTCAGACCACAGGTCCATCTAGTTCAAAACACTGTTTTGACAGTGATCAGCACCAGATGCTTTAGAGGAGGGTGTTAGAACTGTGCAGTAGCAGATATGGAATCATCCGTCCCCACATTAACTCTTGTTCTATCTCTTATCAGCAGAGCATGAGGATGCATATTGACTTTTCATCATACATGCTCTTTGCTGACTCAGCCCCTCACTCATCTCCAGCAATCGTCTGGTCCATTCATGGTCAATTCCAGTGTCCAGTTCTCATGCACTAGTACGACACTGCAACATCTGAGCTGCAGCTACAGCAGGCGAAAAAATGGGTTCTGTTGGAATTAAAAGCTCATTGCATTTTTCTCCAGGCCTCAGTCATAATCCTTGGCCATTACTGTAATTGTTCCTTACTTTGTGCCAACAGACAACATGGTACCAACTACTAGCAAACGCATTAATTAATTCTATAAGCCGGGTTCTTATAAATAAATCAGAGATAAAGTCCTTGATTTGGGGTGGATCTGTCTCTCCTTTCTAAGTATTATGATGCTGTTCTCCACGATAAATATTATTCCACTATCAAAAACATACTTGGCCTAATAGCAGAAAATAACCCCCACTGACCTCTTAAGCCAATGTGTGGCTATTTTAAACATTGTTCCAGCCATGCAATATTTGATGGATTCAGTAACTGGGTGAAGAGCTATCTATCTCTCTCGAGAACTCGGAATTCTTTTGTGCCGCTACAACAGCACTGTAGAATTCATGCTCACAAGATTTATTTTCACTCAATGGCGGCTTCCAGTCCTGAGCTGACAATACACCTCGCTTATCTCCATTAGTGTCAGATGTTCCCATCGCTGTCTGAAGCAGCAGCATCTTTTGAATGAAAAGCCTCCATATTAGTCTTTTAAAATGCCAATCCCTCTGTATGTTCAGTCTCCCGACCTGGCTGCCCTTGCAGCACTGAAATTTGCACACTGAATAAGCACTGGAAGAAGGACAGGTTAAATATTTTATAGCTGTCAGAATCGAGACACACCATATTGTGGATATGCGAGACCAAGGCCCAACTCCTCAAAGGTAGGTAAGTGCCTAACTCCAGTTGATTTCAATGGGAGTTTGGTGTCTGAATACCTTTGAGGATCTGGGCCCAAAGAGGTAAGGTCAGGTTATCATCTAGCAGGTTTCCTCCACCACACAGGTAGCTAGTGACAGTGTTACGCTACTGTGCATTTCCTGCTGCGTGTTTTTGACTATTGGACTGATGAAACCACTGTATTTAGAACAGGAACAGCTGGAAATAATGGCAGACAAGGGCGGCAGGTATAATAGGCCCTAACCCAGGCCCTGGCCCTGCCCACACGCCACTTTCTCTTCCAAGCCGGCGGGAGCTCAGCTCCGGCGGGATGCCAGTAGGCGGCTGGGGCCGGTGGATGGCCCAGTGCTGGTGCCAGCTGGCGGCCCAGCACTGGGACAAGTGCTGGGGGCAGCCAGCAGCCCAGGGCAGTTCAGCTGGGGCTCCTTCGGCCATAGAGGCGGGGATACTCAGGGCTCCTGCAGAGGGTGGGCACCATAGAGGCCTCGGGTGGAAGGGAGCGGGGCATGTGGCTAGCCTCTCCAAAGGGTGGTAGGGGCTTGCAGACTGCCCATGGTAGCAGAAGCAACAGACATAAGAGAAAGCTGGTTAATTCTGGGCTTTTAGGCCCTGTCACACTACAGCATCTGTTCCAATTGCATTTGAAGTCATTTTGCAAGATGGTTGCAGCCCAGCATAGTTATAACAGGGTTCACATCTCCTCCTTCCCATTGAAAGAATGCTGTCAGTTGCCTAGAAGAGTAGTCTATGGAACTGGTCACACTGGGGTTTTTTGCCAAAATTTCCTACTGCTGCTGCCAGCATTTCAGCTCTGCGGGGGGTAGGAATGAGTGGGGGTTAGTGTAGGCAGCGTTCCAGGCAGCGGACGGTATTTTAAGCACCATGGTGTTTACCTTCACTTGAGTAGGTCTTGCCAACTTGTTGGCTTAAGTCGCTGTTGATCAATGGCAATGTGGCCATTCTAGAGTGTTGACCTTTGTGAGCACTAGTGGTAACAACCGGGGGAAATATTTGGCAAAATAGCTCATCACAGATGGAGCCAGAAGCACCATCTAAGCCAGTAGGGTTTTCAAATCTCTGCACACACTGGACTGGGAAACTGTACAAGCTGCAGTTGGGGATGCTCAGTGGGCTTAGTCTAATTCCTCAGGCTTGCTAGATGTGCTGAGGAACATGGCAAAGAGATGTTCTGATGGGGACCAACATGGGACAGAAGCTCTCTACCTGCCTTCCCCCAGCAGCAATCACTGAGGGTAAGTCCACACTACAGAAAAAAACTCCATGGCAGAGAGTCTCACAGCCCTGGTGAACTGACTTGGGCTTGTGATATGGGGCTAAAAACAGCAGTGTAGACATTCCTGCTTGGGCAGGCACTTGTGTTCTGAGACCCACCTCATTGCTGCTATTTGAAACCTCATAGTGTGAGCCCCATAAGCCTGAGTCAGTTGACCCAGGCTCTGATGTGCACAGACTCAGGGATTTTTTTGCACAGTAGATGTACGCTTAGTGTTGAAGTGACAACACCTCACCTGTTGTTCTGTGATTACGTTTTCACTCTGACTCAAAGGCTCGGTTTATTTGCACATTGCAAAATAATCCATTCTCCACAGTGAGTTAAACAAGGGCAGCCCATTCGCTGTGTTGATCAACCCCATTGCATATCATGAAATCCGAAAGCCATAGGACCAAATTCTGCTCTCATTCCCATCTGTGCAACCCAAAGAACGAGGTCATCTGTGCATAACGGAGCAGAATTTGGCCTGTAGTTTGAGTTATGCATGCGATTATCTTTTGGATGCTTGGCCATGGTATCAGTAGCTGATTTGTGTGAAGTTCTCTTATTGAATTTCCTTGTGCAGATAAGGTGGCAGCAAGGTAGATCCCTAAGAAAGTTCTATCAATAGCAAATGTAGAAATCTGGGGCCTGGGCCTCAGCTGGTGTGAATCAGCGCCGCTTCATTAACTCGAGATCAGCTCACACCACAGGAAGAATAGAATTCTATAGCAAATAAATTCCCAGGTAAGTGAATGGGGAGCATGGATCTGCATTCACGTCTCACTCGCTTTCAGTCCCTGGCCTGGGCCAGGGAAGCTAATGATCAAACCAGCGGACCAAACTCGGTGATGAATCCTGGCCACGTGCCATGTGCGTTATGTTGCGCATTTGCTAAGAAGAAGTTAAGTGAATGGAATACAATAGCTAACACATCCCCATGCAAAGAATGGGGTTCAAGAATTAATGGATTCCCGTAGAAGCTAATGGACTCTAGGAGCTACTGCCTCTAAAGCTGAGCCCAGTTGAAATTTCAATTGACGTTTTCTGGCAGTGCCATGGTGCAGCATCACTACCTTTGACTCATAGAATCTCAGGGTTGGAGGAGACCTCAGGAGGTCATCTAGTCCAACCCCCCGCTCAAAGCAGACTCACTCTTCCTCACAAGCTGCAACAATGAGAAAGGGGCGGTGAGAAAAGAAGGGTTCAGTTCCAGGATACTCTAATACAGCGGTCCCCAACCTTTTCATCTAGCGGGCACCAGATGAAGGACTGTGGCGGCAGTTGAGCATTTGCCGAAATGCCGCTGAATTTCAGTGGCATTTCGGCAGCGATGCCTCTCCATGGCGCCGCTTGCCGCTGACAAGCGACATCATCGAGAGGCGTTGCCGCTGAAATGCCATCAAAATTTGCCAGCATTTCAGCGGATGCTCGACCACCGGCCAGGACGCAGGTGCATTTAGATGCCCCCGCGGGCGCCATGGCCGCGTTGGGGATCGCTGCTCTAATAGCTGCAGAATGCACTGACCATAGACTTTGGAGAACCTGGAGCGGTTCAAGAGACAGGGATGGTGTATGGGAGTGGAAGCCAGAAATTCCCAAGTTATAGTCCTGGCTCAGGCAGCAAGGTCTTCCAAGCCTCTGGGCCTGTTACTTCACCTTTCCGCGTCTCATTTTCCCAGTGTACAATGGAGATTGTAACAATGACCATTCTCCCTAGGGCCCGGTGATGATGAATGAGTTAACATCCATAAAATAAGTTCTCTGAAAACATCTGCTCAATGTGCAGCAGCAGTCAGAAAAGAAAAAGGAATCCCTTAGGAAAGGGATAGATAATAAGATAGAAAATATCATGATGTCACGATATAAATCCATGGTACGCCCACACCTGGAATACTGGCATGCAGTTCTGGTCGCCCCATCTCAAAAAAGTTATGTTAGAATTGCAAAGAGTACAGAGAAGGGCAACAAAAATGATTAGGGGTATGGAACAGCTTTGATGTGATGAGAGATTTAAAAAGACCGGGGGGAAAGAGATGACTAAAAGGGGATATGCTAGAAGTCTATGAATAGTGTGGAGATAGTGAATAAGGAAATGTTATTTCCCTTTCACATAACACAAGAACCAGGGGTCACCCAATGAAATAAAGTATCAGAGGGGTAGCTGTGTTAGTCTGGATCTGTAAAAGCAGCAAATAGTCCTGTGGCACCTTATAGACTAACAGACGTATTGGAGCATGAGCTTTCGTGGGTGAATACCCACTTCGTCGGATGTACGTCTGTTAGTCTACAGGACTCTTTGCCAATGAAATTAATAGGTCGTGGGTTTAAAACAAACAAAAGGAAGGACTTCTTCACACAACGCAGAGTCAACCTGTGACACTCATTGCCAGGGGATGTTGTGAAAGCCAAAAGTATAACTGGGTCCAAAAAAAAAATAGATAAATTCATAAAGGATAGGTCTATCAGTGGCTATTAGCCAAGATGTTCAGGGATGCAACCCCATGCTCCGGGTGTCCCTAAACCTCTGACTGTGCAAAGCTGGGACCAGACGACAGGGGATAGATCTCTCAATAATTGCCCTGTTCTGTTCATTCCCTCTGGAGAATGTGGAACTGGCCACTTTCAGAAGACAGGATATTGTACTAGAAGGACCATTGGTCTGACCCTGTATGGCAGCTCCTATGTTCTTATGTTCATCAGTGTTCTAGAAGTCCCACTTCTTATTATCTACCTCAATATCTGCAGACCTGAACCTCCCTGTGTGGTGGGGATGGGACGCTAAACCATGAGGCTCTTCCTTACTATAGCGGTGCTGAGATGGGATCTGTGCCAGCTGCAAGAATATCTCCAGCCTGAACTCCTCAAAATTCAGCAACAAGTCAGGACCTGGCTTCACCTTGGAAAATAATGGGCATATTGTCAGTCTGGCTTAGGTACTGCAGATGGCTTCCCATCACTGCAGGATCTGAGCACCTCACAATCTCTAGTGGATTTATCCTCAAAATCTCCCTGTAAGGCAGGGCAACGCTATTATCCCCACTGTACAGATGGGGACAGAGGCCCAGAGCCACTGAGCGACTTCCCCAAGGTCCCACAGGAAGTCCGTGGTAGAGCAGGGAATTGAACTCAAGTCGCCAGTTAGTGCCCTAACCATTGGACCATCCTTCCTCTTGATTCCTGATTATCATCCAACCATTCACCCAGCCCAAGGTGGCCATTCACTTTTGTTTATTCTAAAGTGTGGCACTTCCTGTCTGAAGTAACCCCAGCTTTACAATGGCATTGTGCTCGTACCTGGGGAGAGGCCAGCAGAAGGCTCATGCCCCAAGCGATGCATAACATGAGTCTGTTGCGTCGACTGGAATTAGCAAAGGCAAAAGGATGGAGGATGGCTGAGTGCCGGTCTAGGCTGATAACCACAAGCACCAGCGTTGCAGAGTACATAGCAAAAAGCTTCAGGAAGTTCAGTAATTTACACGGCAGGTCCCCGGCATACCACTGGACTGTCATGTTCCAGACAGCGTCCAAGGGCATGACCATGAAGGTCACCAGTAAATCTGCCACTGTTAAGCTCAGTATCAGCAACCGGACATGGGACTTCCTTCTCTTCCTCGTGATGCTGTATAACACAACTGAGTTGCTGGATGCTGCTATCAGGAAAAAGCAGATGGTGATGATCACACGGACCCTGGCTGCTAGTGTGAAAGTGGGTTCGATCCAGGGCTTGGAGCAGCCAGAAAGAGAGAGGTTTTCATCCACAACATCAGCTGACTGAGGAGGAGTCATAAGGTTCCGTTCTTCAGGCATTCCCTACAGCAGAACAAATGGCAAAATCAGAGAAGAAAGGTAGGCCTAAAATCCTTGTCAGGTGTCCATTTAGCATGACGCAGCTTTAAATGTGATGGGGAGGGAGGCTCCGTAGGCTTAGCCAAGGATTCTCAAATGTTTTAACATTCTTATCTGATAGTGCCTTAACAGCCCCAACTAGGGCCGGGGCCATTGAGCTGGGTGCGAGGTCTGACTGGACAATCTAAAGGTCCAGTCTATCCATAAACTCTATGAAACTTCAACTCTATTAAAACCAAAAGATTGTGCCTGCCCCAAAGAGCTTACAGGCTGAAAGACCAGACAGACAAACAAACAGGCAGAGACAAGCAACAAACAACAGTCCAATTTCTTCTCAGTTTCCATAGTGTGGACTACATCTTACTACACAAATTGTTCCATTGAGCTGCATCCTCTTCCATTTGCTATTGCAGGGCCCATCACCTCCTCCTCTTCATAATTACACATCATCCCCATGGTGACTATAGCAACCGCTCACATGGAAATATATTTTAAGCACTTTTCAATGTTGCTTAGCAGATGGAAACAAGGAGGCGGCAGTCCCATGTGACTAGCCAACTGTGCAGATGACCCAGTATGAGCTTGGTGGAACCCAGCTGGTCCATTGACCACAACTAGAGACCCTCTGGTCTAATGAGGAGTTAAAATGCACCTGAAATACTGAGAATCCCTGGAATTGTGGAGCTCTGAAGTAGATATATTGAGTTCCATGGAGTTTATACAAGGTGTGGGAGAGGATCCATGTGATAAGACATTAAAAACAGAGGGTCTGATTCCTCATTGAAGACCCATTGGCACTTTTCTTTAGAGTAGGGGTGTCCAAACCAGTGTCTTTGTTTACATTCTCCCCTGGTCTGTTGTTGTGCAGTGAGCTTGGGTCTGTGGCTCTGGAGATAGAACCACTGGCTGTTGTATGCTGTGTGCAGAGAAGAGGTGTCAAATCCTATCCCTCCACACCACAATCCCAGGAAAGCTCTAGGAGGTGGAGACCTATGGAGTCTTCCTTTCCTCATAAGTCTTTCCATGGGAGGCAGCAATCTGAGCTAAAACACCTCTCCTATCCATGTTAGCGCAGCTGCCACAAACCTATGACACCCCAGGCACCTGCATATTGCCCTGTTCAGGTCACTGAGATTCTATTATTATTATTATTATTCATTATTTGTGTTACTGCATTGCCTGGGAGTCCTCATCATGGAGCAGGACCCCATTGTGCTAGGAGCTGTACAAACACAGAACAAAAAGATGGCCCCCACCCCAAGGAACTTACAATCTAAGTATAAGACAAGAGGAAACAGACAGGTACAGGCAAACTGATGGAGAAGCACAAGGAAACAATGGGACAACACTGGTCAGTAGGATAGGCAGTAGTCTCTGCTCACTAGCAGCCGATAACACAGTGGCCCATATTGTGAAGGTCTGTCCTGCACTCTGCCCAGAAAAAATGCGTAGCAATCACCATCTAGTATTGATTCATTTACAGCGTGAACAGGTTTCAGGGCTGCCAATTGTATCTGTTTATTCCTTGGAACAAGAGCACTGAGCTATGTTAGCACAACACACAGACAGCACTCAGAAGGATTTGACACAGCAGGCCATCTGTGGTGTGAGACCCCTGGAGTCGGTCCATATTACACCAGGAAGGAATTTGGCCCAAGGTCATTTTAAAAACTCGGACCTAAACTCATCACTTGCTAAGTGGAGATGGGCCATTGGCCTGAATCTGCCAAACTTTGGAAGTAAAAAAATAAATAAATAAAATAATAATATGACCCGTGGCTGAACTGGGTTGTCAGGTTTGTTTTACAAAACTCACGAATGCAAGGTTTAGAGAGACCACACCATGCCTGTTTTTTACCTGTCTCTGTTTGAAATACATACGGACCTGTATTAGAACTATTGGCATGAATCCCTAGGTACACACATGCACACACACGCTCCCTGAACATTGTGGGTCCAGACAGAAAAGGACCTGATTCTGAACCAATGCCAAATCACTGCAAAACCTAAACCCAACTGACAAGATTTTTCCAAAACAAACCAGCTCCAGGCATCACCCATCTTTGTTGTCAAGGTTCATGACATTTTCTCAGCCCTTATTAATCTGATCTTCAGGGCTGCCTATCAGTATCTGATTCTGACTTCCAGCATATAACAAGCCCACAAACCTCACCTGCTTCTTAGCAGATCAGAGACATTCAGCCAAGCTCTGGGTTCAGTAAGCAAAGGAAAATAAAAGATGTGAGGTTAATAAAACAGAGAGAAGAGTCTGTCTCCTTCTTTTTCCTCTCTGCTCATAATAAAGATGCATACGAGCACTTCTCACAGACGTGAAGAGCGGTTCACCCCCTCACCCTATTCATCTGGATGGTGACATGAAGTCATTCTCCAAACCCTGCCCCACAACTGTCTCTAAACATGTTTATACGTGTGTGTGTGGGGGGGTTTCCCTGCAGAAAGATGCAACCTATACAATTTCAAAGCCAGATTCTCGCCCAAGTAACTCAACTGTGCAGAGTCACCACTGTTCCACTTAAACTGCCCTGTGCTCCAGTACAGAATGAGATCGTGAACAAGCCAAATTTCAAAGGCAAAGACTCAAATTTAGGAGAACACAAACAATAAGCTGGATGGATGGATGCGAACAGCTTACAAGCTGTTTCATGCAACCGGGGCTGACGCTCAGTTTCAGGTACACAGAAAGAATGTGCTTTCCCCTGGGGAAGTTACAGAAATAAAACAATCCGCAGAGACTGAATCGACATCCTGCTCCCCAACTAACGTATTGTCGCTACACACTTACACTTGCTCTAGCTCTTCTCCTTACTATCGTTCAGTCCATGCCCCGTGTCTAGCTACAGCTATTTGCTTCGCCGCAGCACCCACGAAGAAAGTAAGCACAAATCTTACCAGAGTCTGAGCTCAAACCCCCAAAGCAAGCAAAATGTGATAGCAGTGACTGAGTACCAAACCGGTCATTTCTCTTCTTAGTGCCAGTCCACGGGAAGGAGGAATGAGACCGAAGGAAGCCCAGTATCTGTGCTAATTGGAGGTGCTGTATTCAGTTCCTCGGATGGGAATATACCTGGTATCCACATGACCTTAAAGGAAGGGAAAACCGCTGCCTCTCTCTTTATTTGTCCTTCCTAGCCAGTGCCAAAAATGTCAGCCTGCTCCTCTGCTGCATGTAGCCAGCTGTCCACATGATGCAGATCTGCCTTCCAGTGAAGAAAAGATGCAGAGAGATAGCAGGGTGGCTGGGAGCACTGGTACAGTCTATGCAAAAGAGGAGTGTTATTTTGCTCCCTACTCCTGGCACTGGAGAGATCCCACTGCCCAATGTAATTCGGGTTAATCTAGCATAATGCTTTAACAATGTGCAAGGAAAGTTGCTTTGATAGGAGTTCCCGGGGGAGGGGAAGCACTCCTCAGATACACAGCTCCAGTGCATTCAGGGCTTAGCAGGTGTATTTTATAATGCTTGTTAGGTCTGCATTTTAACTTGTGCAGAATGCTGCGCGCCTCTGTGGTGAGATGGGGCACAAATCCAGCTTTATAAATAACATTATTATTGCATCCCTAGTATTATTGTATTGCTGTCGAGATCAGGAAACAGCTCATTAACGGGGCCTTGAATCAAACTGCTCCAAAGAAAAACAGAAAAGATTCTTTGCCATGGGTCAAAGACTGGGTAAAAACAGAATAAGGTGAAAACATATGGACTGGGTAAAAACAGAACAAGGCCTCAAGATTTGACACATATGTGAAAAGGGGTATCAGGCAGTGAATGTCCAGGTACCAACACATATTTCAGTGGAGCACTTGGGCTGGATCCATGCATGGACCAGTATGGGGGCTCTTTTGGTTTTTCACGTTAATGACTAAATGGGCCTCCTTTCCTTTTAGACTTTAATGAGCCACCCACTTGAGGATGTTAATGAGCAGGCATAGGAGACAATGACAGATCTCACCATTCCAGCGCATCACACACACACACACACAGAGCAAAGTTCCTAGAGCATACAGCTCTTAATTAGCCCCGCTGATGGGGATGTGATCCTGAATGGAAAGGCACTAATTGGGAATTAAACACAGAGGGAAAAGGAGGCCAGGAATTGGATAAAATGTTCAGAAGTCCCCTAGTGACTTAGAAGCCTATGGCCCATTTTTGAAAGAGACGTAGGTACTCAGGGCTAGAGCCACAAAAGGGTGAGGCTGACATCTAATTTTAGGCACCCTGCACCCAGTGTAATCCTCAGTCCTGAATTAGGTGCCCAGGCTCTCTATACAATGCATGGAGACTGTGGGATGGGATTCCCAGAAGCCAGCACACTGAACGGAGGAAATGCTGAGGGGGGAGTGTGGCCTAAGCCCTGCCCCTCAGAAGGACTCAGGCACCTCCCTTTGGCCTGAGTGTAGGGTATGTCTACACTAGAGCTGGAAGCATGAGAAGCCATACGCACACCAGCTCTGGTCACACTAATGCCCTAAAAACAGAAGTGGGGCCACAGCAGTGTGAGTGGTGGGAGGGGCTGGCCACCCAAGGACAAACCTATGGTTTTGGATGGGATTGTGAGTGGGTGGCTAGAGCCCCTTGTGATACAGCTGCACTTCTGTTGGGTACGTCTCCTCCAGCCGAAATAGACACTTCCCAGCTCTAATGTAGGCATACCCTTAGAGACTGGGGACTCTCCGCTGTGGACCCTCTCCTGAGTTAGGCTCCTAATCTAGGTTGATCTTTTCTCACAAAAAAATCGAGGAGGAACCCTTACACCTAATAGCGCAGGGAATGAAGGACATGAGACCCACCACTGTGTGGTTTTATAATGAAGTAACCCACTAGTCTTAATAATAATTCATTGCTAGTAACTTAACAGTCTTTACTAGATAGTTAATATATCTCCAGAGCATCTGAAAGCAGGTCAGTCTAACCTTGAACCAGCTGCCTCCTCCCAGCACCCTGAAGAGTCTATTCATTCTCTTAAATCCACAAGAACACCACAGTCACCACCTCCCTCTCCTCGATGGCACCAGGACTCAGGTGGCTTTGCACATGCCCACTGGCAGAAATGTAGGGGACTGTACCGGTGGTGACGTAGGCAGCAGCTGAGCAGAGGTTTTGAGGAGCTATGTTTCAGACTTAGGCACCTAAAGTGGCCGTTGGGTACCTACATCTCTTTGTGGATCTAGCTGCAAAAGACTAAATGTCATTGCAAATCGATGGGACTTAGGCAATGCCGAGACCTGAGTGGCTCAATCCCTAAATACCTGTAAAAATCTGTTCAGAAGATCAGCTGTTCAGAGGATCCTGCCAGATGATCTAAGAGGCGGTGTTGAGAATTCCATGTCCTGCTCTCCAGCTCCGGGGAAGGAGCTAGGGAAGCAGGTGCTGCCACGAATGAAGAGTTCCTCCGATGACACAAAGACAGTGAGGAAGAGATGAACTATCATATCCATTTGGGTAATGGAGAAATCCAACACACACTGGATTGTGTGTATCAGGAAGAAAACCACATGAAAGGCTCAATGCTAAAAATTAGTTAATCACTTTGAATGCTGTCTTTGACATTCACATTAGTCTCCAGAAGATGGCGCCTCTCAGTAAATCAGCAAGGGGATGGCTCAGCCTTCCCCTCCCAGAACCCGGTCTGTCTTCCATAACCAAACTGCAATGGGGCATGTTTACATGCTCATTGCAAAACCCAGACTCAGGCCAAGTTTGCTGAGGTTCTCAAAGATCTCAGCAAACCTGTTAAATCTGAGCTGAATAATGGTTTCCGGCGGCCAGCATGCAAAACTGAGGCGGCTTTGTGCAACACCAAGCGGTTTCGACCTGAAAGTTAGGCTAAACTTTTGGCCATGTTTCATTTTGGAGGGGGGGATTATTCACACCTGCCACTCAAAGCAATTTCGGAGGGGGGGAGTGAAGCCCAAAACATTGGCTCTGTCTGTGATGCAGAGCAAGTGAGTGCACAATTCTAGGCTGAATTGAAACACACGGACAAAAGCAGTGAGCCCAATGAGAGTAAATGGCCAAACTCTCATTGATTTCCATGACAGCAACAGCAAGCCACATTATTTTCCCTGATATCATGAACAATTATGGACTTGTGCCAAGCACTGTGACCTTTAGAAGAACAGTTACAATCCCCTGGAGGAGAGGCAATAGCAGTACTTATTCACACACAACAGCTCAGTATAAAACAAGGTAACCTTTTCCTTCTTCCAGCAGGGCCTATACAAGAAACCAGATACAGATAATGACACCCAAAATTACGCCAATTAACAAAGGAAATAAGAGCGGGAAAGCCCTGGAGGGCATGACGTGCTAGGTGCATAACTGTGTAAAATGTTCCCATATTTGCACACAGAATGTGCACATGGAAATATGGCAGCTGTGCACACAAAGTGGGGAACTGTGAGTGTAAATGAATTAGGGCCATTTGTAATTGCTTGATTTGTGGGGGAAAAGGGTTAATTCCCTGTGCAAATAGATGAATAAAGGAGCAGAGGGAGAGAAATGTTTGAGTGAAAACCATATAGTCCAAGGATTAGCTATGGGGATAACAGATTGTTCAGTTCGCTGACAATTAAAATTAAAACAATTAGTTTTGGATGGAACCCAAACTGACATTTTTCAAAATTTTCAGCAAATTGAAGCTGAAAATGATTTATTTTGATTTTGAGCCTTTTTAAATGTTTTTCATTTTTTTTTTTTAAAATAAAATTATAGGAAATTTCTAAATGAAAAGTCATTTTGAATCAAAAATCAAAACATTTTGTTTTGAAAATGTAGAACCAAAACATTTCCACTTGTGTTCAGGGCTTTTTGTTTTGTTGGACTGAAGCAATTCAGCGAAATCGACACGAATTTCATTTTTTGTCCCAGAAAAAAGTTTTGATTGAAAAATTTCACCCAGTTCCATACATATGCAATGATCCATCTTATGTCATCCACCAGGTTTGAATAAATGACTTTCTGCAGTGGCTAATACACCTCTATCACTTGAGCCAAAAGAGTACTTCCTTTAGCTGGTAGCAGTAGTAGGCTATTACCTTCTACATGGATTGAGCACTGAAGAGGGAACAAACACACGCTCCACAAGCATATTACATATATATGGGGCACGTACTTGTATCAGCCTAGCTTTAGGGGTAGAATATTTTATGCACAGTGCTGGACTTTCTAACTAGTTTGTGTTTTAAAGATTGAATCACCCTTGAAAAAAAGACATCTAATTACAGGGGGGGAAAGGTCAATGAACTCAAACTAGTTTGGAGAATCCCAAAGAATAGTAAGAGCCTACAGCCCCTTCGAACTCTGTGATGGTGGCTCATGCTGCATTTAACTATTCAATTGCCCGGCTCTCTCCCCCCCACATACCCATTTGCCTGCCTGTTTCCTAAAGGGATTTACATTTAGCTCATGGCAATGACACTGAATGGACTGGAGGAGGCTGACCCAGTGCTTCTGGAACCGCATGGAAAATATTAACTTGGAGTTTCCAACAGCACCAAGAAAAACTAAGGAGGGGCCAGGCAGGCAGAATATCTTGAGAGCTGCGAACACCAGGGCCAGCTTCAGGCATCAGCCGACCAAGCAGTGCTTGGGGTGGCACCTTGTAAGGGGCGGCCAATGTTCAGGTGGCGGGGCAGCACTCGAGGTTTTTTTGTTTGTTTGTTTGTTTTGGCCGGGCAGCACTCAGGGGTTGTTTGTTTCAGCGGGACGGCGCTCGGGGGGGGGGTTGTTTCGGCGGTGTGGCGCTTCAGGGGGTTGTTTCAGCAGGGCAGGGCTGTGCTCGGGGGGGGTTGTTACAGCGGAGTGGCACTCAGGGGGGTTCTTTCGGCAGGGTGGGGCAGCGCTGGGGGGTTTGTTACAGCGGCGCGGCACTCGGGGGGGTTGATACGGCGGAGCGAGGCCTTTTTTTCTTTTTTTGCTTGGGGTGGCAAAAAAGTTAAAGCCGGCCCTGGCAAACACGCAGGACAGCCTACAAATCACAGTCACCAAACGGGAAAACCAAACAATCCAGGGAGATACCGATATTGCCCTTAGTGAGAAGTGTTTCTGCTAAAGGAAGGGGAGGAATAACCCAGCACGCTGGGGGAACTAAGCACTGTCAGAGGGATTGTACTAGGGATGGAAATATCTCCCCAAAGTCACAGTCCAGTGTGACACCTGTCAGGCTGGGATACAAAGTACCTGCTTTATCACCAGGAAAATTGCTCCCGCAGCGTGCTTCTCTGCTGAAAATACCTGGGAGCAGCACCTGAATGAAAGACCACAACATAATTATATAGCACGTGATGAGTCACTCTCCTCTTCGATACATCAGCATAAATCACACTACCTCAGTTCACAGTGGTGTAACTAAGGGCTTGCCTACACACAGTCTTTGTACCACTTTAACTATATTGGTTTGAAACTGACATAGTTAAATCAGTAAAACCCCTAGTGCGCATGCAGTTATTTTGCTATGAAGGCGGCGTACACTGGTCTGCCTTGTTCCCACGTACCTACATCCATATTAGCAAATGTACCACCGTAACTGTTTGATTACACACTTAATTGATATGAAAACTGTGTATAGACCAAGCCTAGGAGTTCTGTGGCCTGGGTTTTACATGAGGTCAGACTAGATGATCACAGTTGACACAGAGGTGTCTTCCTCCTCCTCAGCAACCTCGCTCCCGCTTTGCTCTTCCTCCTACCTTGTTGGACTGGGCTCTGAAGTGTCCATGGTGGTATTCGGCGTGGAGGTGAGGTTAGCCTCAACTATCATGTCCAGCTCTTTGTAAAAATGGCAGGTCATGGGGCAGCACCGGAGTGGCTGTTTGTCTCACGGGCTTTGCAGTAGGCGTTCCGCAGCTCCTTCACTTTAACCCTGCACTGCAGAGCATCCCGGTCATGGCCCCTTTCTGTCATGTCCCTTGATATCTGCCCGAAGGCTTCGTAATTCCTACTGCTGGAGCACAGCTGGGACTGGACAGCTTCCTCCCCCCAAACATTGATGAGGTCCAGCACCTCGCCATTGCTCCATACTGGGGATCGCCTGGCACGTGGAGGCATGGTCACCCAGAAAGACTCGCTTAGAGCACTCTACGCCTAGCTGAGCAAACAGGAAGGGGATTTTCAAAATTCCCAAAGACTCTAAAGGGCAGGTCTGACGGTTGGTCAGGGCAGTAGAGTTCAAACTGATGACCAGAGTGGCTAGAACAAGCACTGTGGGACACTTCTGGAGGCCAATCAAAGCGCATTAACAGACCAGGGCGGCCACACTGGCTCCAGCGGGGGTGCATCAAACGTTATTCCACTCGCCAAGGAGGAGTACCAGGAGCGCTCTAGCCACAGAGTCAGAGCGTGCTACATGCCTTGCCAGTGTGGACACGTCGTGAGTTAGAGCGCACGGGACTGCTTTAATGAGCTCGAACTCACAAGTGTAGCCATGCCCTAAGGCACAGAGAAGTTAAGTGGCCATTGTCAGAGCCAAGATTAAAACCTAGGTGATCCTGGCTGTCCAGTCCACTGTTTTAATCATTAGACAAATGCTGACTCTGGGGGCATAGGCAAAAACGGCACTTGCACTAGGAGTCATTCATAAAGCCAAGGAAGAAGAGAGAGAGAAGATGGATTGTCAGAAAACAGGACATTTAACCTCAAGTGGAGAGAACAGGCTTGGATGAGCTAGAGGCTGATAAATCTGCTTTTCAGACTATGCAGCAGGGATGGTGAATCGTTCTGTAAATATTGGGAACATCTACCAGTACGTCTTGTCTCTTAAAAACAAAGAGAACAGACAAAGCGTTAGTAAATCCCTTGTGATCTTTCCATCGTCTGCTCTGATACTTATCGAGGAAACGTTCGCCAGACAGAGAATGTGCTGTTCAGATCTACACGCTGTTGATATGCACTAGAGCGATGTGCAAACTCACCAATTTTAAAAACCCCGGGCCATCACTAGGAGGTTTCTTCTTAAGAACTCCTGTGTCTGGAGGGACAACCAAATGGGGGATGGGCATGTTATTTGCTTCTGTAGTTTCTTGTTTGGTATCACACACTACATCTGATATAATGGATGCTGTCAAACATTGTTAAGGGCTCTGGCAGGCAAAGGGATAACAAGATCCAGTGGTGGGGAACTGAAACTAAATAAATTTAGGCTAGCTATAAGGTGCAATGATTTAATAGTGTGGGTAATTGACAAATGGAATCACTTTCTGGGGGATGTGGTGGATTTCCCAGCACTTGGCAATCTTTAAGTCAAGATCGAATGTCTTTCTAAAAAAATATGCTGTAGCTCAATCAGAAGTTATGGGCTTAAGGCAGGAATCACTGGGTAAATTTTTATGGCCTACATGATGCAGAAGCTCAGACTCAATGGTCATAATTTAAATATATTTACAATTGTTCATAGACAAATATCAATTTACTATCAAATGGCCTCCACTTTCAATACAATTGCTTCTCACTGTCAGGAGGGGACACATTCCTTCTCTGTGATTGTTTGGCTCTGTTGGTGCTAACCTGTTCTCCAGTAGCCTGACTGTGTTTTCACCTGTTTCAATAAGGTAACGCATGTTCTCCTCTGAAAACGAAACTGCTCCATCCAGTGACGTCAGGTCTACAGAAGACCTCCTTGGCATAGGTTCATGTTATGGAAACAAAGGAAGGTTTTTGCACCTTGTGACCACAGAACAAGGACCCAGTCTCCATATTGACTTGCAGGGATTCTGTCAATTGTTTAACACAGTGTGCAATAGATTTACTTTAGAGTCCAAAAAACCACCCCAATTGCTTTCACTGTCTCTTCCTGAAAAATACTGGGCCCAAACCACCTCACACACCTGTGAGAATCAGGAGTAACTCCACTGAAATCAATTGAGTCACATCTGGTGTAAAACAGTGGCAGGATAAGAATCAGGCTCTTTATGAATACATGAAAGAAATACAAAATACAAAATACTCTCCACCCTGGGTGCTCTGCCTGGGAGTCAGGACCTCACTGCTCTCTTACATTGTGAAATGAGAGAGGATCCCTTTGTCTTTCTGGTCTATTTCGATGGCAAGCTCATCGGATGAGGTGCTGTCTTTCCCTGTGTGACTGCCCAGGTGCCGCTCAGCTGAGTGAAGTAATATTCCACTTGCTGACATTTCTCTTTTTGTCTGTCTGTGCAGCATGGGATAGCTTTTGAAGATCACATCCGGTCAGTTCTAAAATTTCAGGGACTGGTGGCGGCACCAGTGGGCAGAACCCTGGTGATTTTGGTGACACCAGAAATGCCGGACCTCCACGTTGTGCCTATCTGGTGCTGAAGGCAGAGAAGCATTTTGAGATCAGGGGCAACTTGGCCAGTCAGCCCTCCCTCCCACGAGTTTATTTGCATACTTCACTTCCATTGGTTGAAATGAGTCAGCAAATGAAACTGCAGGTCACAACTGAAGTGCTTTGACAGAGATGATGGGGCGCCAGGTTCAGGACTGGAATAGCAGGGGCTGCATCAGATCAAGTGCTGTACTGACTCGGGATTGGCACTGTGGCTCCCTCCACACTATCCCTGGCTCAGGCACGTACATTTACCTTTGCCCAGTCAGAGCTGTTTTAATTCAGTTAAACAGTGCCCCTCCGGTGTTCGACTCCTCTGCCGGTGGTACCAGCTGGGCACTGGCAAGGGGAGAGATGGCCACAGGTTCGGGCTCTGGGTACCGGAAGCGGTGAGCAATGACTGGCTGAGTTACCTTTGATGTCACAATGCTACTGCTCAGGTTCCTCTGCCTGAAGCATCCCGTGGACCTTGTCAGGGGGAAGCTGTTGACATAAAATGATGCAGAGAAGAGGAGGAGCCGCTTAGACAACTTCACAATAACATTTAGGTTTAATGGCAATTACAGGTTCAGGGAGAGAGACTGCGCTTCTCCCTCTCCCACCCCCCTGCCAGCTCGGCCTGCATCAGCTGCCAAGTTGCCACCTTCTAGTCAATAACACTAACAAGGGCTGGGAACTGCCTGAGAGGATCCCAGTTGTGGCTCTGACGGGGGAAGAGTTACAATGGGCGAGTAAATGTCAATTATTTGCGTCTCTTGCTTCTTTCCAACAAATATCTGAATGGAAATCTCAATGAGCGGTTTCTCCACTTGGTTCAGCCACCCTGTTTTCTAGATTAGTTCTTGTTATGAAGCCCCTTTTGTCCCAGGGGAAGCACGACTATCCATTCTGGAAAAAACACTTCCCCAGCTGAGACAGCTCAGCTTGGATCATTTTACGATCAACCCACAAGTGACGCCAAGTGGAGGCTGAAATGCTTTTGCAGGTTGTTTGTGGGTCAGCCTGGGGTCTGTTCCAATCCTAGAAAGCCAGTTAGGAAAAGCAGCGTGTCTGTTGTATCTAGGTCAGTGCAGCTAGGTACCCCAGTTTGCATTTGTAAGTTTGTTCCTAGGAGCTTTGAGTCCAGGAACTACAGTTCCTAGGGTGCACCGGGGGAGGATGAGGAATAGGAGGAGCAGGAAAGGAAGAATGATGAGCTGTGTGAAAGAGTGAGGGAATACACCTTACCTTTGCTATTAGCAAGTTTCCTGAGTCTTCCTTCCAGGGGGCTGGGTGCACAACAAACTGGCAACAAGCAGAAAAGAACCACAGAGAAACCAAGATCTAACTTGCCCACGTGCCTCGTGATTCCTGCTGCTGGGATCTGCTGTTGCTGCCTCCAATGAAATGCCACTGGCCTAAAGCCTTCTGCTATCTGCAACCGCAGCTTGCTGAGAAGAGACGTTTAAAGGGGCAGTGCCTATTTCTGCAAAGTGCCCCTTTTTGCCAGCCGGCTCGTTCCTCTGCAGTTCTGAATATCCAGCTTGCTTCCACACTTATTACCAGGACACAAGTTACACCACCTCCATTCTTCATGCCTACCCCAGGAGAGGCCCACTCCCATGGGAACAATGGAAATCTTACTTCACCACCTGTGTTCGCTAGAGAAACTTCTGCTTACACTCCAGACAAGGGGGGAGCCTTACTGCTTCCTTGCCTTGGTTCTGAGGGGCAACAAATCTTCACACATCTCCCTCCCGTTACGGACTTACTGCAAGCTGCGACTCCATACAATGCTGCTTTCCAAGCCCTGGATGATCATTCTAATCCTCTAGCAAATGCTGTTGCCACATGCTTCAAGTTCTATTCCTGTGTACGGATGCCTCACAAGCCCATTGACCACTACGCAGCTGCATTGTGTGAGTTGAGTGCAACCCATGAAATTGCCAGTTTCATGGATAAAATGATCACAGATCAAGCTGTCAAGAAGATGACCAGTTCCAAGATTCATGAACGACTCTTCATGATAAAAGGCCTTATTCTGAACCATGGAAACTGCCCTGTGAGTGGAATGCGCCACTTTCCGTGACATCAGATGTCGTCCAGCCTGCAGAGGTCAATGCAGTCTGATACAAGACTGCACCCCATAAAGCTCGTAAGTCTATATCCACAGGGCCACTACCCTCCCCCACACTACACTGATACCATGTGCTACAGATTCAGTGACCTAGGTCACAAGGTAGATTTTCAGGGGTGTCCTGCCAAGAAATCAGTATGCAAAAAGTGCAACAAACATGGAGATTCTGCTAAAGTCTGTAAGTCTGCCATCAGTGTTGTATCTGTAGTTCTCACAGATAAGGACGATGGTGAACTGAATCACAGTGGTGTTCTGAATGTAATAGGAGATCACCACACCTCTCCACACTGCCAAGTGTGAGTTAACGGATGAGGATGTTAGCAGATTCTGGTTTGTCCTACGCTATAATTCCCGACCACCTTTACATTGTGTTATTTGCCAGCTCCCAATCTGAGTTGCATCTTCCAGACATATAACCCAGAGAGAATGGTGGATCTCCCATCCCCAGTCAATGGTTATTTTACACCTACCCGTGAGTACAAAGGCTGTGATGCCCAAGGGAAAATCTGTGTATCCCAAAAGGAAGTTCTATTTTTGGAAGGAATCAAAAGGATCTTCAGATGATATTAGATCCGAATAGTACAAAACCTGTCCTGCAAACTGAGGCTAGGCTACAAATAGGAATCACCTCTGACGTTCCAGAAGTTTTCCCTGATACCAAAGGGTGTTGCAAAAAAGTTCCAGCACAAGATCCTGCTGAAGAACGATGTAGTGCCTGTACAGCAAAAAATATGAAACTTATCGATTGCAATGAGACAACCACTCAAGGACAAGATTAAAAACTATGAAAAGCAGATATCATTGTCCAAGCAGATTCATCAAAATGGGTTTCTCCTGTTTTTCTTGCCAGGAGGCCTAATGGTGCTATAAGCATGAGTGTGGATGTAAGAGATCTAAATTCCAACATTCGTATTTATTGACATCTTCTGGCCAACATCAATGAAATGCTGCTCACTATGAAGGAGGCCAGAGTCTTTATGACCCTGATTTATCTTCAGTTTACCACCAGATCCCCATAAAGGAAGAATGCTGCTAGTACATAGCTTTCATCACTCCAGAAGCAGCTCTGGGCTCTGAGACAAGGTGCCATGGGTTTTTTATTACAGTGTAGACATACCCATCCTTGTTTATCCAAGGATTGCGCATGCAAATAACTCAGGAGCCACAATGGCAAAGGCCTGCTCATAGGTGGAGAGGAAGCTAGCGCTCTTAGGGTCTGAGCCAAAGCCTGTTGAACTCAATGCACTTTGGATCAGCCCCTTGCTTTGCCTGGGGCCCTGTAATGCTGGGGCTTGCCCTTGTCAGTCAGCTGGTCAATATAATTCAATGGACTATCTATTCTCAGTGAAGCTGAACATGATTCACAGGAATTTGGACTTGGGCTGGATGAATGGCACAGTTTATAATGTATCTGAGATGGCATTCACTTTATGGAATTTATGATCCCTACTCCTGGCATGTTTAAGTTTCCTCCCGCAGCTTGAGAAGGGATTTGCTTTTGGGCAAAGAGAGAATATGTGGTAGGCTATGTGTGTATAGTTATTTTGAGGATTTTATGAAATTATAGACAGATTGGCATTGCCTGCCCATGACAGCAATAGGTGATATGTCTAAGTGGACCACATGGACTTTTCCAAGACCTCTGCATTTGTTTTCCTCGTTCAGTTCAAATTTTAAAAGGCAATTCTACCTTTTATAGGGGGACTTTTATCTATCTTGCCCCCATCTCTGGATACTTCACAGCCTTTAATGCATTTATCTTCACTATGCTCCTGGGATGTAGGGTAGGGCTGTTATCAACATTGTACAAATGGGGAACTGAAGCACAGAGAGGCTAAGTGATTTACCCAAGGTCACACAGGAAGTCTCTGGCAAAGCAGGGAGCTGAACCTGAGTCCACCAAGTTCCAGGCCAGTCCATCAACCAGTGGGCTACCCTTCCTCCCCATTGTGGAATCCTCAGGGAATCTCTGTCAACAAACCTCAACAAAAATACTTGCTTCCATGTGGGCTGGATACAATCCATTGTGCCTTTCACAGGGCTGAGCGATTGGGGCTGGACGATCTCCATTTGGAGTTGCAGAGGAAAGTTCATGGGCCCACCGAAGTGATCACCACTAAAAGGTAAAGACCGAGTGTGTCTCTTTCCTCCCCCAGCGTCCCCCCTCCAAGCATTGTCAGTTTAGCTGAATACATATCCTGCCATTCAGGTGCCAGGACAAATGACTAACTAGTCTAAACAACAATAAATAATCATCATCATCATCAAAACTCACCACCACCAAAGAACACCTAACTGATTGCAGCTGAACCCATTAGTAGAGGCAACAGAGCTGATTTGCTTTTTACACGCAAACAGCATCCATAGCAGAAGTTCAGTTATCATATACCATGAGCAACCATGAGATAACCATTGTTATCTACTGGAGGGAGGGGGCAGTTTTCTGGGATTACAGATTCAGCTCAAAATCTAAACAGAATGAAGGCCAGTTACATGTCCCCCCTGCTCTCCCAACTAAACAAAGATTTGCACAGATGTGCCAGTGTTTTGCAAAGGCATCGCTGGGTCAGTTTACAGTCTTGGATAGCAGAACCAGAGAACCCTACTGCAAGAGTCTGTATATCTGCAGGGAAGTCGCATTCTGGAAGGATATAATGGACAGGATCTGATTTGTTACTCTAGTGTTTATCTTGAGTATCTCTGTGTGAATAAACTCTATTGGAATTTACTCTAATGCCGTGTTTCCCAAACTTGGGATGCCCCCTGTGCAGGGAAAGCCCTCTGGTGGGCCGGGCCAGTTTGTTTACCTGCCACGTCAGCAGGTCCAGCCGATCGTGGCTCCCACTGGCCACAGTTTGCTGCTCCAGGCCATTGGGAGCTGCTGGAAGTGATGGTCAGTATATCCCTTGGCCCGCACCGCTTCCTGCAGCTCCCATTGGCCTGGAGCAGCGAACCGCGGCCAGTGGGAGCTGCGATCGGCTGGACCTGTGGACGTGGCAGGTAAACAAACCGGCCTGGCCCGCCAGGGGCTTTCCCTACACAAGCAGCGTCCCAAGTTTGGGAAACACTGCTCTAATGGAATGAGCAGAATTGAGTCCATTTTACACTCAAAATTTGTCCCTGTACTTTTAGGTATCGTGTCTGTTCTGAAGTATTTGTGGTTACAAATGAGTAATGAGGAACTATTGTTCTTATTACCAAAAAAAGAGAATCAAAGTGAACAGGAACAATATGAAATTCAGATGCACTACTTTTATCACCTGACAAACTTTACATTCCCAAAGCCAACACATCTGAGTCCTCCCTTCAAGATCCATGTCGAGTTCCATGCCTGGAGAAGCTAAGCACTCTCATCTCCCATGGATTGCAAAAGAATTGAGGGGCCCCAGCATATCACAGGACTAAGCCCATAATTATTAATTCTATGGTACCCATCAGAGCAGAACAACATTGCACAATTTCCATCAGCTCTTTTCAGTACTGAATCTTAAAGAAAAAGGGGAGTGAGTGACCAAGGTCACTAGTGAGGTTGGCAAGACAATGATCTTAATACAATGTCTGTAACTTCTGTTTGTTTTGCTAATGAGAATCATCTACGTTTATTATCTATTTGTTCACATGGATATTTCTGTTTGGTCAGAGTAATTTATAGCCTCAAGTAGAGTTTTTCAGAGACTGATCTTTTCCCCTTCTGTTTTTTAAATGCTTGTGTTGTTTCAAAAGCAACTTGTCCAAGGAAACTTCTGCCTCATGTTGGATTTGAAACAGCAAGTCTAGTCAGAGGGGGACATCTAACTTACAGTGTTTTTGTGAGTAAATACCAGCATCCATGCAGTCATTTCCTCGGGTTAGGATGGAAATGAGATCACCGCTGGAATGGTTTATTGATATCAGACAAAAAGTTCACAAGTTAAAAATATGTTCATGAAGTTCCCATTCCCCCACCCCCCCCCTTTATCCTTAAAAATATTATCGATTTCCAAAATCACTTTTCTGAGCTAGAGCTAATTCTATAACATACCTGGCACTTCAGACATGCCTCTATCAGCTGTGTAAATTAATATAGTAGCCATGTGCTTTCAGAGTATCCTTCAGGCCAGGATCTCAAAGCCCTTTGCAACATTCACTGAGCCTCACAATATTATCCTGAGAGGTAATTCATCATCAGTCTAGAGCTGGGGAAACTGAGGCACTGAGCAATTAAGACAGGCTAGCTTGCACAGAGAGGTTAACTTGCCTACAATCACCTAGAGAAGCAGTGGCAGGGTCAGGTATAAAAATCTAGTCATCCTGGCTCCTAGACCCCTTCCCGCCTTCCCCCACTCACCCTGATGCTGATGCAGATGCACAAGCTCATTTCTTTTAAGAAAATTCATAGTTCACAGAATTTCAGGCCAGACATTAGATCATCTAGTCTGACCTCCTGTATGGCACAGACCATTACATTTCACCCAGAGCTGGACGCTTTTATAAATACAAATGTCTAGCATCCTGATTACAATAATAAAAGTTAGGAGCGTTCTTTAAGGACCACTTCACTTGTGTGTGCTGTACAAGGAGTTGACAGTGCTGGCATGAGGGTGGAGAGGCGCCCCAGCCATGGATCTGAAATCAGCAGAATGTTTTACACATCAGTGAGCAAAGAGAAGAAAAACAGTGAAGCAAAAAGAATTATGTGCACTGGGCTGAAGTAATATCTACCAGTCTCTCTCTTCAGCCCAGCACCCAACCTGAGCATGAAGGGGGAAAGGAATCCTCCACTCAGGCCACAGAACTGCCCCATGACAGCTCTCCCAAATCTGAGACTACAGTAGCACCCTCACACCTCCAATGCAAAGGCAGGATGCACAGAAAGATTCTTCACAGAAAACACACCCTCTGGTCCTGCCTTCCACAACCTGCTTTTGTCAGCAACAAAGTTTGAACCTAGGACTTCCAGCACTACATCGTAGACCTCTACTGCCTGAACTAGCAGGGCAACGATATTAGTTAATATATAGTAGGCTATTATCTTCTAGATCAGTGTTTCCCAAACTTGGGATGGCACTTGTGTAGGAAAAGTCTCTGACGGGCTGGGCCTGTTTGTTTACCTGCTGCATCCGAAAGTCCAGCTGATCGTGGCTCCCACTGGCTGCGGTTCGCTGCTCCAGGCCAATGGGAGCTGCTGGAAGCGGCGGCCAGTACGTCCCTCGTCCAGTTTGGGAAACACTGATCTAGTGGACCAGCCCCTAGTGCAGGGGTTCTCAGACTGGGGGTCGAGACCCCTCAGGGGGTAGCGAGGTTACTACATGGGGGGGCCGCAAGCTGTCAGCCTCCACCCCAAGCCCCGCTTTGCCTCCAGCATTTATAATGGTATTAAATATATAAAAAAGTGTTGTTAATTTATAAGGTGGTGATCGCACTTGCTATGTGAAAGGGGTCACCAGTACAAAAGTTTGAGAGCCACTGCCCTAGTGGGAGATATTATACATTTGGCCAACATTGCGGTGAGAAGCAAGGAGCCAGCACAGAGTTAAGCTCCAGCCATGCAGAAACTAGTGCAAACATTGCCTGATTTTGTCCAGAGAAGTTGTTTTTTTGGGACTCTTGCTGGAGCCCTGAAATGGAACTGTAAATAGTCCCAACTCGTCTGAGGACACATTTATGACTCCTGCACTGCAGAAATTGTGTTCTGTGGATAATAAGGAGGACATGATCTATTGGGTGTTTATGTCACAAGATGGTAGAGAGGAAAGAGTTTATTTTCCAGAGTGGTAGAAATGTCTGAGATTGAAGGAAACATTTGAGCACTAAGGCATACTTATTCCACAAAGCTCTCTCTGTTATTGTACCTCAGTTCTCATCTGCAGGGAACCTTGTGGTAATTATTCTTTTGCCTCGCCTTCGTTAAGACACACAACACACTTGGTTTCCAAGGCTGATATCATAATAAGGAAATTGTAGCAGAGGGCCATATAAACATATAAAATGCCTGACATTCAGAAATGCTTTGGGAGCTGGACAGGGTGTGTGGATTTCAGTCTGGATTAGGGTTAGACCAGGGCTCAGAGTCTGGGTAAGAGGCAGAAGCAGGTCCAGATACTGAGTTAGCCAGCAACAAAATCTCATGAGATTTCAACCCCCAAACCATGAGAATGTCACACCATCAGTTGCTCTGGTGAGATCTTCACCACCTAGGCCATATTCAGAAACAGACCCCTTCTGCTCTGCAATCTAATCCAGAAAGGGTGGGGATCCCCATACAAACATCTCATCCCTGGAATGTATTTGGGCAGAGGGAACACAGAGATGGTACGTCTTCACTGGAGAGTTAACTCGGGCGATTGGCACTGGATTTGCTGAGCCTGGGTGTGAGCAACCCCATTGCAAAGCCGGACTCGAGTGACCCTATCCTCCCCGCTGCCTCACTCCCCCGTGTGAGTCACTGGGACTTCGGGGCACACCCCAGAGTTCTGCAGTGAGCTTTCCCAGTACATTGTGAGAGAAACTGGCTGTCTTTCTAGGCACGTGGGGGAATGGTGGGCAGGCCTTGGAGGACTATGAGCACTCTAGTGGTTTAGCCTGTGTCCTCACGTGAAAGCAGCACCCCAGCTGTAGCCTATCCCCAGGACAGGCCAGTTAGCCTGGATTTAAAGCACAAGTGAGAGGTTGTGTGTGTGGATTGGAGGAGGGGCTAGGGTCAACTCCCAAGTTAATTCTGTAGTGAAGACTGACGTAGTGTCAGGGCGAGGCTGTGGGCAGCCTGTGTGCCCTGGTCAGCTGCTAAACTGCAGTCAGGAGATGAGCAGTGGGATTGGGGTCAAGTTGGGTCAGCGTTCCAGGAAGCTGAGTCAGGCACCAGTTATAGACAGTAATCAAAATTGAGGACCAGAGAGGGTCAGCAGCAATCAGGGTCTGAAGCAGAAGCAGGCATCCAGTCCGCATGGTTGCTCAGACAATAGTTGGGGTTGTTCCTGCTTTGAGCAGGGGTTCGATTAGATGACCTCCTGAGGTCTCTTCCAACCTTAATCTATGATTAACTCCCCATGATGGCTTCCTGGTTTATATACTAGTCTCAGCCAATCAGTGGGCTGTGAGGGGCTGCCACTCAGGTCCTGCTGGGCAGTACTTCCTGCCAAGCCTAGCTCCACAGTGTCCTCTAGCAGAAAGCCAGCCTGAGCTTCCAGTGGTAATGTGGAAGCATCAGCAGCCCAGAACCTCCCTGGTCTAATGCTACGGGCTCTTGCGCCTAGAGAGGTTCGACCCTTGACCATCAGCCTGCATCACACTGCACCACCTCATCATCCGCTGGCTCACACAGGGTTTGAACATAGATCTGGGTGACAGGCCAAAGCTTCCCGAACTCCAGCAAGTTCTGTAGACCACAGAAGCAGTCCAAGTGGCTTGAAAACCTCTACACACATTACCATCCCGCTGCCATTTGTCTTACATCTCCCATGGGTAATCAGAACCACAGGCACACGTCAAAACTAGAGACGGGCCTACCCCCTAGACCTGGACATCCCTGAGGCTTTGGGATGCTGATCAGGCCCATCTACGACGGAAACAGTTCTCCAAGCTCCTGTTATAACAATCCCAGGGCATGAGACCCTCGTGGCAGCTCTGCCTACCTGCAGTGCAGGACATGCACCTTTGTTACAGTCTATACCTCGCTGGCTTGGCCAGGCTCATGAGACCACCTCTCTGAACAGCTGAGTCACCACTAAGGCTCATTTCGTTTTCCTTCAGCCCAGAGGAGACTGGCAGGGAAGAACTGCGGCCTACCCGCTCTTCAGGAGTTCTGCTTCCAGGCAACCATCAGGCCTGGCTAGGATATGGATCAGGATTCAAGCTGACTTCTCAGACAGACACCTGTCACTGCTTGTGAACACATCAGCATTGTTGACTGGGAAGCTGGGACGTCGCACCATTATAGGCAGGAGGGCAGGTGACTTCTAGCCTATGTGGAATTCCCTGTCAAACCGTAAAAGGCTCATATGGCCAATAACAGGCCATGAAAGGGTTAATAATTGGAAGATGAGCTAAAAGGGTAGTAACATGGTCACAGATGGTCCTGGAATGCTCTGTACATTTCAGACTTGCTTACGTCACAGAGAAGGAAACAGAGAAGGGCCCTGTCTGAAACCAGACAGCTAAATGTAAGCGTCGGGGGAGCTTGGGGCCCAACCTGAGCTTTGTGTCTAGGGACCATCTCTGGCAGGCAATGCAGCAAAGCGACTCTATCCCATTGCCAATACTCTGGGCCAGCCGTTACTCTGGCTTGAGTTTCTGTGCTTATTGTTAAGATGGGGCAGATCTCTGCTAGGCTGGATGGACCAAATGCAATGGCTGCCAAGACCCCACTTCAGGAAATTGGGAATCCCATAGACGCTGCCAGTGATTAGGGTGGCTACCCAGGCCCCTTCTTTCTCGCTCTGGAAACTCCTGCTGACCGTTGCATAGGTTTTGCAGGGTTGGCACTAACTGTTCTGGTGTCCTAAGCAAGTATGGGGTTTGGTCTCCTTCCCCCACCCAATTCACTTGAAGCACAGGCCAAATCACAGAACCTCTGGGCCTCGGTTTCCCCAGCAGTCAAGCAAGGATTATAATATCTACCTGCTTCCCAGGGGCGTTGATTCATTACTGTCTGCAAAGAGCTTTGAGGGGCTTGGATATCTTTGGATGTTACAGAAATGCAGAGGGTTATTAATGATCCTCCTTTGGCCTCACGCTCTAGTTCTAGAATCCGTTAGACCAGCTGCAGCAATGCTTCAGAGAGAATTCCACAGACGCCATTACAAAGCTTTGTGGGAGGACGCTGGAGCTCACAGAGCACCTGTTGAGCAGAAACAAGGAAGCAGAAACCTTGTGGCTGACAGGCCCAGTCTATGGGTGAGCGACCATGATAGCCCCAGGACACTTTCCATGCAGTGCCACCTACTTAGCCTGTGTCTAAGGTTGCTATTTACCAGCAGGCACCAGATTCCCTTAAAGATCTCTCTGCAGGTTCCCAGGAACAAGGATGGATGGTGCTGCTGACACAACTCTCACTATACTTCTAGTGTCTCCAATGAATGCTTTTAAGGAGAGCGGATAACAAAAGAGTCTTATATCTTTGGACCACTGTGGATTGCTCCTTGTAGCCAGTCATAGTTTTCTAGGGTCCAGATTGATTCTTTCCTGATCTGTGGGTTCCCACCTTTGCATAAATTCTTATGTGGAAAGTGACACACAATGAGCCAAATTCTGCTTTTGCTTACACTGGAGTAAACCCAGAGCAAGTCCAGGTGACTTCAGTGCAGCTACTATGGTCACATTAGTGAAACAGAGCTGCACGGGGTCCATTGGATCCAATTATGGCAATAGTGTTCGACTGGAGCAATTGACTGTAATGGGAGCAGGACTGAGCTGGTAGGGCCTGATCCAAAGCCCATCTTTCCAATGACTCGAGTGGCTCTGGCTCAGGGCCCCAATGAGCAGGAAACCATCAAACTCACCCACTTCTCATTAATGGAGAAAACACAATCGGGGCCTCTGCTTTCTTTGCTGCGACTTTTGAGAAATGCAATTCCAAACCTTTTGGGGAGAAGGGAGTGTCTTTTAATGTCAGTGTCATGTTTTTACACATCTGGGGGCCGTTTGCTTTCTGCTGTATTGGAAAACGATCCCTACCCAGAAGGCCGCCAACCGTCCTTTCATCAAGTGTAAGGTTACCTCCGACGTACAGATTTGTCAGCTGTCTGTGCATTGCGTGGCTCAATTCATCTACGAGGATTTTGGGGGAAATAAATGGGGATGCTGAAAATGAGCTTTGCGGTGAGCAGATTTATGGCCATAACAGAAGCTTTAGAAGGGAGGAAACTCCTGCAGTATAAAAACACTTTCCATTAATCCATATCCTTCCTAATTCAAGGCCATCAGAATGAGTCCTTCCGTTCTTTTATGGAAGTTGGTAAATTAAACAGCAGCAAGTCAGCACAGTAATTCAATACCCTTTCACCAGAATGCTGTGAAAGATCAAATGAGGGAATATGTAGCTACTGTACAGCAGAGAAATCAAAAGTCCAAGGAAATTACCAAGCCCAGGAAATTACCAAAGAATGAAATACTCAGAGCAAACACCAACCATATGCTCATAAAATAAAATGCTTTATTAAGAATTGCAATAGCCTGAATGTTCATTCAAGCATTTCTCTGTGGAATGATGATACTCTGCTCTTATGTAGCACCTTTGTGCAAAGATCTCAGTGTGTTTTTCAGACACTGATGAATTAAGCCTCACGGCTAGAGATGAGTCCAGAATAGATTCCAGGTCCAGATGTGACAGAGACTGGGGTTTGGAGTCCAGGTGTTATGGCTTGGGCCCATTTCCACTCACAAACACCCCTGGAAGCTGATACCTTAAGTATTTCATACCTGTTTTACAGATGGAGAAACTGAGGCACAGAGGAGTCACCAAGCTAACTGTGAAGCAGTGGCAAAAACAGGAATAGATTTCAGTGATTATGGCACTTAGTCCCTTGATCTAACTCCTAAGCCACACCACCTTTTCTGTTCCTTTCATCCACAAATCAGTTTCAGCCTGGGCAACAGCAGTGCAAACTTCTCTACACAGCCCCACCAGCATGCCGCCCTGACTCTAGGAGTGAGAGGGGAATTCATTTGCCCTGCTCATCCAATCTTGGCATTCTAATGAGATTGCCAAGAAAGAAAATAATTATTGGCATGAACTGGGTTCCTTGGCAAACTAGTGGCTTTCTATCCCATTGCTGATACTCTGGGCCATCCAAAAAGGTTCTAATTTAACACAGAGGTTTAAATTCATGTCTGGTGTAACTCCATTGAAGTCCAGTCAAGTCATACCAGGGATAAATTTGGCCAAGCATGTTTAATTTGTTAGTAAACATTCATCTTCTTTTGGACCATTTCTGCATGAAATAAAGTACGGTGTCAAGATTCAGCACCATGTTGTGCTGTATTTCAGAACACTTCGAGACTTTATCAGCCACGGCCCTTTTCTTTGGCAGATTCTAGGTGAATTGCCTAATCTAGCCATTTGTTTCTAGCCCTAAAACACCTCCATCTGTTCTCGTGTGTTAGTAACCTAGTACAGGATTCCTAATTTCTCACACACCAGAGACATCAGTAAGCCAGCCTCAACTTCAGACAAGGATGCCTGAAAAGGTGAGCACCTACTCTGTATCCACTAGGTACTTCAATCTGGATGGCGGTGTCTCACACTTTAGGCATACAGATTGTCTAATGTTTGCCTAAAGCTTTATTCCCACATCCTGCTCAAAATAAAATGCTCTGAGTATGAGAGTCGGAAGTTCTCTCTGTTCACTTAAAGCAGAGGATGTTTTATCTGGGAGGATGGCACCCGTAAGCCTTATTTCCAGAGGTAAACGGCTTTCCTAGCTGTGTGGAGCAGCTGTGCTGACCAGGCCACCTGCTCTTTAACTTCAATACTTCAACAGAGGTGTGAAATTCCATACACAGCTCTAAATGGGGGGAGGGAAGGGGTGATACACACCCATTTCAGCTTTCCCCCCCCTCTTGCCTTACAGATCACTGACAAGGACAACCTACAAGGCCCAAGGCAGGAAGGGATGGTGCCTTGGGGGCAGACACAGGAGAAACGAACACACAGAGAGCATGCAGCGCCAACGATCAGGATGAGAGCCGCACCCTTACTTTTAACAAATACAGTTTCTGGGTTTGGGTTTTCATTAATCCTGAAATATCAAAGAACCCTTCCAGTTCCAGTGGAGCTCAGCACGGCACTCGCAAGGGAAACCTCCTGCCTCCTCACATCCAACTTTGTCATTTCAGTGCTTGGCTGCTGGAATCATCCTCTGGAATGGATGTTCCAGACACAATACTGTTTGCTTTGGAGGAACCAACAGTGGATTATCTTATACACACAAGATTCCAGGAACAACTCAGAGCACCAGACGACACTGAGACAATGAGGACTGGACGTGGGGAGCAGCTCTCCGCGAGAACGGAAGGGACATTTCTGGAGCTCGACAAGCCGTGTGTGTGAATGAGGGATGCTTATGATGCTTTCAACATTGTAGCATGAGACCTGGCACAACATTTATTTTGCTGTCTTTCTGAAATTCCGTCCCGACAGGACTTTCGAAGATAATTGAGCAATGGAATGTCCTGTTCTGCTAAGACTTCTTGGCTGTCAGAAGCGATGTCTAAACAGCCAAAGTGGAATTCTGGAGCACAGCCCCACAGGGCAAACAGAAGCTGTGTTTGTTCATCATCTGGCTTTGCAGACTTACTTATCTGCCTCAGCACATGCTGCCTGCTGTGAAACTACACACAGAGAGGTCACCCATCCGGTTCCGTCCGCTGAAATTCACTGGCACTGACTTTGGTGACACAGCAAGGTCCAAAGGATAGGGCGAGGGTCAGGAGACCTGGTTCTGACACTGATTAGTGTGTGATCTTGGGCAGTTCCCTTCACTGTGCCTCTATCCCCTCTCACCCTCTGTCTCATCTATTTAGACTGTAGATTCCTTAGGACAGAATGATGCCCTATGTGTACATACAGCACCTAGCACAAGGGGGCGAGGATCCTAGTTGGGGAGTCTGGGCACCACTCTAATTCACCTAATAATAGCAACAACAACTATGCATTGGCTGGGTTCACCTTGTAAGCCTAGGCGCAAAGATTTACAACACTATCCAGACAGGGGTTTAGCCAGCCCATGGGCCCTACTGGTTTATATGGAGACGACATGTTGGCTGATGTCCCATCACAGGCTTCTTCCTGGTGGTCTCTCTCTGCACAATGGTTGGGATGGAGTTGGGCAGTACATCAATGTGTTACAAATCCTGTCAGCCACAAACATATGCATTCTTTAGATTTCTAGAGGTTTTTCTTTTGGGGGGATGGGTGGGCACGGGAGGCAGGGTTTTGATGCCAGTGTGAGGCTCAAGGTAAATTAAAACCAATAATCAATGCAGATCTCAGAACTTTGCGGTGACTTGGTAAGAAATCCACTGTGCACAGGGCCGGCTCTAACATTTTTGCCGCCCCAAGCAAAAAAAAAGCACCGCCCCGCCTCCTGAGTGTCGCGTCGCCCAAGTCCCCACCCCCTGAGCGTCGCGCCGCCCAAGTCCCCGCTCCCTCCGAGCGTCGTGTCACGCTGCCCAAGTCCCCGCCCCCCAAGTGTCGTGTCGCGCCGCCCAATCCCTGCCCCCCCGAGTGTCGCGTCGCGCCGCCCAAGTCCCCACCCCCCCAGTGCCATGCCATGCCTCCCAAGCCCACCTCCACCCCAGCGCCGCCCAGTAGAACCAAAAAAACCCAAACCCAAACCCCGAGCACCGCCCCGTCCCAAGATGCTGCCCCAAGCACATGCTTGGTAGGCTGGTGTCTGGAGCCGGCCCTGACTGTGCACTCCTTCCTGACCCTGGTTAGATTGCTGCAAAGAACTATCAAGGCACAGTGGAAGGAATGCTGCTGGTCTGTCCAGCATTCATCTTCTTATCAAAACACGTTCCTGGCCAGACATTTGTTAGGTTTCTTAAACAGGACCAGATTTGCCAAAGTGCTGAGCACCCTAAACAACCCCTGAAGTCAACAGAAGTGCAAGATGCTGCCCATAATTTTCACAGCTCTTATATTACCCTTAATCTGTGACAAACTATGGAGATCTAACCTATGAAATGGGACAATTTTGTCCTTGATTTCTGGTCTCTCCCTTCTATTCTCTCTTTCCTCCTTACTCTTTTCTGCATCTCCCTACATTCTCCTTCGTATCTTCTTCTCTTGCTTGTTAGAACCATCTGAAGGATGGCCAGAGAAAACATCCTAAAAATCATACTGTATCAGTGCACTCCCCTCTTTAATACTATAAGAACTGTAATTTCTCAGAGTATTGTCCAAAGGAAAAAAGGCTTCAGACCCTAGCCAAAGATCACGTATTTTCAGCCCGGCTTCTCAGCTACCAGATGAGTAAATCTACACTCACTCCACGGCTCTCATTTAAGACTGCAGAATCTGGCTTTTATGAGCAATTACCACAGCAATTTCACAGGACAATTTCACTACAGCCAGTTGTTGAGACTTATCAGACAATGCTGTTCTGGAGATTTCTAGAAAATCCAGAGTGCAATTAGCCTAGGTTGGTTAATGAATATTACAGGCCAGTTCTTCAGCTTGATACAAACTGGCACAGCTCAGTTGTCTTCAGTGGAGCTACACAGATTTACAGCAGCTGGGCATGCAGCCCTAAGTTGCCTCGCACTCAGCAGAAAGTGATATATGCACCGCATTTCCGTGAGGATAATGGGCCTGGTTCTCTTCTCACTCAGCCCAATGGATTTACCTCTGATTTAGTGAAAGAAGAATCAGTCCCTGATTCTATGCTTCTGCCTCAGAAAAGTTCTCAGAATCATTTGAATCCCTCAGATTTCTCAATATAATTGTTACGATTAGTCCGTCCCTCCCCAATGATAAAGCTATTGCACCTACATGTAGGGTGACCAGACATCAAGTGTGAAAAATCGGGATGGGAGGAAGGGTAATAGGAACCTATAGAGAAAAAGACCCCAAAATCAGGACTGTCCCTATAAAATTGGGACATCTGGTCACCCTGCCTACATGTATATTGAGTAGATCCTGACCCGTCTCTGAGCACCTTTCGTGGTGCATTTAGCAATGTGACTTGCATCTGTCAGACTTGGTTACCAGGCGTTGGCTCCCTCCCCATCTCTAATGCAAATTCAGACTTGCCCTGCTGTTTTTCAGTGGTCTCACTCTAATCACAGCTCTGACCTTTTCTCCACTAGGCCAACCTAGGCCCAGTCCCAACACTGGGGAAGGTTGGTAAGAAGAACCATCAATCCCCCTTTACTTGCAGTGTTCCTTCTCTTTAGAACGCTGTTGGTGGAAATGACTGACATGTAAAGACAGCTGCTTTGAAGAATGTGTGACCCAATTTCTTTGTATGTTAAAGAAACGCTGTGCCAGAAGTCTTTGTCCTCCTAAGGAAACTTAATAGAGAAATATTCTTGAGTGTACATGTGCACTGGAATATTGTAGGCCTTAACTAAGGCATAAGTTTTTAATAGTGAGAGTAACTAACCAGCAGAACAATTTACCAAGCATCATGGTGGATTCTCCATCACTGATCATTTTTAAATCAAGATTTGATGTTTTTCTGATGTATCTTCTCTAGGAATTATTTTGGGCAAGTTATCTAGGAGCTCAGACAAGATGATCACAATGATTCCTTCTGGTCTTGGAATCTATGAAATGAAGAAGATCCAGCTCACAGATAAACTATTAACTCCTCAGTGAAATAGTTAGACTTAACTGTATTTCCCTACTGCTAAAAAACACTTAAGTCCTGAATGCGATAATGAAATTGAAGCAGGCATAAAGATGAAGAAGATCTTGTTCAGGGACTGTGGTGGGAGAGATTTGATTTCCCTTTGCAAAGTGCATTTAAAAAGAAGCTATTTTAAAAAAAATTTACACTGGAGATGGATCTAAACAAGAATCCTATATCCAAAGATTCACTAATATCAATGGGAGTCTTTCCATTCAATTCAGTTGGGCCAGGATTCCACCCCAAACTTGGGGAAACTCTAGATCCACATTCAAACTTTGCGGGCCAAGCCCAACTCTGGCTTTTATTAAATTAAAAGATGCAGCTACGATTTCTCTGATGGTTCAAGCTAAAATCAGTCTCGTCAAAATGTATTTTGCTTCCACCACAAGAGTGGTAGGGTTGCTTTTGAGTCCTGGGTTGCTGGCACAGATTAATTTATACACAAAAGAAAATGCACTGATACACATCTTTAAAATTACTTAATGAATATCACAGTATGGCACAGAGGCACTTAAATACAGGGCAATTTATAAGAGCTAATCTATAGGGTTTGAAAGCAATTCTCCTCTGGCTTTTTATACAATATAGTTTATAATTTTATATGGCACACTGGTAACACAGTCTCACAAATTGCTGCACAGAAAGAACCCGTCTACAGCTTCAGTCTAACAAGTGTTGTGCTGCCATCCCACTCCCTGTAGCTCAGGGGTTCTCAAACTGGGGGCTGTGACCCCTCAGGGGGTCATGAGGTTATTATGTGGGGGGTAACGAGCTGTCAGCCTCCACCCCAAACCCCGCTTCACCTCCAGCATTTATAAATAGTGTTAAATATTTAAAATATTTTAATTTATAAGGGGTGTGTGTGCACTCAGAACCTTGCTATGTGAAAGGTGTCACCAACACAAAAGTGTGAGAATCACTGCTGTAGCTGGTGTGGAGGCTATAGCTGGAGAGAGGATTTCCTGCCCCTTCTCACCATTATCCCTGCTGCTGCAATAGCCCCTTGGGTTGTCAGGGTGCAGGAGCAGCCTTCAGGCTGCTCTAGCTTATGCCAGGAAACCAGACTGTCACCCAGCTGGCCCAGGATCAAGGGATCACAAAGGTATAGTAAAGCCGTTTTTGCCATGGAATGAACTCACTGTTTCTTGCAAGCAGCGCCACAATTGTATATTTAGATGGCCACGTGTTTATTTTATTTTCTCTTGTGTGTCATTTCCTATTGTGTCCAAGCATTGGCCTGTTTCGTGCTAGATGATGATACACAGGTTGGCATGTTAAAAATTAGAAATAAAAAGTTCATAAAAAATAAAAAACTGCTCTATTCTTTACTTTTTCCTTCTGTCACTTCAAGAGAGAACACTGGGTTCTTCTTTATTCTTGGCAATGCTCACCATCTGCAAATCCATTTTAAAGAGGCACTATGAAATAACCAGATGTTGACTTTGAAGCACAGTATACACATTCATCATCTGCTTGATACTCTGAGCCCTGGTCAGCTTTGAAACTTCACTGCTGTTTCCTTCCGTGTTGGTTAGGAAGGTGTTGATGAGGGTAGAAGGTTAAAATTCTAACTGATCTGTGCTGAAACATCATCACCAGCACTTCATAGGCAAGCCATTGGGAAAACATATGCAAGCTGTGAGGCCCAGACTTGGTGTCACTAGCAGGTTGTTCCAATCCTTGCATCTCTGCCACGCCTGCAAGGCTGGATCTAGCTCTAGGATGCCAAGAATGGTGGATGTCTGGGTTTGGGTCATGCCTGGATTGACCTGTTCTCAATAAACAAATGTACACTGCATGTAAACGTACACAGCATGTAAACGTACACGGCAACTCTTTCAAAGTGACGTAGGCAACAGCTTCATTGTTTTACTGTTACTGTAATCAGCCTCTGGACCTTCTGCCTTTGCCTTGCATTCATATTCATCAAATTGTTCTTTCAGGTCTTGTGTATATGACCTCAAAGATTGGATGATGATGACAACAGACGAGTTCACATCTCCTTTTTTATATAGTCTTGCCTGTTTCACTGAAACAGATGAGAATGTCATGCCAAAGAATCGTCACAAATACAGTCTCCAGCTTGTCCATTTTTTACTGAGATTTTGACCACCATGCATAGTGTCTCTTGGCTGATGGTAGGTTATCATTGGCCAAAGAATCAAGAGTTGCTTGAATCCCTTCACACACATCACACGGATCCTTCGCTGCATCAGCATGAGCTGACCACTGAGTGTTAGACAAGTGCTTCACACCACCATGTAAAGACACCAACGCATTCCAACGATGATAGATGAAGCAAAAAATTTGTACAATCTTTGTGTAAAGTCGAAGTATGACACAACTTGCATGCTCCATTCTTCTTCTGTGTGGCATTCACTTTCTACTCCCCAGAGTTTCACTGTAAATTTACGTTTGAAGAAATCCAAACATCTCTAAGAGAAATAACTGCAAGTTGAAGCCACCAAATTTTCACATGGTTTTGCATCAAAATGTCAAATTTTCCCCAGTATCAATACGGAAGCACAACATGACCTGCATTTCCTCAAAAACTGGCAGCAGATGTGCTTCAGAGGGTCACAAAGCTTTCAGTAAACCCAGTCTGAGGTGAAAACAAGAACCTCAGTCAAGAGACCACTGCCTACCATGCTCACCAGTATTGTCTCAATTGTTTCTTTTTGCTCCACCATCTGTCTGTCTGTATCCACCTGTTCTCTTGTGTTTTATACTTAGACTGTAAGCTCCTGGAGCAGGAGATTATCTTTTCATTCTGTTTGTACAATGCCTAACATAGTGGGGGCTGTTGTGATAATTGGCCCTACGACTTTACCCTAATTGTGAGCTCAACTTATAAGAAGTATATAAAAGCTCATAAGATGTCACAATAACCTATACTAACAAACGTTGACGGGAAAAGGCATGATAGGGAGACACCAACACTGAAAGAGTCCAAACACAAAGCCGTACTGATATAACTCCAGGACTGCGGTAAGGTCATGCTTGGTAAACAAGGAAAGTGTGGAACCAGAAAACAGTGAGCCCTAATTGATGGACAAAACAATGAGGGGATGGGCTATTCTGCCCACCATTTCCTTTGTGGGTCCTTAAAGAAAGAGACTTTGGCTTCACCATTGTGGCTGCCTCTCCCACCATTTTCTGGAATGCCAGGCCTCCGTCAACCTGATGCCGAGAGATGGCCTGAGCAGACCAGGCCAGAGAGAGGGAGCCAGATGACATTGCTACTTCTACTGGCTCCAGCTGAATCCCAAACATCACCTGGGACGAAATGGGATCAGACTTTAACAACAACAGGTCCAGCCCATTTCAACTAACTTCTTCTCTTACCATCAGTTATTACCATCTTTGGTACCATCTAAGAGACTAACAAACAAGGTGTTTTTTTCCCCTTCTAAGGACTCTTACCAGCTAAAGAAATATGGAACAAGGGATGTTGTTAAAATGAAAGCCTTATTTAATACTTTGCATTTCAAATGATTTCCCTTCTTTTCTTTATCTTTAATAAAAGGTTTAAAGGATTTGTAATGAGGTGTTTGCCATGGTACCAAGCAGGCTGAGGTCTCTGTATGCCAAACCCCGGACCTTGTTTAACACAGTTTAATGTTGGACAGAGTCTGGGTTATGTTCAAACTTTTAGCTCACATATTCCATCTAAATGAATACCACAGGTACTGGTCGATGACTAGAGCTCCTAGGGATTACAACAATCGATATACATCACAAATAAAATAACAGCTGTGACTCTGTGATTCCATATAAATATTTCACATATCGTGGCTAAGAAAAAGTGTTGCCCTCATATATTTTTTTTCTGGAACCTGCTTTTAATCCATGGCGAGGTGCATTACAACATGTTGAGAAGTCAGCAATGAGTCAGGGACCATCCTCCCCTGCTTGTTTTGTTATAATTATCCTGCAGTATTTTGTTTTGGAAACACTGATATGAGACATGATCCCTGAGATCCCCAGGTACCATGCTTTTTTTCCCTTAGAACCTTAATTCCTAATTTGCTTGGCATTTTAGGCAAAGCCTGCCAGAATTATAGTTGTAGCTTAAAATTAATCTTTCACCAGCCACAGATTCTCAAACTCCAACAGTGCTTTTAACACTTCAGTGGGAGGTTTTACATCTGTTACATAAATGATGTATGTAAAACTGAATAGCATTTAACCATGGTCCACAGTTTAACTCATAACCAAATCCTTCCAGTGGGAAATGTCTGGTCATTCCTTGACTCCTAGTCACAGCCGGTAAATTCTCCTTTGTGCAATAAAAGCAAACTACTGTAGTACATTTTCTGGATCTTTTCCAAAGATTTTAGGCAGCTGGGCCTTGACTGTAAGCTGAAGGATTGTTTGTTTTAAGTTACAAAATAATTTTGTGCCTGAAAGGTTTGATGATGGTTCAGACCTAACAGCGAACGCCCCTGGGACTCTATGAAATCTCCAAGACTGAATATATAACATGGAAAACTTCGCTAGGGGCTGGGGTATCAAACAAGATTTTTTTTTTAAAAAAAGTCGACATTAGTTATCCCTGTAGAATGGTTGGGTAACTCCAAGAAGTCAGGTGGTAAATGAGATCAGAATTCCCAGCATCTTCTTCTAGAATGGATTTAACTTTATTATAAAACAAATGTGTTAGTCTCTAAGGTGCCACAAGTACTCCTATTCTTTTTGCAGATACAGGCCACGTCCACACTACAGAGTAAAATTGAAATTAATAAAATCGATTTTATAAAACAGGTTTTATAAAATCGATTTTACGCATCCACACTAGGGCACATTACTTCGGTGGTGTGCATCCATGGTCCCAGGCTACCATCGATTTCTGGAGCGGTGCACTCTGGGTAGCTCAGTAAAAGAATGGGACCAATAACTTCGATTTCCGTCCACACTAACCCTAAATCGATATAGTAATATCGATTTTAGGGTTACTCCTCTCGTTGAGCAGGAGTACAGAAATTGATTTTAAGACCCCTTAAAATCGATTTTAAGTGCCTTGTAGTGTGGACGGGTACAGCGTTAAATCGATTTAACGCTGTTTAAATCGATTTAACGCTGTAGTGTTGACCAGGCCACAGACTAACACGGCTACTACTCTGAAACCAGTGTTTGCTGTGGAACCAAGCGGGCAATTAGGCACAGATCAAAGGTATTTAGGTGGCTCAATGTCAATGGCTGCCGAAATATGAGTGAAGATCTGGGCCTTTGTTACTTAAAATCCTGTATTCTTCTTTTGCATAAAGATGCAGGAGGGAGGAATTTACAGAGAAATCCACACATCAGCAGAGGGAGATTAGCATCAAATCCCTGTGGTAGGCTGGCAGTGTGAATAGGAAAGTAGCCAGCAAAACAAGAGTAGGTGCTCAGATACCATGGTTATGAGTGCAGCATAAGAACCAGAACAGAAAAGAATAAGATTTAGATTAGCAGACTCATTGCCTTGGGATATAGTGATAGCCAAAAGTATAATTGGGTTAAAAAAAGAACTAGATAATAGATCCATCAATAGCGATTAGCTGAGATAGTCAGCGATGTAACCTCATGCTTGGGGTGATCCTAAACCTCTGATTGCCAGAAGCTGGGTGTGGGAAAAAAGGGTGGATCTCTTTAAAATTGCCCTGCTCTATATACTCCCTCTGAAGCTCTGGTACTGGTCACTGTTGGAGAATTTATCATGCAAAATTCAGATAAATATATTATTGTTTTATGATTAGTTATACTCCCTATATCAAATCATAGAAGTAACTGCGTAGGAAACCACACAGCCTCTTGAGAGTTAATCCACAGTAGCAAACGGGAAGGGGAGTGAAGAGGAGCAGGTGGCCTGGCATGGAAGCTGAGCAGACAAGCCTCTTTAAACTCTAGGCAATCTCTACAGACCACTGGATGCATCATCCCTTTAGCCTCAGAAGGAATTCTCGCTTTGGACTGAATACTAATTCAATTAATTCCAGCTTTAAAACTGACAGGTGAAAAGCATTAAGAAAAAAAAGAGGATGAAAAAATATCCATTTCATTCTAACACATTCCTCTGTCTGAAATACTAAATTAATTTGTGCTGGTTGAAAATCCTAGAAACCGGAGACTCTGGAGGGACTTTGAACAGTGAGTTCAGATCTGGATTTAGAACCCGGAGCTGAAATTGTTCAACGTTTGGGTGTTGTCCTGATTAGGGGCTCTTATTTGGACCGCTGAAGATATAGTGTGACATTTGGTTCTGGAATGAGATCTGGAGCCCAAAGTTCAGCAGTATTTGGATCTTCAGATCCGTGTCCACTAGAAATGGGTTAGTTTGCACAATAAAACACAGAGAAGATATTTGACTAAGAAAACTCCCAAGTATCCCTCACACAAAAAGAGTAAACAGTGAAAGCTAAAACCTATCTTATATCACAAATAGTCTTTCTCACACAGCCTCAGGAACTACAGTATTAGGAATGAATGAATTTTAACCCACAAGAATCACGTATGTGTAGTAAATAGTATATATACAAGTTTTATGTCCTCAGCAGACGTCAGCCACTGGAGGGCGACATGGCATACATTAGAGACAACAGTACCTTAGCTTTTACAAGAGAAGTTAACCACTACATGGTGACACAATCCTACACACTCATATACTGCTCTGCCATTATTTATTATTTTTTATGGCAGAAAACACATATAACCTGTTGGAAGACAGGCAGGCATACAAATACAGTGCATTATTGTATAGACATCATAGCAGTCTTGGAGAATGTGAGGATAAACCACACTGGACAGGCCCAGGGACAGCTACATATCATGTTTGTTATCAGCGCATCACACATTAGAAATAGCAGCAAAGAGTCCTGTGGCACCTTATAGACTAACAGAAGTTTTGGAGCATTGGAGCATGAGATTTTGTGGATGCATCCGACGAAGTGGGTATTCACCCACGAAAGCTCATGCCTCAATGCTCCAAAACTTCTGTTAGTCTATAAGGTGCCACAGGACTCTTTGCTGCTTTTACAGATCCAGACTAACACAGCTACCCCTCTGATACATTAGAAATACTCAGCTCTTGTCTGGCTGTGTGGCTTACAACTCTGAGGATGCATGGTAGCAAAGCAACATCTCCCTGCCAAGCTGGAGAACTGATTATATCTTCCATATTCAGCTAGTGGAAAGAAGCTGAACTCCCTGTGGAGAAGTACCTGTCAAGCTCAATCTCAGCATGCTACAGACCATGGCATTCAACATACCCCATGCCCTGACCAATCTGCCATTAACCTGGTGCAATGATTGCAGGTTAGTGATGGTGAAACCAGAGACCAATCACAAGGTCCGAATTCCATGGAGAATTGTTTTTAATGAACCTCTGCACTAACACACTGGTGGTCTTTCCCCGAGCCATGTGTGTATGTCTCCTGAACATTCTTTGTAGCCTCTCCAGCTGCGTTTATCCTTGACAGGAGAAGCTCAGACAAGAACAGCTGGAAAACCTCAAGCAGACAGCCCTGCGCCCGCAGCAATCTAGTTTTAATATCCAGTTTAGTTTTCTTCACATGTTTAATAACCTTCTCCCTGCTTTGCAGAGAAAGTCTTTGTCATGCATCTTCCTGAAATAGTGACTCTTGGAATCCAGTGCAAAATATTCAGAGACAGTGACAGATACGGAGACACAATCTCTGTATTGGCATACCTCCCAATCTTGTGTCATCTGCAAATTTTATTAGCACAGGGAGGTGTCTCTCACCCAGTGGTTCTAAACTTGTCCAGACCCCGCCCCCCCCCCTTTCAGGAGTCTGATTTGTCTTGCATACCCCAAGTTTCACCTCATTTTAAAACTACTTGCTTACAAAATCAGATATAGAGAAAATACAAACGTATCACAGCTCACCGTTACTGAAAAAGGGCTGCTGACATTCTCATTTTTACCATATAATTATCAAATAAATCTGTTGGGATATGAATATTGTACTCACATTTCAGTAGGATTCTTGAGCCTGGTTTTCACTTGTGAGCCGTGTCATTCTGGGAGGCAGTGAAGCGACAGCAACAATTAGGTTTTTCTCCACGTTGAGGCTATTCCTACTCTTGGGCCTGGCCTCAGGGTGTGGCAAGCAGGGCAATTGTCCAGGCCCCATGCCACAGGGGGCCCGTGAAGCTAAGTTGCTCAGGCTTCAGCTTCATCCCAGCCCAGGGCACCAATGAGTCTAATCCTGACCCTGCTGAAGCTCGAGTCCCGCTGCTTGGGGTTGAAGCCCTCGGGTTTTGGCTGTCTGCCCTGGGCCCCAGCGAGTCTAACCAGCACTGGTGACCCCGTTAAAAGGAACTCATGACCCACTTCGGGGTCTCAACCCACAGTTTGAGAACCACTGATATAGTATGTGGAGAAGAAGCCTGCAGGCTAGATCTGCATTCCTCCCCAGCCTCCAGAGCTGGGTTGCTCCCTTTTCAACCCTGCATCCAGTAGCAACATGGGTTGGAGGGGCAGGTCTAACTGGGCTCAGTACTGTCCTTTAGCCCCGTCTGCCCCAGTGTGGGGTTTGTATACCCCATCACAGGTCCCTGAGGAACAACACTAGTAACCTCCCTCCAGCCTAACTGTTCACCTCTCAGTGTGACCCGTTGTAGTCTCCCCTTTAACCAGTTCCTTACCCACTTTTTGATTCTCTTATTAATCCCCATTTTCTCCAATTTAACTAATAATTTTCCATGTGGTACTGTAGGAAATGCCTAACTGAAATCCAGGTAGATTAGATCCACTGCCCTTCCTTTGCCTAAAATAATCAGTGATCTTATCAAAAAAAGAAATCAGGTTGGTCTGGCACAATCTGCCTTTTGTAAAACCATGCTGTATTTCATTCCAATTATCGTTTACCTCTATGTCCTTAACTACTTTCTCTTTCAACATTTGTTCCAAGGCCTGGCCTACAACTGAGGTCAAACTAATGGGCCAATAGCTTCCTGGATCATTTTTTTTTCTTTCTTAAATATAGGTTCTACAGTTGCAATTCTCCAGGCATAGGGCACAACCCCCGAGTTTATGGGCTCATTAAAAATCCTTGCTATTAGGCTGGCAATTTCATGTGCCAGTTCCTTTAAGATTATCTGCTCCCCTTCACCCCCAATTTGGCCCCATTAAGGTGTTTGACTTCCACCTCGGGTATGGTAATTTCTACTTCCATGTCCTCTCTGCTACTGTCCCCAAGCTCCTCGTTATTTTTATTGAAAATGAGGCCAAGTATTCGTTTAGCTGGTGGGCCATCCCCATATTATATTTAGTCTCCACCCATCCTCAGTGCTTAGTAGTCTCACTTCTTCTTTCCCTACTTCATCACTCAGCTTCTGCCAACATCTTGGTTTCCTTTGGTGTGTTCCTCCTTCCAGCCTCAATTTCCCCTTCATTTCCTTCTCTAGCAAACGTCTCTGCCCCTTCTGCCTTGCCACCCAGTATGCTTGGAACTCTCTCCCAAAACCACTCACCTCGTTAAATCCCTCCTGACCCCCAGGGCCGCTGCAGAGCCGCAGAAGAAAGAAGAGAACTGAGTGGAATTAAAGGGAAAATAGTAAACAAACAACTCCCCACCATTGCCCCACCCTGCCTCAGAAACAACCCCAAAAGGTTGGTTACTCTCCAAGAAGTGCCTGCGAACAGTTCTGTGATGAGCTCTGAATGGGCACAGGGCTATTCCCATACAGAATTTATTGCAGGATTGGGGCGTATGACATTGTTATTTAGACGGCCCTGTCTGATCCTGTGCTCTCATGTTATCACATCTACATTTTAAAGGGCAAGCTCTTCAAGGCAGGGACCTATTTATTTATCTATCAGGGTTCTTATTTGGCCCCCCATAAGCCTGGTATCTTAACCTCTTCCACAAGTAAAAACGGTAACAGTGATCTCTCTCTCCCTCTTGGCTGTCGTCCTGTTCAATGAGGCTCCTGTCACATTGTATAAGTAATAATACTCCAGTACTAAACTACATACTTGCTCTCCAGTGCAGTTTCTACGTCCTTTGTCAGCCTCTTTGCTCTGTTCAGTTACTCATCTCCATTAGGGAACTGCAGCTCCCCAATTTGCAGTGTTTTGCAGAAAGTTGGAATATGCCATCACCTTGTTAAGGGACTACTCAGACTGTGGTTTCCTCACTCTTCTATTTGGTTTCCTCTGAGTCCTGTGGCTCAGTGCCACCTCCTAAGCTACACGCTGTGCTATATAAGACTCCAGCGGCTTCACGCTGCTGAGATCGCTTGTACTGTACTGTAGCCCAACTCAGAAGTAGCATACAGGAGACTTTGGTAAGCTGCAACTCTATTTCTTCTACTAAAGGGTTGTAAATATTTTAGTTCAAGGATGCTGTGAGTGCAACTAATTCTTGCTTCACCTCTCATATCCTAGCTTGGCTAAAAACTTTGCAGCAATTGAGATTGGATTTTCCCTTAATTGTTGTCTAGGTGATGTGTGCAAGTGAATTAATCTAGGGTTTTATTCCCCCTCTGGTTACAAGATTATAATCATAAATATGTGATTAAGGCAGAGTAATTGTATTTGACTGTGTTTATGGTTGAATGATCTATATACTGTAAGTGGTAATTCATTGATGATGTGTTGAGGGATATATTTCAGAGACTGGGTGCTCAAGGGCTCTGAAAATCACGGAAAGGGGGAAATATACATTGAACTGTGGTCTGAAGCGAATCCAGGACAGATCATTAGCGTAGGCAGAAATTATCACTTTTCATTTCTATTCAACTCAAACCAGTGCTTGGGAGAAAAGTCTCCTGACTTCCTTCTATCAGATTTCTATATTACACAGATATTAGCAGCCCTCAAATCACAATCTTTCTCCTGTAGGTTTCAAACCTAGGGTTTTAAGCACAAAAATCTGTACACCCAAGCAAGGGAGCCTCTTAATTTACATGGAGTTGTTCAACCTCATTGAATGTGAATGCTTCTACATTGTGACTAGGATTCATAATCCTCTTTCCAGATAAACAGGAATGTGTACAGAATGCAGAGTGCTTAAACCCCTCTGGCTTAGTGGGATGCTCAACTGGAAAATGAACATTTTAAAAACCCGCTGTGTCCTGAGCTTCCAGGAACGTAGACAGTTTCTGGCTTCTGCACCCTATGGGAAAGGAAAAAATGTCCTAATTCTTGGCTGAGATCTGCATGAAATCCAGTTCATAACAAGCTAAAGCTGAGTAACAACAGTAACCTCCAAATGAGAATAGGCTTTTAACTAGGAGTGACTTTTCTTCTGCTATTCATAGAATCATAGAGTATCAGGGTTAGAAGGGACCTCAGGAGGTCACTGAGTTGACCCCAGTCCCCTGCCTTCACGGCAGGACCAAGTCCTGCCCTGACAGATTTTTTTCCCCTGATCCCTAAATAGTTCCCTCAAGGACTGAACTAACAACCCTGGCTTTAGCAGACCAATGCTCAAACCACTGAGCTACCCCTTGCCCCGTTAGGCTGTATTGTTAGACTGTAATTTCAAATTCTCATTAAAAAGCCATGTATTGTCCCTAATTTCCTGCTTATATCATTTTTTGGCCAGTCATAGCTTTTAAGTTATAATAAACACATTTCCCACCCTTATAGTGCCTTTTCTCAGCGGCCCTCGTAAACATGACTTTCTAACAGCTAGGCATTATCACTACTGTTATTAAGCATCAACACCAGTCTGCAAGGTATGTAAATCTTATCCTCATTTTACAGATGGGTAAACGGAGGGGCAGAGTGGTTAAGGCTATATTTTCAATATGTCCACTAACTTTGGGGACATGACCTCAGACACTGACAACTCCAAGTGACTTAAATGGGAGACGATGCTCAGAATTTTTGAAAATCAGATCAGAAGGTGGGCACCCCAAAAATCTGGGACACTTGTAAGTTTGGGCCTATGTGATTTACTCAAAGCAGCCTTGTAATGGGCAGAGCTGGGAATAGAACCTAGAAGTTCTAACTCCCAGTCCCTGGTCTGTAACCACTAATATAATAATAATACTTTTTTGCAGGATATGAGAGACACAAGGTAGGTGAAGTAATATTTTTTATTGGACCAGCTTCTGTTGATGGAAGATACAAGCTTTCGAGCTACGTAGAACTCTTCTCCAGGTCTGTGGAAGGAAATCAGAGTGTCTGAGCTAAATACGAATTGGAACAGGTTGGTCAACAGAAGGGGTAATGCATGCTGTACATGCATGTTGTAACAAGCATGACCCCTTCTGCTTAACAATTTGTCCCAACTTGTATTTAGCTCAGACACTCTGACTTTCTTCCCCTGACTTGAAGAAGAGTTCAGTATAGTTCGAAAGCGTGTACCTTTCATCAACAGAAGTCGGTCCAAGAAAAGATATTACCTCTCCTACCTTGTCTCAAAATACTTTGCACATATATATAGAATTTTTACACTTTCAAAGCACCATACAAACATCAGTCCTCACACCTCCTCTGCAAGTCAGCTAAATAAGTAGGGAGCATTATCCCCAACTTGCAAATGAAACTAAGCCCTGGAGCAGTTACTATATAACTTACAGAAAGCCACACAGCAAGCCAGTGGCAGAGCTGGAATTGGACATTAGATCATGCTTGATGCTATTCCACTTTGCAACTAACAGAATGACATTGATGCCAGAGGCATGTGATCTAATCTACAGTGCTGACAGCTCTGGAACTTGTCTGGGTGTATGTTTCAGTTACATTTTATTTCCAAACCGTATTTACTATTGGTCGCAACTCCTTTCAGGTATATGCCACTGTACTTGTGTCATTCTTGGAGCAAGGCTGCGGTTTCAGAAGGAATGTAGGACTGTCGGGCTTGGTTATTGCAGCAGTCCTGAAACATCAGGATTGCACAGAAATTTAATCCTTGAGAAGGCGGTTTAATGAGCTTCTATGAAATCACTGTCTGCAGAACACATCTAGGGGCCAGGCTTGAATGGTGTGGGAGGACACAAATACTAACACTGTGCCAGATACGCCTTTCACACAAATAGAAATAAGGAAGAATTCCACTGAAGTCAATAGAGTTCCACCAGTGAGAGAGAAGAATCAACCCTAATGTTTGTGAGGGGACAGACAGAAGCCCAAACTCTAAGGCTGTGCTATGCAGGAGGTCAGACTAGAGGATCATACTAGTCCCTCTACCGGCTTTAACATCTGTGAATCCAGGCGTGATGCCAATGGTGATCTAAGTGCCATGTCAAATGGAAGTTGGTCAGAAGACAGGGGTGGGTGGGTGTAAGCGGCAAAGAAGTGTATTTCACATTGATTGGTCAATACTTACACTAGATTGTTATACCCTGAGGGCCCCAAAATTATTGGATACTGTAAAAGTGTAGCCCTAAGCCCATGTGCCTCAGGACTGTTCACCCAAGGTGATCTTTGGCCCACACTGGTAAATGTATGTTTAAAGAGAATGGCCATATGGCGTAGTTCCAAGGAACATAGTCTTTAGACCAGAACTCATGGCTATTCCTACCAGACTGGTCAAGTCTTGTGTTTAGGAATCAAAGCCATTCTCAGCTCTTTTAGCACCAAATTTTGCCACCTATCATTATGTTGAACTGTACTTCAGTCTCGGAGGAGCCCCACTGACATCAGTCATAGCATGCTAGGGCCTGAAATCACCCAGCCTCTATCTGGAGGGAGGTGTTACCCAACCTACGGAAGGCTGGGAAAATCTGGCCCTTGATGAATTGCCCTCCAGGACCTCTTTGAGAGAACCATCAGATAGGGCCTCCGCCAAATCCCATTGACATCCATGGGAAGACTGTCACTGATTTCAGTGGGCTTTGGATCCGACCCACGATGATTGAAATTGTCTTCACAGGTGACCTGATTCAGGGAAACTACCCAAGGACTAAAATTATTTGAAGACTCTCCATTCTCAGTGGGGGCTCAGCCAGTGAAGAAAAGGATGATCGCAGCACGAGGATGGATTCTCTTACTCCTTCTTCTGGATGCCACATCTATTCCAAGTGAAGGTTAAACATTTATACCAGCATTACGGTGGTGACCCAAAGCTGTCACCTGCTGATGGCTGTTGGATGGCCTATATGAAATAAGCTATTGTTTTCAGGCCTGTTCCCAGTGGAATTGCCCACGTCAGAAAAATCACGGGTGCATTGGCACTGCCTGCTAACATCTCCCATCTAGGGTACTTATCTGGCCCCCATCACTGTAGGATCTGATCTCCTCACACTCTTTAACACCCCTGTAAGGTAGGACAGGGCTATTATCCTAATTTTGCAGATGGGAAACTGAGGCCCAGAGACACAAGGTGACTTGCCCAAGCTCACACAGGAAGTCTGTACCAGAGCTGGGAATTGAAACTAGGTTTCCCAAGGTCCAGGCTAGTGCCCTAACCACTGGACCATCCTTCCTCCCTAATCAAAGTCCCCTAATTTTCACTCCCACCTCTACTTCAATATTTGAACCCAGGACCACTGGCATTGTAAGTGACAGCCATACCCCAGACGACATGGTATAGTTTGTGGGCCCTCTACTACACTGTCACCTCTTAGGCACTGTCTATTCTGGGAATTTTCCCCAATTTCAGCCATCAGCAGCCAGCCATCAGTGGCAGTGCTGAATCGCTGGCCCCCCATATAGACGAGCAAAGGTATGATTTGCACTGGTACAGGTTACCCTGGGTTCAAGCAGGAGTAAGTGAGATTGGTGCAAATTATGGCATATAGCAGTTCATTCTGTCTACACTAGGAGTTTGCACACCAATGATTGGCTGCCCATTGCTGAAATCCACAGAGTCAACATTGTCTTAGACATGGTATCCAGGGCAGGATCAGCATGTGGCTGGGGCACTGTGGGTTAGGAAGCCTGCAGTTACACTGCCTGTGCAATAAAATAGAGCAGATAACCCCTTTCTTCTGACTCGAGGCAGGATCTCAGTCCCTGTCAATAGAGATAGTTGGGAAATTTCTGCAAAAATTAAAATTTGACATAAAGTCGAAACGAAACGTGGGGAAAATCCATGACGGTTTCCATTTTGTGGCCAGCAGCTCTAGCTTTCCGTCAGACACCTTTCAGTAGCACAAATTTAACTAAAGAAAAAGGCAACAGAATAGAAATCTAGATCCTCCCTTTGCCTATGTCCACACACACAAACTCCCTATCTCAAAAACATCTAATCACAACTAGTCGTAAACTAGTTCATCCGTGTTACAAGTCATCCCTGCCTGCCTCCTGAGTTTCCAGTCTAAACAGTTCTAAATTTCATTCAAAACATATTTGACCTCCAACAACAGGGCTAACAACTCACTCATAGTCAGCAATGACCCACTGCCCGTGCGTGATTATACTACTCTGCCTCAAATCTCGCAGTTTATCCCATTGGGAGGGAAAATAGTTTATTGCTCCCCAAAGTGCAGGGGGGTGGGCTCTTGAGGTCCCTTCCAGTCCTACATTTCTCAAGCAGCACATAGCTACTATTGTCCATTCCTTACTGAATCTTAAGCATGTTCCAACCATGCAGACATCAAAGAGTTGGGGCTGGGCTAAGTATGGGGCAGAGATGGGGCCAGAGTAGCATGCTGCAGCCTTGGGGGAGGATTCCCTCCTCTTTTCCTCTACCCATTTGCCCAGTGCCCAATCCTAAGCAAGGCGCTGTGTTAAAGATTTAGCCTTTGGGGTTAACTGCAGCATTAAATAAAACAAAGCAGTTGGAAGCCATTACCTGGAATCAAACACATTTCGGGGGGGAGGGGGGTTCAGTGAGTCAGCAGTGCTAGAAACTGATTATTGGACTACATTTCCAATCACATCGATGTCAATGGGACTTTTGCCATTGGCTTCACTGGGACCAGGTTTTGGCCCTGTGATCTGCAAAACAGCTTGGTTCACTTAGAATTTCCACTGCTTTGCTGTCACAAAGGAAACCTGGTGAGAAGAGGCGCTTTTGTGAGATTCCCAGACCAACTGCTTTTGGTGAGGATGGGACTATCATGAGGTCTGGCTGTCATTGTAAATAGTTTTAAATACAAAAGTGTTTTCAGCCCACTGTTAAATTCCACCGAGGATGCAGGCCCTTTGTAGCTCAGGAAGGTCACACAGCAGTTCTCTACCCAGACAGTTACTGGTGCAAAACAGAAGCTCTGGGATGGCTGTGCACAAAAACTCTGGACCCAAACACTGCCACTGAGAACTGGATCCACATCAGTCTCCTGGAAGGCCCCTAAGTCTAGAGTGGCTGAATCAAAACCCAATTCTGGACTAAGTTACACAGGTGGTGCTCCCTTTTAAGTTAGTGGGAGAAGTACCATGTAACTCAGAGCAGGTCGAGGAAGCCCCAGCTTCATGTACCTCTCAGCTTTGGGAAAACCCATATCCAAACTCTGCAGCTCAGACCCATTGCAGAGAAGCAAATTCTTGAGGATGTCGACTATTAATAAAGCCAGGGCTGCTTCTAAAATAATTATTTCTAGCCTTTAAAAAACAGACATCCTTTGACCATCGAAGACTACTTTGAATCCCCAGCAATTTATCATGTGATTGCAGAGCTACTCAGCTATCTCACAGTATCGATCTATTCCCTGACTCCCGCAGCACTAACATTGGGGGCAGATTAAAAGAAATTTTGGAAAAAAATCAATTCTTCCCTGTCTTTATTGTCGTTGTAAACTTCTCCCCCAGGTGAGAGGGTTCTGAAGAAATCCGTCAGCAGGCTCCAGCCCAGACAGAAACCCCTCAGTCCCTTTGTAAAGGACAACCTAGCAAGTAAGTCATTTTGCATCTCCAGAAGCTTTGCATGGTGGGGACACAGGTCATTTTGTGCATGTATATTTTTTTCATGCTTAATATCCAACCTGTTTAACAAGATGATGCACTTAAGCAATGGCCTCATTCCCACCTCCAGCAGGCTGTCACTGCAATATACTTCGGGCTTCTCTCCTGGCATACTGAAGGTCAAATATACAACCACAGCCCATATCCCTAGCTGGAATTTAGCCTCATACACATCCCTTAGCCACTAAGGTTCCTCAGAGAGGAGGAATGCATACAGAAATCTTGAATGGGAAGCAGTTTCACTACACCCGCCTCCTCCATCAGAAATCATGCAGTCTCAGTCCTCAGAAGAAGTTTGATGGACGGCTCTCTGCCCCACACAATGCATCTTCAGTAGAACTCTCCAAGGAGACTTTGTCCCACAGTGTGCACAAGCAGAAGGAAGGTGCCCTGAGAAAGTTGGGCTAGGCAGAAAAGCACCCAGCCCCAGGACCGCTCTGAGAATTAAGAGCTCTCCCCACACGACCAGCAAAATGAAAAGACAAGCCACCATCGTTAGAATCAATGGCTGGAATTTCTCATGGGTCCCCTACAAGTTCTGGATCAATGTAAATAGGCTCCTGTAATGGGTCTGCTAAAGCAGAGTAAATGTGTCCCCCCTGCTCTAGCTGAAAGCATCCCCACCCTCTCTTCCCATTGAGACAGTTCCCGCCGGGACTGGGAAGAATCAGCATGCAGCGCCGTGAGTTAATCAGGGGGCCTGGGTGCAAAAATATGTACACCACCAGCCAGGTCCCTACATCAGCGTCACTCCACTGAAGTGAGTGGAACTGCACCGATTTGCCTCAACTGAAGATCTGGCCCCCAGCTCCCTAAGCTCCACCCTGAAATGCGCCCCTGTGGCATTTTTGCAGCTGGGGAGCTAAAAGAAGGCAGATAAATTCCATCTAACGCTCCCATCTGCTGTGGGTGGGTTCTCTGATAAGCTCCCTACCATGAGTTTGGCCCTACATCCCAAACAGAACGCGGCAGAGAAGCCAATCAATTTAACTGGTTAGCCCACCAGGCATGAATCCTCTAGAAATGCCAAGCACAGTGTCACCTTGCATACAACCCGTATCTTTCTACAATACCGTTGGGTATTTCTTGGGGATAAACGACCAAGCAGATTTAATGACCCACAGTCCCATTTTTGTCCATCAGCTCCGCCCAGCTGTTTCTTAATCCTCAGGAAATACCCTGATGCCTCAAGTGATGTTCCCTAATGTCAGGCACTGCAGACTAGGATTTAAATTGCAGCAGAGACAGAAAACGATGAACAATTATGATGTTATGGCAGAGGGATTGCCAGACATTCACTGCAGTTACCCAAACCTTCCCATCTCACTTTCTCGTCTTTACCGTTATTAGCAATGGTTGGGGTGGGAACGAACCATCCATGTGTGATGAGCTAAAAGCACAAAACGAGGGACACACCACCTGCATTTCAAATAAAGGATTTGCATTGGCTCAAAAACTGGGATGCCAATTTGAGCTGCTTGTTTCCCCCCTAACCTGATGGTTAAACTCACTCTTCTTATCAAATCTGTGGTTAGAACTAACACGGCAGCTGGGGATAACCCATGTTTCATGGCAAGGGGAAATATCTCATATTTGACAAATTTGTTTAGGACAGGGGTTCTCAAACTTCATTGCACCATGACCCCCTTCTGGCAACAAAAGTTACTATATGACCCCAGGACAGGGTACCGAAGTCTGAGCCCACCCTAGCCCTGCCGCCCTGGGAGGCGGGGGTGGGGTAGGCCAAAGTCCAAGGGCTTCAGACCTAGGCAGGGGGCCTGTAACTTGAGCCCCACCACCCAGAGCTGACGCCCTCAGGCTTCAGTTTTGGCCCTGTGTGGCAGGGCTTCGGCCCCAGGAAGTCTAATGCCAGCCCTGGCGACCCCATTAAAAAGGGACCACGACTCACTTTGGGGTCTCAACCCACAGTCTGAGAACTGCTGGCTTAGAACAGAAGCTTCTAGACTTGACCACACTTGGAAACAGCGATCTCAAAGCACCATGCAAATGTTAATTGATTAATGTCTCATACATCCTTCTCAGGGAGGTATTATACCCACCTTTTATGGTACAGAGAGGTTAAGGGACTTACCCATGGTAACAGCACAGATGGCATTAGCATCCAGGATTCCTGACACCTCAGTCCCAGTCTGTGGACACACAATAAAAAAAACAACAAAACATTCAAGATGAAAATTAAATGGGAACAAGAGCCAGAAGGTGGCGTGGTGATCACGCCTCCAAAGCTGACTGTCAGTACTGCAGCATCCTTTCTGTTATCCAGATCATGGGGAGTGGACCACATGGTTCAATGTTGATCATCCAGGCGGCAATGGGGATCATGAACATTTAGACGCCATCAGGTTTTACTTCAAGGACAAGGTGTGCGAGAGACCCACGCGAATTGAAGCGAGAACCACAGACTGGGTTCCTGCCCAGAACACGGGCCAAGTAGTCCACGCTAGCCTACAGGAGGGATTCTGGTGTTTGAATAAGGAGCAGCCTGCGGGAAAAACCTGTTTGAATTACGCCGTACGTTTCCTCTGTCCCATAGGTAAGTGCAGCAGCTCTCCGGGGGGGTTGGAATTACTATTTAGCATGTCATTCAAAGCAATAAGGTTCAACATGCCATCCAACAAGGATATGCAGGGTATGTCTACACAGCAAGCAGCAGAGCCTGGATCAATGCTACGGTGTGGGGCTCATGCTATGACACCTAAAATAGGTGTGTGGTCATTGTGGCATGAGCTGAAGCTCAGATTCTGCAACCCACTGTCCTCCTTGGGCTTCAAAGCCTGAGCTCCAGCCTGAACTGCAATGTCTACTATTTTTAGCACAATAGCACAAGCCTGAGTCTCTCGACTTGGGCTTCAAACATAAAACAGAGCTTATAATTAAAGCCCCATGAAATTGCTTTTATTTTTCAGGAATATATTACAATTTCATTTTATCAATTCCCCCGCCAAAGAGCTGGGCCCTGCCCTGGGGGGAGCTGGGAGGCCAAGACGGGATGGTTGCAGAGCAAGTCCACCTTGTATCTGACCTGCAGTGATGGCTGCTGTCCTGCAGAGCTGAGGCTGGCTCCCTGCTCTGGGCATTGTGACCTGGCACCCAGGGTCACAGTGCCATTCACGCAAATTTGGCCCAACCACTCCCTCATCCTCATGATGGAGGGGCAGTTGCGCCAAACCTGAGTGGTGCTGCAACCCCACACACCAGGCCTAAGCTGACAGGTCAGGAGATACAGGAGCTTCCGCTGAGGGTTGAGTTTTTCCATTTTATGTTGTTTTAATCTTTGTTTTGTTTTTTTTTATTTTGTGCTATTTCATATTTGCATAAAACACAGGGCTCTACTTATCATTCACCCCATAAAAGCGTTTTAACTTGTATGGTCCTCTTTTGAGATTGTTATCTGTCAGATAAACCAACCAAAACGCTGGATTTGAGGCGCCAACAGCTTTAAAATGTCCATTTAAGCCATGGAACTTCTCGACGAGCCAGCCATTACAGTTCTGCGGCTGCTGCACTTTGCCTTTCTTTTCCAGACACCAAAGTCCACATCAAACATCTGCTTTTATAAGACAGGGGGTTCATATTCCAACATTGTTATTCAGACCCTTAGCTGGGCATCTGTCTGCATTTCTACCAGGTAACCTGCTCTTCTAGCTGGTGTATTACAACAGCTGGAGAGAACATATAACATGGTGCACAGACATTTTTCCATAAAAGCAGATTTGTACAGATTTAAAAGAATGTGCTCATAAATATTTTATGGGGCATGGTGACTTTGAAACACTTGGAGCAGACCATGTATTCTGCAAGCAAGCAATTTAAATTACATTAATTCCATCTAGTAACTTTTTTAACTGAAGTGTCTTAAGATTCCAACCATACACAAGACCATATCACACACTGCAAATAAGCTGACCCATAAAATGCTATGTAAGTGCTAAGTAGTATTCCAGGGTTCTGTTCTGAACCTCAGCAAAACAAGTGCAATTCTCACAATGAGAGATGTACCTATGTTATTGTAGACAATGTTTGTTTAATTATTATCAGAGTCATTGGACTAGCTTGTGCCAACTCTCTTATATCCTTCCATGTAAGCAGGGCCGGCTCCAGGCCCCAGCACGCCAAGCGCGTGCTTGGGGCAGCATGCCGCTTGGGGCGCTCTGCCGGTTGCCGAGAGGGCAGCAGGCGGCTCCGGTGGACCTCCCGCAGGCATGTCTGCGGGGGGTCCGCTGGTCCTGCGGCTCCAGTGGAGCATCCAGGCACGCCTGCGGGAGGTCCACCAGAGTCGCGGGACCAGCGGACCCTCCTCAGGGATCTCTGCGGGAGGTCAACCAGAGCCACGGGACCAGCGGACCCTCTGCAGGGATCTCTGCGGGAGATCCATGGGATCCGCGGGACCGGCGAGCGGCAGAGTGCCCCCCGCGGCATGCCACCGTGCTTGGGGCGGCGAAATGGCTAGAGCCGGCCCTGCATGTAAGTGACAACGTCTGTGTGATTTCCTTTAAAAACAAAGACATTCAAGACTAAGCATCCATTGCCCTTGAGTTTTACTTTAGTCATTCTGAATGTAGTAGTCTGCATAGATTTAAGATTCTGCATTCGGAAGTCTTCTCAGAGCTTATTACTCCTCGGAATCATTTATATGTTTCGGGTTTTTTAAAATCTAAATGACAGAATACACAGGCATGACAGAATACACAGTATATGTAACATGCATCTTAGTAACACAGCAATGATGTTATTCAAGGGTCTTTGCTGCACGATTCAAAAAGGTTTTGGTCTCCATGGTCGAAATGGAGCGTGTGCTCAGCAGAATGCGGCAAAACTGGTGTCCAGACCCGTATCAGAACCTGCCTGGCAGAGAGCCATTTGGACCTGCACTGTAATGAAGCGACTGAGGAAGGGAGACTCTGCATTGGACCTTCTTGTTCAGGTGCTCATATAAACTTGATTAGTGTCCCTTACCTACCAGAAATAATGTCACAGGCTCACTCCAACTACTAGGGTTCAAGAACGACCAGTACGGTTTGAGCATCTTTCTTGCCACAATCTGGCAAGAGCTCAAGGAGTGAATAAACCACAAAGCCTGATCTACCCCTTCACCCCGAGGGTAGTCCTGTCAGGTCACAGCTGAAGTACACTGACGGGGAAGCATGGGGAATTCATACTGCTGCTGTCTATGCTGTGCTTACCTTGTGATTAAACAGAGGGCTCCAGAGATGAGCTAAAATTAAAATATCAAAATATCAAAATTAGGGGATCACGGCATTTGAAACACTCAGGGCTCCATCAAGGATTCTGTGGATCTCTTGGATTAAGGAGCATCTACGTTTAATGTTCTGTTAGAGCAGCACTCAAACAGTGTCCCATGGACCACTGCTAGTCTGCAGAGTACTTGCTGGTGGTCTGCTGGCTAGTTACGTCGTGTTAGTTCTCCTCTTATTAGCACATGGTAAGTAGCATTAAAAGTAGGCAAATTACATTATATACTTTCCTAATATTACTGTAGTTGCCACAGAGCTATTAAGCAATTGTGAATGAAAGAAGAAATGGTGTGAGCCATTGTGATTGGAAAGGGAGATGGTCCCCGAAACACTCTCTATTAGGTGTAGTCCACCTTAGGAAAAAGTTGAGACTCACTGTTTTGAAGCTAATCTGCTAGACCCCTAATTCTGTCCTCAGAGTATGGCCATGCAGTACCTCCCATTGCATACTCAAGTCAGGACAGAACTGAACCCAGGGAGTTAACTGGGCAGTTCATTTTATAGATGGACCTGAGTCATGACCTGTACACTCGGATCTGCATCCCAATTTCCCCAGTGTTTATGGTGTTTGGATTTGTGGTTTTAATTTGGCCCGTGCTATAGCTGTGGCCAAGTTGGAAAGTTCACATCCAAATCGAGATTCAAATTTCCCCAAGGTTCCATGCTGGGAGGGAGAATGGAATGTTCACTGCAACTAGTTATTTCAAGATAGTGACCAATAGTCATAAATCTATCACTTAATGAAAACATAATGGCTATGTAGTCAAGCTGCTTCAAACACACAGCTGCTGATCATCAATAAAAATGTGTTTTGGATCAAATTTATTTCCCGTGCAATATCTGACTCAAGGTCCTTAATGGAAAGCATTCCCAGACTGAATCTGAATGCTCCATTTTAACCTACACGTCTTCCTTCCCCAGAGTGCAACCTCACTTGCTCCATGGGCCGCGTGAATGCAGAGTGCGACTCCTGCATGTGTGAGGACCACGTACTGCATGGAATGGTCTCCCTTGCAGACGGCGCACCAGCTGCCGAAGCTACTGTCTATATGCAGTCTGAGACTCTGAAGCTGTTAACGGAGTCCGATAGCAATGGGGGGTTTAGGATTCCTGGAGTGTGCCCTGATGGCAAAAACATTCTGAAAATAAAAAAGGCCAGATATGCCACTGTGACCGTCCCCATACCTGAAAGCACCAAGAAATCCTCAATAATCCACGTGCGTCTGAAAAGAGCAGGTAACTACAGACAAAGATTCCTGGCAATAAAATTTACTGCTATGAGTCACTGATTGCTCGGTAGTGTGCTTCTGCTTTTAACATTCATCCAATCTAACCGTGCCTTTAAACTGAAAAGAATACTGATTTTCTTCCCTCCCACAGACAAGCCGTACATTGTAAAGAATCCAGTGGATAAAGTGAGGCGAATAGGGCAAAGTGTGATACTCTGCTGTAAAGCTGTCGGGAATCCAGCCCCTGCTCAATATCTCTGGTAAGCAAATAAAGGCAGTCCACAAAGTTATTTTTTGCCTTTGAGTGTGCTACAACTATAAGAGATGCAACAATGCTCTTAGGAGTTCCTCTGTATGGTTCCTCTGCAGAACCACAATAAATCCTTATATTATTGTTAGTAGGAAGCATTTATAGTACGTCCCAACTGTGCTGGGTGCTGCAGAACCATAGAAAAGAATCATCCCTTCCTTGAAGGGCTTCCAGGCACTAGTGTGTCAGGTCATTTGCATCTGGAATCTCAAAAATCCCCCCGCAGAATTCTATTTCTATTGAGGAAGAGTTGAGTATAAAGATGCCCAGAATGCAGCCTGAATCAAAGCACACTGCTGACTTAGGGCCAGATTATAATACTCCTTACATACCGTAAGTACACCTCTACTCTAATGTAACGCGACCCGATCTAACATGAATTTGGACATAACGCGGTAAAGCAGCGCTCCGGGGGGGCAGGGCTGCGCACGCTGGTGGATCAAAGTAAGTTCGATATAAGGCAGTAAAAAATTTTGACTTCTGAAGACAGCGTTATAGCGAGGTAGAGGTGTAGTACTTTGTGGGGTAAAGATTGACATTAGTTGGATTGGTGATGGTGAAAGATACTATTTCACAATCTGACCCTTACCTTGTGTGATGAGTTGATACAGTAAAGCTGATGGATCAGAGAGTAATTTTCGCTGTAGTGTATATTTTTTTATCTCCTTATTGTCTTAGAAAATATATTTTTGAAATGACAGATATAATGTGTAGGCCTTTATAGAATGGGAAATTATTATTGTAAGTAATTGTTTCTCTAATGTTTATATTATATTACTTCTTGTACAAGTCTGCAGTTAGAGTTTGTATGGAAAAATATATAAATAATAATTCAAAACCCCCTAACCCAGCAGAACCTTCAAATGTGGCTGGTAGCCATTCACCAGTTTGCTGTGTTTTAGATACAATCTGTGGGGGCTGGCTATGCTAAAGCTGGATTTACAGTAGGAATTTTTACTAAGTTTAGGACCACTCTGGTTCTACATATGCCAGAAATGGTAGAAGCAGCAGCATAGGCCAGCTGAAGGCATTTTGGCAGAGGCAGGAGTAAAACCCGTCTTTATTTCCAGTCCTGCGCATTAGCCACTAAAACCATCCATTCCTTGCCCCATCAAGTTGCTTCACTTTTTATCAGGCTACGGAATGATTTCTGTTTCTTACAGGTACCACAATGGAACTTTGCTGGATTCCTCAGTGTACAAATATAATAGCAAGCTGGTGTTAAGGAACCTGAACATAGACCAGGCAGGAGAGTATTTCTGTAAGGCGAGCAACGATGCAGGGTCTGTGAAATCCCAAGCTGCTAAACTTTCTGTAATAGGTAAGAAAATGTGGCATGTTACAAGAAGTTTGGGAATTCCCAATGTGCGAAATCAGTGGGCACATATGTTGAGGCAATTTAGGTCAAGTTTTGCAGAAATAATATTCATTATTAGCACATTCATACAAGATACTTTCAATATTAGCCAGACAGTCACAAAAGAAAGAGCCTTGTGCACTTTGGATCACCTACCAACTTTCAGTTTAATGACCTACCCAAAATAATTGTCCTTTGCACTCACCGTCATATGAGTGGAGAATCTCAGTACTTTTAGATACTGGGGCTGAGGCCCCAGTTCAACAAAGCGCTTAAGCATAGGCCTTACTTTAAACATATGTTTAAGTTCATCCCTATTGAGCAAAACACTCAGGCACATGCTTAACCTTAATAACTAAAGGATATTCTTGATTTGAATGGGATGTTAGCACATGCTTGAGTGCTTTTCTGAATAGATGGACCTTAATCATATCTTTTAAGCATGTGCTTTGCTGAACTAGAACCACAGGCATTTGACTAAACAGAAGCTTGTAACACATCCAATTATTCTGAATTTAAAAAACGTATTGCTATGGAAATAATGGTTATCAGTATCGGAAGGGTTCAGATGTATCATGTAGTAACAAACAGCACAGCAATAGCTACACATTCACTAATAAAATCTATTTTAACAGCAAGTGATGAAGCTTCCTGCGATCCAAGACCTGAAAGCTACTTCATCAGACTCCCACATGACTGTTTCCAAAACGCAACTAACTCCTTCTACTATGACGTTGGTAAATGTCCAGCAAACACGTGCACTGGAAAGATAGACCAAGGGCTCCAGTGCAAAGACCGTGCTATTTACTGCTGTGGGGTCTCAAAAATGGAAATAAGAGAGATATCGTGCAGTGGATACACCCTTCCCACTAAAGTTGCTGTGGAATGTGGCTGTAGCATGTGCACTGAGATCAAGATGACAGTCCAGGGGAGAGCCACAGCTGCAGATAATGGTGAACCAATAAGGTTTGGCCATATATACTTAGGGAACAACAGAATCAGCATGACTGGCTACAAGGGAACCTTCTCGGTCCACATCCCAGCAGACACAGAGAGGCTGGTTCTTACTTTTGTTGACCGCCTACAGAAGTTTGTGAACACGACTAAGGTTTTGCCTTTCAACAAAAAGGGAGGTGCTGTGTTTCACGAGATCAAGTTACTACGAAAGAAAGCCCCAGTTACATTAGAGTCCTCTGAAACCAACACGATTCCCTTAGGAGACATGGAAGGGGATGATCCGATAGCTGAACTAGAAATTCCTCCCAATACGTTTTATAGGCAGAATGGTGAACTCTACACAGGCAAAGTGAAAGCCAGTGTTACGTTTCTGGACCCAAGAAATATATCAACAGCTACAGCGGCACAAAGTGACCTGAACTACATAAATGAGGAAGGCGACATGCTCCCGCTGCACACATATGGCATGTTTTCCATGGACTTCACTGATGAAACAGCCACCGAGTCTCTTAATGCAGGGAAAGTAAGGGTTCACCTGGACTCTGCGCAGGTCAGGATACCAGAACACCTGCAGCAGATGAAGCTCTGGTCACTGAACCCAGAGACAGGATTGTGGGAGGAAGAAGGAGACTTAAAACCTGACCAAAGCACACGTCGAAAACGGGAGGAAAGAATTTTCTTGGTTGGGAATATGGAGATCAGAGAGAGGAGGCTCTTCAACCTGGATGTCCCAGAGAGCAGAAGGTGCTACGTCAAGGTACGAGCTTACAGAAGTGAGAGATTTCTGCCCAGCGAACAACTTGAGGGGGCTGTGATTTCCCTTATAAATATGGAGCCTGCATCAGGTTATTCATCCAACCCTAGAGCATGGGGACGCTTTGACAGCGCAGTCACTGGTCCCAACGGGGCTTGCTTACCAGCCTTCTGCGATGAGCAACGTCCAGATGCCTACTCAGCTTATATCCTGGCAAGCCTGGGGGGAGAAGAACTTGAAGCTGTGCCCTCTTCTCCCAGACTCAGCCCTAATGCTGTTGGAGTCCCTCAGCCATATCTCAACAAGCTCAACTACAGGAGGACAGATCACATGGATCCTAGAATTAAGAAAACTGCCTTCAGTATCACAGTGGTCAGACCAAGTCCAGGCACAGCAGGAGAGAGCAATGGCCCCATCTATGCGAATGAAAACCTAAGAGAATGTGAGCAAGCACATTACAGTGCTGCTCACTTCAGATTTTACAGAGTAGAGAGAGACCGGTATGATTACAATACAGTTCCCTTCAATGAAAATGACCCAATGAGTTGGACTGAAGACTACCAGGCTTGGTGGCCCAACCCAATGGAATATAGGGCATGTTATACGAAAGTAAAAATTAACGGACCCCAAGAGGTGAACATAAGATCTCGCAACATGGGTGGCACGCATCCATACACTGTTGGCAAGCTTTATGGCATCCGAGATGTGCGCACCATTCGAGACATGGAGCAACCAAATCTTTCAACAGCGTGCTTGGAATTTAAGTGCAGTGGCATGCTGTATGACCAAGACCGTGTGGACCGTACACTGGTAAGAATCATTCCCCAAGGACAGTGCTATAGAGAAAGTGTTAATAGCATGCTCCAGGAATATCTAGTGAACCACCTCCCCCTTGCTGTAAATAATGAGTCCGGTGAATACACAATGTTGGCACCTCTTGACCCTCTTGGACACAATTACGGAATCTACACAGTCACTGACCAGAACCCTAGCATAGCCAAGGAAATAGCTCTGGGTAGATGTTTCGATGGCACGTCTGATGGTACTTCCCGAGTTATGAAGAGCAACGTAGGCATAGCATTAACTTTTAACTGTGTTGAAAGAGAGGTGGTGCAACAAAGCTTATTCCAGTCTCTGCAGAATTCACCTAGGCAGAGAGAAAGAACAAGGATCAGAAGGCAACAAAGAGACATCTGCAATCGCCAGGCCAAGATGAGAAGAGTTACCCAAAGCAGAAGTTCACCAAGAGTTCAGTGTACACCTACAGATTAGAAACATACCAAAGCACCATTACAGTACTCATATTTGATTAAATATATTCTACAAGGAATATAGCTACCTGCCAATAAGCTAATCTAAGTACATCCGCTCAGCTGCAGTTGGGGATCGTTACTGAATTTCTGGTAACATCATTTCTATGCTCATTTAACTCTAGTAATTAAGGTTCATCAATTTCTGTTTTTCTTTTTATTCCACCACAAAGGAGAAATATGAAGCAAACATGTTTGGGGCCAATTATATTACCATGTTAACATCCTTAGTTAAATGCAATCACTGTAAAATCTTGTTTTTGCCTGATGTTAAACAACTTCAAACTTTGGCCTAATGGGGAAAAATTCAGAGATTAAATAATGCACATAAAATATTGTTCTATGTTCTGGATCCAAAGACTTTGCCAGCTAGGAGTACATGAACAGCAGTTGGTAACGATAAAAAGGAATAAACCGATTTCTTCATACTGAATTCAACTGCAAGATTTTGTACTTGAAATGTAAATATTTTATTTATTTCCTTGCTTATTTTAGAACTGTGTATTCATTACTGAAGTATTGTATTGTACATTTATTTTAGTTCGTGTTTTTGTAGCATACTGAGAAGTCATGTGGATTTTTAGGTTTCACTTGCCTAAGGCTACTGTTTTATTTTGCTTCTTGCTTGATTCAAGTAAAAATTCCACACTGTAAAACAGTGTAGATTCATAAAAAGGTAATTTTTGTAATGTCGATAGTGCTGTATTCCATCCGTGCCTGATGGGTCTATATTAATGTTCAAGTAACAAACTAGTTATTCCTGACAAGGAATAATTTGCTAAATTAAAAGGTGAATATTTTGTTTCTTTTCATGGACAATTCACAAAACAGACCACAAAATCCTCAGTCTGAGTCAGATTCTGGCTGACGCTGTGGGCACAGCTCTGCTAGCACAAAGCAGCTATAAAGCTGCTCTAAATGGGCAACTGCGGATTTTTCTAGGGTTTGAGGGGGCATGTTGCAGCAATGCCTTCTGTTACGAGCCAGTGCAATACTCTAAGGAACACCGGCTGCCAAACTGGCAGCCAGCAGCCCCTGAGATGGGGAAAGTGCTCCCCCTCCCATCTTCTCAGCTGCACAGTGCAGAGCTGTCATGGAGGTGAGGATCTGGGCCTTACTTTGTTCTCTGAGGTTCTAACTTTGTTCATTCTTGGAAAGTTATCATGAATTTCTTCAGGACTTAGAATCTGATCTGCTGATTGCTCATGAACCATATTCTCAATCTGCATTGCACTGGCTAGTTGCACAAGACCTAGGATATTGTTTCTCTTCCCAGAGTGGCTGACATATGCAACTAACCAACAAAGAGCAAACTGTATATTTTACAATCAAACCACCCACTGGAAATGAATATTTAAGTTTCAGATTTGGGCTAGTAAACCTCGAGCATGGGAATGTTCATGGAAAGAGGTCACAAAAAGGTAACCAATGCACTTAGATCAGGGTGGGCAAACTATGGCCCGTGAGCCGCTTCCGGCCTGTCAGATGTTTTTATTTGGCCCTTGAGCTCCTGCCTGGGAGCGGGGTTGGAGGTTTGCCCCCACCTCATGCAGCAGCGTGCCAAGTCCCCTCCGGCCCCACACTCAAGAGCCTCAAAATCGCCTTGGGGCCACATCCATCCCAGCTAAGGTGCCTCCGCCCATGGCGGTGCCTGGTACAGTTGCCTTGGTGTCACTGCTGGCAGGGCCCCTAGGAGTCCCCAGCACCCTAGGAGTCCCCAGCACCATCCCTGTAGAGCCCCCCTGCCACACCCCATGAGTCCCCCCCTCCCCATCTCAGTAACGTCCCTTACAGAGCCCCCCTCCCCCATGCTAACTTTCACAGAGTCCGCCTCTCCCACCAGGCATTCATAGCCCGCCAATTTCCATACCCGGATGTGGTCCTCAGGCCAAAAAGTTTGCCCAACCCTGACTTAGATCAAAATTCACTTCAGAAGTGAAACAAACACTCAGGTCTAACTTTCTCCTACTGTTCACTCAACCCTCATGTGTAGTAAGTAATTTCCAAACCAGACAATATGCTTGACCCTGATCCAAAGCTTACTGAAGTCAATGGAAGTCTTTCAATATATGTTAACGGCTCAGTCCTCAGTGATCTACGCTGGGGTGGCAGGGAGGGCAAGAAAGTTCAGCTTGACTGATTTTAATGGTTAAAAAAAACAGCTCTGATCACTGGGCAAGAACTGCCATGATAAGCTATGTTCTTGTGAACCAAACTGTCAATTAATGAGGCTAAGTGAAAAGAAAACTGGAGAATATTAGGGCATTTTTTCCTTTTCATACTAATGACTTTGGGTCATTCCTCTTTTGTATTGTGTCTATTCCTCTGCAATGGTTTGCCTTGAGCTCCTGCTAGCAGAGGCAAGATGGATCACTGGGTTGATTCTTCCTCCAAAGTCGCTGGCTTGCCTAGATCAGCAATGCATTTTTCAGATTAAGCACCTCTTTCCCCCCTAACCCCAGACACAGAATGTAAAACACACCCATTTAAATCTGGAACAACACTATAGGTTTACCCTGGGGAAAGTGAGCTCAGAATCTGACCCAGAGTATGTGCATACTTAAAGCTAGAGTTTTTCCTTTGGGGAGAACTTTCTAAAATTCATTTAGTACTGATGAGAGAGTCCCGAGTCACAGCCCAGGGGACCGAAATCCTCTTTATCCAGAGAATGGGTACAACATGGGAAGCAGCAATGCAAGCTTTCCTATACTGCCCCACCAATAAGCTGACTTTGAAGGACAAGACGGTTCAGGACTCCATAGCTATTCAATCCTTGATCTCTCTGCTGAGACTGCTGACAAGGTTACCGCAGAGAGCCAAGGGTGGTGGCGGGTTTTTCAATGTGACTTATTTGCTGTTAACTAGATGGAGATCATCAACTCATTCCATGTAGGCTCAAAAGCCACCAGTCAGATGCTAACACCCTTTCATTGCTAACATAAGCAAGAAAGGCTCCATCTCTCATTACCCATCTAGCCCAAACCCAATTTTAAGGCAACTCATTAAATAAATCCACAAAACTTAGCCAGCCCCCATCTCTGATCCACAATCTTTATAATATTCTTCAGTCTTGTGTCCTTCGTTTGCATCTGTCCTTTGACTTCCATAATACTTAGCTCTCAGATTTATTTTTGAATGTATTGCATGAGATGCATCGGTTGCAACCTCTAGCTTAATGCGCATAGTTATTACACACTAACACAGAGGTAGATCATGTCAACTACAGGGAACTCAAGAACAAATCCCCACGGGAAAACTCAAATTTAGCTCCTCCCCTGTGATGGCTTCGGACTCCAAACCTAGTCACCATTCAAGCAGATGGGCCTCACAATGCACAGGAAGGTCCACAAATTAGAGACTAACAGGAAAATATGTTCCACTGAGAACACACTGCCTCCCAACCACAGACAAACATCTACCACGAAATCCTATTCCCACTGAAGTCAATGGCAAAAGTCCCATTAACTTCATCTGGAGCAAGACACCACCATTTGGAACCATCAAGCACTCATCGGTTGGTCTCAATTGTTGGGATAAGACACAGGAAGAGGTGGTTTCTTATATAGTCACAACTTTAATTTCTTAGGGCTTATGCAGCTTAAACTCCAGGGCTTCATGTGGGTCTACACTGACTCACCACTGGTCAGCTGTAAAATATTCAGCAAGAAATAGGAGAAAGTTAGAGCTTTTAAAAAGTCCTTATCTTTCAAGCAGGAGCACCCCAATTGCTGCAGTTACTATCATACAAAGATATATGCCACAAGGTTTCCTATTCTGCATGGTATTTATCTGAAATTCAGAATGACAGAATCCATACCCAATATCAATGCCTCTGCAGAGTTCGAGAAGTTTTTCAGGTCTCCTATTGACCTGGCTTCTAAGGCCTTTAATAAATTAAAACCTGAGTGGATGTTGGTTTAAAAATATAAAGTTGCTGCAATTTTCTCTCTCCTCTGAAAAGGCAAGAGTTGTTCTGCTTAGCTAGCACCAATTTCTGTATACTAGGGTTATTGTTCTTGACCTTAATAGTGATGCTGGGAACTGAATCACGACTAAAGCATTTTAGTAAATCTTGGCATGCTACGTCACACCTCATAAGCAAACCCCCCCCTTTTATTCTGTGCATTCTGCAGAAATAATCATTCTTCACTACTTTCTGGGTTAAAGCCCCATATCATGTAGGTTCTGGAAACACTGCTTTCAGAGACTTTGGCTGAGATTTTCAAAGACACCTGAGGGACACAGACATCCAATTCCCAATAATCTCAGCCATTGTGCAAAAGATATTAGCGTGAATTGGGTCCCAAACTGGAAATATAAGAATCATCTTTTCCTCCCTAAAAAAAACTACAAGAAAGCAGAGACCTCTTCTCAGCTTGTTCAGTGAAGAGTTACTAACCAACTGAAAATTTTTTAACATTTCAGCATATAAAGTTGCTTTTGTAAAAGAATAATTTAGTGGCCTCAAACAGAACTTTGTGTGGATTTAATTATGAGCAAAACAGGGCAGCTCTGGCCACAGCAAGGATTAAAAATGATTTTCCATGGGCCAATAATTATAGCTATTCTGAAGCCTATATTTACTTTGTGATTCTGGCACAATTGAGCCATATACTTAAAACAGATACTCCTATTTGCATCAGGGAGAATATGCTACTCACATATGGCACAAAGATCAGGATCAGATGCAGACAGCACCATCTGCTGATCTGTTGACTATACATTACCGTGAATATCCAGAAAGTCACAAATAAGGAAACATCTGCACTAGAGTGTCTAGTTAGGCTTGAAATTACAGCAATGGCTGCCAGCAATAAACTTCACACAAAGCGCAATCTGACGACAACAGCAAGAAATGTAGAAGCTACTTTGCAGGTTCCCTCTAGTGCAAACATCTATTGCAGTATAAACGTTGCTATCTCTTCCAAAGCACAATAAAGTAGATATTCCAACAAGCAGCTCTGTTGCACTCTGGCGGGATGACACATTGCATTGCTCCATAAGACTCCACAAAGCACTCTTAAGACTGATAAGGCACTCACTGCACAATGACTGGGGGTTTCTGCCCTGTGAATATTAACTTGCAAGCAAACATTAGACACTTAGTTATCTGACTAAGTCTGCTTATAAAATGTGTAGAGGCTACCAAGTTAGTCGTGGTTGCAAGCACTCTGGAGGACAGGATTAGACTAAGTGTGAGAAATGGACAGAAGGCATTAGTTAGAGTATCTGTCTCAGTTTCTAAACACAGGCTGTTTAATATTTGTAAATCATAAGAGCGTAATAAGTTACAGCCCTGCTACTGTGCAGTTATTTCAAGCTGACATGAACTCTTTCAACATGATCCAGTCTTTTACCAGGATACTGCTTCCAGGTTTATATTGAGTCAGAGGCCTAAACATCTTGGAAGAGTCTATGCTTTGGGAAACCTATTACAGATTCATGGATAGATTGAGGGCAATAAAAAATAATTGTGACATATATTCCATTAAAACATTTTCCACCATGTTATATAATGTGGTGCATTTTTAATGGATTTTTCTCCCTCTTGCCCAATGCACCTCAGATATTTCTAGGATGCCTGTCACCTTGGCGTCTACATATTTAGAGTGACTTTATGGTCTGTGCCTCTCTTCCAGCTTTAGTCACATCCTTCTTTACATCTGAAAGGATGTATACACACTGCCATTCAAAGACTGAGGTGGCCAACAAGGCAGGAGGGAGGACGTTAAAGCATGAAGTCTGGGCATACCAAGAACTTGGAGCATATCCACCACGAGAAACTTTACGTCGTGACTGTTAGAACTTGAGCCATCTACTTCTCTAGAACTTACGCAATTTTTTGTAACGTGTACAGCTCTTAGGATTTCATTGATAATTCTGCAAATATGAATTGAATGGACCGATGCAGTGTGTCTTCCTGAGTTTGCAAACAGCTCCAGTAGCTGTGCTGCTTCTCCAGCTTCTCCCAAGCAGCAGCAAAGTGAAATTAGCAATACTCTAGTTTCACTGCTCCTCTTCAGGACCTCATAGACAATTGTAAAGCAATCAAGAAACAAGTCAATTTCATGCTGCTTGAGAAAGCTACAGATAGGAGCAGACATGATCACTGGGGTTATTCACAGAGAAGCTCTCTCTCTTCCCCTCCATTCCATCAAACCCCCCCCAAAAAAAAAAATATTTTTCTTCCATCTCACCTCAGCAGGCAGGAGACTGGAGAGGGTAGAGTAGCAAAGACAAGCCCCCTTCACAGCAGCCCATATGTTCTGCAAACGGGCAATACAATGTAGAAGGTTGCAGAGGGGAAAGGAGGAACAGAATGCATCTTTCCCTTTCCAGCAGCAAGAGGGGTAGTGGAACTATCAAGTTCTATTGCACACCTACAAGCCAGAGGTTGCTAAATACATGGAAACCCCCAAGCAGCTTCAAGGATAGAAACTTGCTAAAATTCCCAGCACTATACTCATTCCCCACAACTGAGGATGGCAGCCTTCTAAGACATTGCCCCTAGACTTCTCTGGTACCTCCTGTCTTTCATCTACACCTCAAGTTGGTAGGCTGTTCCTCAGCTAATATATTGTTTGGTATAATTTTCAAGTCCTATTTATAAATAGGAGTCAGAGGTTCCTCCAAATGTTTTTCTAAACTTTAGTTATTTCCAGAGTTGGACTATAAACCGCTGAAGATAATTGTCCAAAATCTATGTAAATGACAACTTAAGCCTAGTAGCATAGGTTAGTTTACAAGCATAACAAAAAAGTATTACCATAATACAAATCATAGTTCTATTAAATAATCTTAAAAATAAATATAAAGTCATTTTATGGAAAAAAACCTCAATTTAGATATTAAGTTGTGCTTCTTTTAAAGTAAGTCGAGATTAAAATGGCAAGAATCTGTGTAAGCACACTGCAACTCAAAGACTAAAGCACGAAGCATGCAAGGGCTCGGGTTTGCTGGTTACTGTTCTCTAGTCAATACTGGCCAGTCCTGTCTCCTCTTTGGGAAAACAGGACTTCTTGACCCTGGGTCTTTAAAAACTGAAGTTCACACACTCATCATTTACTAGAAAAAAGTTTTTCTTCAAAAGAAAGTACTAAACTGCTGGCTGTTTCCTCTAATGTCAAGCACTAAAGTGGGTTTCTGAAAGATCTGCGTGATAAGCCTGGACGACAGAAAAGCATTCCAGACTGCCTTCATTAACCAAGAGATATCCCTGTGTCCAGATGAAGCGATAAAGCCTTCTACATTGTCCTTCTGATGTTTTTGGAAAAAAGTACTGTTTCCTACAATTAAACTGTTACATTGTATTCTACTGAGCTAAATACAAACGTCGAAATGTTTGAATGACCATAAACAAATAGTTACTTAATTCAATATACCTGTTCAGTGCCAAAATTTTACTAGCTTTTCTTCCATTAGAGACACAACTTTTCTGGATGGCCGTCATCCAACCAAACACTAGCCAAATGGTGTGTACTCTAACAGAACAATTCTAATTACAATGGGTATTGATTTAGAGGCTAAATTTCTGCTTTGTGTTCTCTAGTTTATTTTAGATGATAAAAGAGTGCAAAATTACCAATATTATCCTCCTGGACAATTTCCAATTGTAGACTTCACTTGAAAATGTTCCACTAATGAAAAATTACAAAGCTGGGCCTGAGATACTACACAATTACTATATGCCTCTATACAAATATATTTGGATCCAATAGGATTTTGGCAGATATTACTTACCAAAATAGGTGTGTTTCACACAAACAGGATCTTGCAGGTAAAAGAATGTCTCATTAATTTCCTATACCATTTAAGGACAAACTACTTTAAGTTTGTCAGATAAGCGTAATTAAAAACAATTATATTGATTTACCCTCTGACTAAACCATGCTGAAGAAAAAAAAAAGCTTTTTAAAATTATGTATAAAAATAATTTATTGTTTAACAATAGAAACAGTTATTCAATGTCTTAGTTAGGCATTCACTAATGTGTGCTCTTCTCTTAAGGAATAAAACGTAGTGTTTCATAGAAGAGTAATGACAACATCTTCTTGGCTGATGATACCAATACCACACATTTTTCAGTTGAAACACCCTTAAATAAATACCTGCTTCATTTATTGTAATGGACGATTAAATATTTAATGTTTCTATTCATTTACAGCTGTCCTGTTTGACAAATTTCATGCACTTTTTGTTTTATATTGTGCACCACCATTTCCTTTTCTTTCAGTCTTCTTCACTGTGGTAAGCTTGAGGGTGTGAAATCTGCAATCCCCATGAAGCGTTTTCTGCTGGAACCAGGCATGTAAGTACCCATTATAGAAGTCAGCAGCTGTAAGCTTCTTCTTTAAGATGACAGTTTTGACTCCAACCCAGCCTTCCTAGAAAGGAAAATAAAAGGTGCACACAGTAAGGACTAGCTGAGTTTGTTAAAGTCTGGCTAGTCTTATGTTCTTACGTTAGGGTGCAGATTATTAAAAACCAGAGGCAGCAATCTAAAGATCAACTTCAGAACCTTGAATAGAAAGCAAAGGCAGAAAACATACCTTGCAACGTACCACCAACGTCTCTGACGATTTATGGTATAATACTGATCCTGGAACAATTCCATGTTCATTTAATAGCTGATCTGCAAACAAATAGGAACTTCTTGCATTTTCATGTTACTGAATAAGAGTAAAAAATAGGAAACTTATTTTTATGTCTGTCTCTGAAACTTGACAATTATGTAAAATTATCGGTTTGCAAAAACAAACTCATTGTTCTTTATGATATATAGCAGAGAGGAGCAAGTCAGAGTAAGCGGTGAAAGTGTCCCATAAGTAGCAGAAGAATTCTAGCATGGTCCCCAACTTTTTCAAAAGTATGCATAAGCTCCCTTGTACTAATAAAGGCATGTTTGCTCTGTAGGGGACGTAGTGAAGCCACATTCTGCAGTACACTGCCTTCTAATGTCTTAGCTCCACAAACAAAACAGTCAATGCAGTAGAATAGATACTAGAGCAGTGATTCCCAAACTGGGGTTCGTGAACCCCTGGGGTTTCTTGGGAAAAAATTCCCTAATGGCAGATAGAGCTATCCCTAGGGATCCCAGGCAACATGGGGTCAGCAGCCCGCAGCCCCTGAACTTCCAAGAGCTAAGCAGATCAAAGCGAGCCTATCTATCACACTGAGGAGATTTAAACTTCAAGGCTCCTTATAAGAAACGGAAAGGGAGGTGAATATTTTTTGCTGTTTTTAAAATTAAATAGGCAGCTAGTATTGTTTTTAAATTATAAAGAACAAGTTTAAGCTGTTTTGTAACTAGTGCTGTTTGCCTGGATTGCTCAAGACCTAAATGCTTGCATAGGAGGAACTCTTGAGTGAGATCTTGGAAAAGTGTTGCTGTTTTTGCTGATAAATAATAATAGTGTGTAATAAGCATGTCATAAAAACAAATTTTATATTTCCAAGATCACTGCATTTATAATTTATACTCGGGTACAGGTGAAAATCCCTGGAATTATTCATTTTTAAGAAGGGGTTCACGAGACTTGACATGCTAATAAAAGGGGTTCACAGGCTGTTAAAGTTTGGGAACCACGGTACTAGAGGTATCATTAACTCTTCTTCTGGATGTTACCGATCTCCCTTGAGAGACTCCTAAAGGAAGAGGATTTGGGGAAACACAAGAGAGAGGCTGGCCTTCCTTGTGGATGATCCAGGCTCAACAGGTCTACAGGACTATGCCTATAACTATTAATTTTACCAGACACAGAAATAATAGAATCATAGCAATGAAGGGTTAGAAGGGCCCTCAAGAGGTCATCTAATCCAGCCACCTATGCGGAAGCAGGGCCAGGTAAACCTAGACCATCCCCGACAGGTGTTTGTCTAATCTGTTTTTAAAGACCTCCCACAAAGGGGATTCCAATACCTCCTTTAGAACCTTCTTCCAGAACTCAATTACACTTAGTTAGAAAGTTTTTCCTATTACCTAACTAAAGTCTCTCCTGCTGCAGGTTAAGCTCATTACTTCCTGTCCTACCTTCAGTAGAGATGAAGAACAACTGATCATCATCCTCTTTATAACAGCTCTTAATGTATGTGAGAGTTATCCAGTCCCCTCCCCCGCTTTGTTTTTCAAGACTAAGCATATCCAGACTGAACCTTTCCTCATAGGTCAGGTTTTCTAACCATTTTATCATTTCTGTTGCTCTCCTCTGGACTCTCTCTCCAATTTATCTACATCTTTCCTAAAGTGCGGCACCCAGAATTGGGAACAGAACTCCAGCTGAGTCCTCACCAGCGCTGAGTTGGACAATTAACTCCTGTTAATACACCTCAGAATGACATTAGCTTTTTTTGTAACTGCATCATATCGTTGACTCGTATTCACGTTGTGATCCACTATAACCCCCAAGTCCTTTGGCTAGGCAATAGCAAGCTAATAGTTATTCTCCATTTTTTATTTATGCATTTGATTTCCCCTTCCCAAAGGTAGTACATTTCATTTGTCTTTACTGAATTTCACCTTGTTGGTTTCAGACCAACTCTCCAATTTGTCAAGATGTTTTCCATTCTAATCCTGTCGTCCAAAATGCTTGAACCGCCCCCCGCCCACCAAACTTCCCTTGGTGTCATCTGCAAATCTTATAAGCACACTCTTCACATCATTATCCAAGTCCTTAATAAAAATACATTGGGAGCAATTTATAAGTTTCTATACATTTAAATGAGACTATTTAGTCTTCTTTAATTCCACTAGACTCCTAGTTAAAATACTGCATCATGTAACTGTTGCCTAGCATTGCTTCCTGTTCACTTCCAAATAAATTAAATCACTGTCAGGGTCTGTAAAATCTTGTAGCAGAGAATGTTAACAGATTAAAGTAAATACCAGCAAAGCTGCAGATGTTATGCACTTCCACAAAATCCAGAAGTTTAACAGTATTTCCCATCCATAATGTCTGCAATGGAAGCTGGAAATACATAAGGAGAGATGACAAACTGGGAACATTTTTACAGGATCTCAGTCAACTACTTTGTTTTTTCATGGGAAAAGTGTAGTAAACAGCACTAAGGTAAAGGTTTAGGGACCATTCCTGGTAGGGTGGACTATCTACATGTCATAAGGTATATAAGCACCTGACCTTTTTTGTTCTTCTCCTATTCCTTCTCTTTTTAAAACTTCTTTACAACCATATTAAGCTACATATTAAAAAATTAACAGTACATACTCATTCATAAGCCCAATATTTTTGGTAAAAGAGTGACGCATTGGGGGGGGGGGTTGGCTTATAAATGGGTCTACACCAAAATTTGATGATTTTAAACTCTATGGAATCACTGATTTGAATATTTAATACATTGTGGTTTTGTTTACCTGGAGCGCCTGCAGGCATGGAGCCCCTCAGCTCCCTGTGGCCGCAGTTTGCCATTCCCAGACAATAGGAGCTCCTGGAGCCACTTCCAGCAGCTCCCATTGGCTGGGAATGGCAAACCACAACCACAGGGCGCTGAGGGGCTCCATGCCTGCAGATGCTCCAGGTAAACAAAATGTCCTGACCCGTCAGCGGCTTACCCTGACGGGCCGGCAGCAAGTTTGCCAACCCCTGACATGTTTGCAGTAGATATCTGAAGGATAAATTTGCACCCTTTAAAACAGTTAACCATAATTTTATGCAGTACTTCACAAATATAGCATCATTCCGTTGAATGAATGCACTCTCTGAAGTACTATAGATATTATCCCCATTTTACTGACAGGGAAATTGAAGCAGAGAGGTTAAATAACTTGTCAAGGTCACAGTGAGATGACAACAGAACTAGAATTAGAACTCAGGAGATGTTCTTGGATCCATGTCCTAACCTCATGCAACTTGACTGCTTTGCCCCTCTAAAAAGAGTCAAGCCACCATTTAAAAGGCTAAACTATCAACACCCCATTAGGGTAAGAGTTACCTTAAAGGAAAGCTTCCAAAAAATTACTACTAGTTTGTCTTACTGTAGCTCCTATGGCACGATGTAGTCGTAATATCTGCTCAGGAGTTTGTTCTTCCCATTTTATACAACTCATAGCAATAGTGACTTTAGGAGCTAGAAAAAAGGAAAGCAAAAAAGACCTTATATTTTTGCTGTGTGTTTATTTACAACTGTAATTTGTAAAGTCATTAAAAGCATCTTGATGCACCACCAGCACTAGAACACCTATGCTCAAGCCTAACAGCTGATTTTCTGTAACACAGACACGAACAGCATGAAACTGATCAGAATCTTGAGATGCAGTATTTCCTTTAACAGTTGCAGTGGCTGTCAGAAAATTGCTACTGCTCGAATCGAAGGAAAGATTCTGCAGTGTTCTACCCCCATGATATTAATCCTTTACCACAGAAGTCATTGGAAGTTTTCCATTGATTTCAAGAGATACAGACACAGCCCTAAATAAGAACCAACACACACAAGAGTGCCCAAAAAACACACAATGTAGGATCACAGGAACTGAATTCTATGCCCAGGTAATATTGAAAAAATGAAAAAAACATACAATTTGCATTAAATACTTAGTACTTACCAAATGTTACTCCTTCATTTGGTTGCTCTCTTTTGTTTTTTAAACTTTCAGGTAAGTTTTTCAAAACTGAAATGAGCTGCAAAACGAAAAAAGACTTTGTACAGAACAAATTTAAATAGTACATGAGCATTATATTAAATATATTGCCAGTACCATTCCTCCAAGACTTTTAAAGCCACATACATTTTGATCAGTCCAATTTTATAAAAGCTCAAAAGAAATTCATTTCACTGAATTAAGAACACACCTAACTGTGCTATAAACTAATTTTTTTCCAATTAAAACTGAAAATTCCTCAGCCTCATGCTGGCAGGTAGCCTGCTAGTGTCACCAGGTGTAAAATCAAATGAAAAAGCTACCACTGACTTCAATGGAAGCAACGTCAGCTTGTGCATTCATACAGTGTATTAAAAAAGTTGCTCCTTGGACACAGGCGCTGACTCGATGGATGCTCCGGGACCGGAGTACCCACAGAAAAAAAAGATAGTGGGTGCTCAGCACCCACCAGCCACCCCCAAACAGCTGTTGGGGGTAGTGCAACGAGGACGGGGCCTTAGGGGAGGGGTGGCCCCTGGGAGGAATGGGTGTGGCGCATCCACCCAGGAGAAAGAAAAAAGAAAAAAAAAAAAGGCCAGTGTCTGTGCTTTGGACAGTTAAACCAGAACTAGAACCAGAACCAGTTAATACAGCAGTCCCCAACCTTTTTTGTCTGGTGAGTGCAGGACAATGAGCCACTGAGGACCGTGTCCAGCAGATGAGCATCTGCCAAAATACTGCCGAGAAGCAGCAACATGAATAGACGTCGCCGCCAAAATGCCGCCAACAAGCAGCATCATCCAGAGGCATTGCCGCCAAAAATCAGCGGTTTGTGTATTGAGGGAATGTACTCCTTTGTTTTCTACTGCATTCACAAATAGCTCATAACAAGGAATGCTTCTCAGAATGGAAATTTTGAGGACAATGCAATGAAAAAGTGGGCAGTTACTTGCATAGATTTACCATGTTCGCACCCAACTTTGATAATATTGCTTCCAGTTCCTTTGCTGTGCACTGGGAAGGAACAGCATACCTTTCCTGCTTAATAATTGGACCTACATCAAACCTAAAATCAAAAAACATATGCATTAGCTTCTTCCTCTAGTAGATTATCACTTCATTCACACTAGATCTAGCGTATAATTTAGCACAAGGCTAGTATATTAACTCAGTTGCTCACTATACTCATTTGCAAGCAGAAAGAAAGAAATTACAATTTTAACACTGGGTTCATAAGTCAATATTATGGAAGAGAAAATAGGATTGTATAACAGAGGCAAGCTGAAACTGGTCTGAATATTTGAGTTACAATTCCAAGTGCTTTATTTCAAAAGAAAAGTGGCCTGAAATATTCAAGGAGAATTTCATACAATTGAGATCTGTTATCCAACAGAAGTATGATAGGAAGAATATTCCTCTGGTATAGCTAAAAATGGACAGGCCCAAGTAAAGGGACACAGCATGTACCTTTTAATGTATTTGGTACACTATGCCACTTCATTTTATGTTCAGCTTCAGAAATGAACAAGTTTGTAGAACCTGTGAGTACACCATATAGCATCTAGAGAAGCAGATCATCAGAGGAGAGAAGTAATTTACCAGTTTCACTGAACAGTTGATTTGAGATCAGTAGTCCTGAAGATCTAGTGTTATTTTTAACGTGTACAGCACGAAGTGCTTAACAGACAGCTGTGATATGGCGGTCTGGTGGAAAATCAATTTGTCCACTCATAGGACGTATACATGACAAGTCATAGCAGTTCAGGTAAGACTTCTGAACTGTTTTAACGTATTTAATATTAAATCATCTGTATGGGTGCATATATCCATTTTAATTAAATGAAAGTTAACGTCAATACTATTTAACTTTAAAAGAATGAATAATCAACACAGTATTAACCTAATATTTATGAAAGGCAGACACTGCAGTGATTGAATCTTTTTTTTTTAAATGATGTTTGCTGTACCTTTTAGGCTTAATTTGCATAATTGTCACCCCAGTTACTGTATCACCATGAAGCACTGCGTGGACTATCGGTGCTGGGCCACGCCACCTTGGGAGATAGCTGGGATGGACATTCAACACGCCACTGAATCAGAATATTTTTAAATTAGAATAGGACCAGTAATTCTGTAACACATATAAACGAGTATTAACCATTTATTATACTGAACTTCCTTTTTATAAAAACCATGTTTTAACTCTTTAGATGTATTGAAAATTCAATCAACTTCACTAAACCATACACCTTTACCTCGATATAACGCGACCCGATATAACACAGTAAAGTAGTGCTCCGGGGGGGTGGGGCTGTGCACTCCGGTGGATCAAAGCATGTTCGATATAATGCGGTTTCACCTATAACGCTGTAAGATTTTTTGGCTCCCGAGGACAGCATTATATCGAGGTAGAGGTGTATTTAAAATGCCAATCCTAAGAGCAAATAAGCATTTTAGAGGCATATTTACACTATATAGCTTTAAAGTCTGGCCAAAAGTGAACAGGGGAAGGGGAACAGAAGAAGTAAGGAGAACACACCACATATTTAGAAGGACCTCATTAACTTTTTTTAAGTTATTTCTGTATGTCAACATTTTTGTTTTTTAATCTACTGTTGTTACAAGTAGCACTGGAACAGATTCAAGAAAATAAATTTCTCTATTTTGTTCAGTTTATAAACTTTGCACATTTGATAGACTTTCTGCATAATCAGCTTCACAGTTTGCACAGAAAGTTGTGTGGATCTTTCACCCAGCAAATGGGGAAAGAAAAACAGAGCAAGGAAATGTGATTTTCAAAGCAATAAAAATCTGCTGCAGAACTCAGCAACAAACTTAACATTTGCAACGACTCAACTTTTTTTTTTTTAAATGACTGGTTTTCAAGTCGATGGTGTCCCTTTAAAGGGATTCTTCACAATGCAAAAGACTCAAATCTCAGATGGTCTTTTCACATGCTACTATAACCAAAATCGGTCATACACAGACAATTTAAAACTAGCTTCATCGCCAAAACAGGCTAGATGACAAAAACATATACCATACCCGAAAACAGGCTGCTCCCCCATCATATCTGACTTACTATGGAAACTGAAGAATGAGGTCCTCATTCAGAAGGCGCCCAAACGATGCCACCACCCCGACATCAAACTGGCCACTGGGTCCTGTATCTGGCCAGTGGTGGGTTGGGAGCTGGAACTGCTGGGCGCAGTTTTTCACAGGAGGACCCCTTGGCAAAGGGGATGGCAGGGTCACCACCTCCAGCCTGTCTATGAGCGGCTCCTCCCTGGGCTCCCTGTGGCAGAATGACAAGGTGGCACATGCCAGTGAGTGATGAGTACAGCCAGGAAGGGAAGGCAAAGCCTCTCTATGCACAACAGGTGGAGAAACAGCAGCTCCTGACTTTCTGCTCCCCCAGGTCCCCCAACCCTACCCTTCCCCACCTCATGGCCCACCACTACCACCCCCTCCCCAGCTCCCCTGCCCGCCCAACTCAGCTCCCCCTTCTCCCCTGCCCCTGCCCGCCCAACTCAGCTCCCTCTGCTCCCCTGCCCCTGCCCGCCCAACTCAGCTCCCTCTGCTCCCCTGCCCCTGCCCGCCCAACTCAGCTCCCTCTGCTCCCCTGCCCCTGCCCCTGCCTCCCCAACTCAGCTCCCCCTCCTCCCCTGCCCCTGCCTCCCCAACTCAGCTCCCTCTGCTCCCCTGCCCCTGCCCGCCCAACTCAGCTCCCTCTGCTCCCCTGCCCCTGCCCGCCCAACTCAGCTCCCCCTCCTCCCCTGCCCCTGCCCGCCCAACTCAGCTCCCCCTCCTCCCCTGCCCCTGCCCGCCCAACTCAGCTCCCCCTCCTCCCCTGCCCCTGCCCGCCCAACTCAGCTCCCTCTGCTCCCCTGCCCGCCCAATTCAGCTCCCTCTGCTCCCCTGCCCCTGCTCCCCATCCTTCCATACTCCCCTCCCCCCACTTTAACCCCCCCCATGGCCCCCTGCCCCCGGCACCTGGTGGCCTCCAGCGCCCTCAGGGACTCGGCGGCGAAGTCATCGGTGCCGAAGAACAGGACCCGCCACGGGGGCTTCCCCCGGGGGGCCCCGAGCTCGGCCAGCCCGCGGGCGGCGGCTCCCTCCCGCCAAGCCCGCAGCAGCCTCCCCCTCATGCTGCCCGAAGCCCAACCCGCTTCCGGGGTCGCGGCACGCGGTGACGCAAACACGCCACGCAGACCGCCTGAGCACGGCCTAGCGTGATGACATCATGCCCCGCTGCGCCGAGGAGATGGGAGGGGCCTGATGAGGGGGCGTTGCCTGGGAGGCGGGGCGGGGCCAGGCTGTGATATATATGCGTAGGGGGCGTTGCCTGGGAGAGGGGGCGGGGCCAGGCTGTGATATATATGCGTAGGGGGCGTTGCCTGGGAGAGGGGGCGGGGCCAGGCTGTGATATATAGGCGTGGGGGGAGGGCTCTAGGGACTAGAGAGGGCAGCTGAAGGCCAGGAGAGTGTGAGGTGCTTCTGTCCTGAGGGGAGCAGTGAGGTCCCTGGCTGCAGCCCCCTCCTGAACCAGGGCCACCCCTGGCTGCAGCCTTGGGGAGGGATGAGGCACCAAGGCTACCGAGCCGGCCGGCTGCCTCCCTCACAGCGGTGGAGAATCACAGCACCCCACAGACACCCCTGGACCCTGTCCCTTATGCAGCATGTGTAGAGACGCCCCAGTCGGCTCTGTGAACACGGCTCCTGCCTAAGGAGACTGCAGTGTGCTGGGTGTGCGGGAGCTGACCCGCTCTTACCCGCCATTGTGGGCAATGGGTGAATCTGCTGCTTGGGGAGACCAGCTCCCCAGCCCACCTGTTCTGCCTCTGGCCTGACCCATACGCCACCCCTGCTCGGCTGCCAGCCGCGCCCCACTGCACTCAGGCCCTGCCCTCTCCCACTGTCTCCCTCCTCTCTTCCCTCCCACACTAGTGCTCACCCCCTTCCAGCCAAATTCTTGAACCCAAATGAAGCAAATGACATTAAAGAAAGTGCAGAAGAGGGGGTTTTTTCAAAAGAAAATGGAGCATGTTTTCCATTGCATGCCAGCTGGTGAAGACTGGGCATGCAGAAGGTACCTAATTAAAAGCACTAAATTTGAGAATAAAAAGTGTCAGTCGCAGGTTTTTTGATATGCCCTGAAATTTGTCAGAGACTTATTTGCAAAAACTTCGTAGTAAGGGCAAGTTAGCTGTCCTGCTGAATACAGCTCTCCTCTGTTTTACATTTTCTTAATCAGTAATTCTAAGCTGTTTTTATATTTTAAAAATCTGTACTCTTAAGCCTTCATAAAATAATCGTTCCAGATAACTACATATTTAACACACTGAAACAAAGACATTCTTTTCAATTAATCAGCCACAGAGGCTTAGTGTCTTCATAACAATGTTCATTGCTTTTAGAAAAAGGGACAATAATTTACACTGTGTGATCTCCATAACAAGACATGTTTATGAAATTTCACCAACTTTAAAAAACATGTTTCCAAAGATTTTAGGTATAACAAAGGATTTGATATCTTACTAAGGTACTGATTTTGCTGGAGGGTTCTCTTAAAACTAGTTCATCAAATAGAAGTAAAGAAAGGGAGGCTCATTTGTCCAGCTCTCTGGAAGGAAAGGGGTGTTGTCCCTTTAAGGGCTTTTTTCAACAGTGGGGTGAAGGGAGAAAGGGATGGATAGAAAGGACAGGAAGACTTTGGAAGCAATTTTTGGTACTACAGTAATTAAAATTAAAATGTGTATTTTAGATAAGGGAGGTCTTTTGAAGGATTTATTTAAAAAACTGTATGTCTGAAGAGCCAAGCATTTGAGGCTAAGATGAATACTCAGATTATGCATCTAAAAATCTATGCCTGGATTTTTAGAGATGTGATTTTATAATCTTCAGCAATCTTCTAATGAAATATTTTTAAAGCAAATTTTAAACGAAGGTCCTGTAGACTAACCTGTTCTGAGTAAATATGACAGTGATGCACAACTGTTTTTGTCAGTAAATTCAGAAACTGACAGTATATACCTGGGGGTTGGCAAATGCCTGTTAAATGGCTTCATTACCACTTGAATGGCTCTTTAACAGTTTCAGTGTTGTGCTAATAGGTCTGGCAGGCTGGAAGACTTTTTCACTTTTAAGTTACTAGGTCCCCTCTGGAGGAAGATTCACCAGGCTGCAGCAGCCAGCTGTGGGAGCCTGCAGGAAGGGACAGAACAGGGATAGGAAGAGTTGGAAGGGTGGACACTAAGACCCAGGAGTGCCCCAATTTTTTGGGTGCCCTACACAGCCACATATGCTGTGTATGCCTAAGGACGGCCCTGCCCTGAACCCTTCATTTCTGGCCCGACCCTGGAGCCCAGACCCCTAGTTAGAGCCCTCACCCCCTCCAGCACCCCAACCCCCTGCCCCAGCCCAGTGAAAGTGAGTGACGGTGCAGGAGAGCAAGCCACCGAAGGAGGGGGAATGTAGTGAGTGTGGGGCGGGGCCTCAGGGAAGGGGTGGGGCCTCGGGATAGGGGCAGGACTAAGGTGTTCGGTTTTTGTGCAATTAGAAAGTTGGCAACCCTAGCCTGGCGCATGGTACTTCCCACACCAGCGCCCAAGGGAGCGCAGCCTTTGTGTTGGCAGGGCGCGGACAGCAACACGGATAAACCTGAATATCTACCAACCTGAGCGTGCAGAGCCGCCCTGGCTGCACTTAGCAGACTGCGTTAAAGTTTGATTTAAGACTATTTGTGTATATTGTGTGATAGACCCAGGCCAGTTGGCTATAGCAGAAGGCAGATATACTGGCCACTAGATTAACAATTTTCTGTTCCCTGACTGACCAGAGCAGGGGCTGCTCCAGGTTAATGAGAACACTTGATTCTAATTAACCTGCAAAGAGTCAGGTGAGGCCATTAAGCTAATGTGACCATCTGACTCTGATTAAGGCCCCACTGATACTATAAAAAGGGCTCACGCCAGTCAGCCAGAGGAGATGAAGTGCAGGTGAAGGGCTGGTTAATGAAGACACCCTCAAACCATTGTTAAGGGAGCCCTAAGGTAAGGGTGAAGAAGGGAGAAGCAGGAAGAGCTGTGGGGAAGTGGCCCAGGGAAATGTAGCAACTCTGACAGTGAAAGGTTGGCCGCCAACAGCTGCTACCAAAAGGGTCCCTGGGCCGGAACCTGGAGTAGAGGATAGGCTTGGGTTCCCCCCAACCCACCACTACAGGAACATCTCCTGGGAGGGGAAGTCAGGCCCCTGTCAGGACAGGAGGCTGAACCGTTCTGAAATAAGCCCCAGGGACAACACAGACTGGGGGTTCTCTCACCAGCCTCCTTGCTGGCCTATGATGAAAAGGGCTCAGTAGACTGTAACCCTGGCCCTAGAGAGAGAAGGGCTACGTGGAGGGTCACAGTGAGCCGCTGAGGCTAGCATAAACCACCTAGAAGTGCAGGCAGGACTGGTGCAACCATTTAGGCAACCAAGGCGGTCGTCTAGGGCACTGGCATTTGGGGGGTGCCATTTTTTTCAGCAGCGACTGCAGCAGCCGGATCTTCATCTGCCCCGGTCGCAGCTGACATTTAGGTGGAGGGAGCTGGGGCAGGGGAGCATAGGGAGGGCCGCCTGCAGCAAGTGGGGGGGGGGCAGCATGCAGGCGCGGGAAGCTGCCGCGGGGAGGGGGGCGCCTCAGGGCAGATGCGTGGGGTGGGGGTGCAAGGTGGAAGTTTTGCCTAGGGCGTGAAACATCCTTGCACTGGCCCTGAGGGCAGGACCCATGGATGCAAGGTCAGAGCTCTGCCACAATTGACATATGATGAGGACAGTTTGTGTTTTAATAGTTATAATGCTTTAACTTTTTTAATTGCAATGTCTACTGTCATGAAATAATTATTATCTAGCTCCTCCCACTTAATTTCCAATAACTGATAAAATTGAAATAAATAAAAAATGTTAAAAGTTTAAAAATAAACATCAATATTATCCCTCAAAATTGTAAAAAAATAAAAATTAAATTCTGCCACGCTTATATATAATGCATTATCTAGTTAGATATTATATTATGCTTAACAGACAGAGCATTATATTGTAAAATCAAAGGGACTTTATGAAGCCAATACAATAATTCAGAACTAATGCTTTCAGGAACAAAAATGTTCCTAGACTTACTGTATTTTCACTGTTGGATACTAAAAGACCACGAGGAGGTTCAAAATACCATGAGTAGCCAAGATCTTATATTGCAACAGCCCTGTAAATGATTCCCCAAGGTGTTAAACGCATCACACCCTAATCACAATGTTATGGCTCTCCAAATTTATTTTGTCCATTTTTTTTTTTTAGGAGATACTTTAATCACTGTTTCCTGCTACTGTTGTGTTCCTACTATGGCAGAGCAGCAAAATGTCAGCTTCTGTTCCTTGTCAGAATGAGTCCTCATGGAAATTTCAGCGGCAACCATGCAATTTTGTGAACCTATGTGGTTTTTCACCCCATCTATATTTGCTTTCTTTGATCATCTTCACAACCAGCAACACAGAATCTAACCTTCTTTCTTGAACATGATCTTGTAACCTTTGACCATGTGTTTTAAACTGGCTACATTTAGACATAGTATAATGTGTAAACATTAAGTGAAAAAATGTCAGGCAAAAAAGAGTGACTGTTGACACCAAAGTCACTGACATCCTTCTGGTTCTGAGCAAGATTGAGGAGTAACTGCTGCATTGGAAAAGTTAATTCTTTTGGTGAGAACATGCTCTGCTTTAGCAATGGTTATAATTAAAAGAATGTTCTGTTCTTGTAAAGTACAAGGTCAGGATAATCACTTAATGAACAGTCTTCTCCCATAACATTAGAATGACAATATTTTATCATTATCTAAGAGCATTCTTTTCTCTATGACAGTGGTTCCCAAACTTTAATAGCCTGTGAACCCCTTTCACTAGCATGTCAAGCCTTGCAAACCCCCTCTTAAAAATGAATATTTCCAGGGATTTTCTCCTTTACCTGAGTATAAATTATAAAAGCAGCAATCTTGGAAATATAAAATTTGTTTTATGACATGCTTATTAAATGCTATTTATTATTAATTATTGTTTATCATTACAGACTGGTTGTGGTATGTGGGGTCTGTGGAGCTACACGCCATAGTGAAAAGCAGGATGTGGTGTGTAGCTGCGCATGTCGTTGAAAGACTCGGGCAAGGGGAAGGCAGCAGGGAACACCTCAGACAGCAGGGAGACTTTCCCTACAGCAGGGCAAGGCTTTGGCAGCTCCCTGTTATGGGGAAAAGTTCTGGCAGCAGAGAGCTGCTAGAGCCTTTCTCCGCAGCAGGAGTCTCCCTGTGACAGGGAAAGATTCCAACAGGGGGTGGCAGCGGGACACTGCACTGCTGAAAATAGGAACGTGGATGTGGGAGGCACTGCTTGGATATGCAGAGAGCCATGTAGTCCGGTATACCTTCAGGTTCAGGTGAGTCTTTACTCAAATAAGCTGTGCCTCACCGTCTACACTATTTATACTTGTGCTGGGGTGTGTGTGCATTGTATGTACTCTACACACACCATAAGGAGTATATAGTGTCAACATACCTCTAGTGTGATCTTCTCTGTTAAGTAGGGAGTGCCATAACAGATATCTTGCCATCTATCCTGGGAAAACCATTTGAACCATACTACAAATGGTACTCATGCCACCCACCCTGGGACCGCATAGTTCAACTAGCTGTTTTATTATTACACACTGTACAGTGTGCATGCACTGTAATTAAAGGCTTGACTGGATATAAATGTTTATTGCACAGTTAAAGGAACCATTTTTATTGTTATTCAAATAAAAAGCTTGGGGACCTTGCTTTCACAATGGATTTGAACTCTGATTTTCTAGATGGCACCAAAAAAAAAAAAAGTACAGAGTTATTCTGTAACCAGGCATGGGGGGGTCAAAGACACCGAAGGGATCAGAAAACTGTACTACAAACAGATAAGCAAAACTGAAATGCCAAGGCCAGAGTCTAGTTTCTTCCTAGAAATACCAAAGACAAATCTGGGAGGAAATGGAGCACAAAGTCATGTCCCATGTCATAGGTGGAGCCGAAGAGCTCAGGTAAGGGATACGAAGGTGGCAGTCAAAATCTCCGGGGCATAAGGGTTCATTGTAGCTTGCAGGAATCTTTTCCTTTATTTCAGACAGTGGATCAGGCCTTAAGGGAGCCTCAGCCACATACCCTTCCCCCCAGCCACACAGCTTACTCCTGTGACCAGGAGAGGCAGCTTAGGTTTCTAGACCATTGAGTTCCCCTATGCAGGGGGAGTCCTCCGATGACTGAATAGTGCAACTGCCCTAACACAGGACGTGAGCCAATCCATCACTGGGGAGCTATTACACCTGCTCCTGGTGTCAGTGGGAGCTGCAGATGGTCAGTGCCTCTAAATATTAGGCCCCTAAATATGATTTTCTGTGCCTTACTTCCATAGGCATTCAAGTTTGGAAATGGAAGCTATAGTGCCACACTCTGCATGGCTGGCCTTTAAGACCCCAGTTGGGGGCAATATCAGTCTGAAAACATAGCTGATGATCAGCTTTAGGTTGGCTAGATCTTGGTGCTGGCAGTTCCATGCTTTCACTTGGTGACTGGTCTGTGTGGGTCAAGATTTTCCTCCACCCCTTGATCATCTGTTGAAGCCAACAAGTGAGGGGTACGCGACACCATTTGGCTCTGTGATGGTGGACGGAACTGTTTGCTCAGTCTGATGTACACAACATGTGTGATCATTTAAAGGGGAAAGAAAAGCCATACAGACTCGCTGGGAATGGGTGATAATGCTGCGTCCGGTGCGACAGAGCCTTTATAAATCATGCAACTTGAAAGAAGAAGGTAAAAACCACTATAGAAGGCCTGGGAGAGAGAATGTATGTTACAGCAAGTCCCCTGCCTCTTAGCCTTAAGCCTCTCTCCTTGGGCTAAGCGAGCCTTTATACCCCTAAGAAATGGATTTTAATGAAAAACTATAATCCCGTTCCCTGCCAGACTGAAGCTGAATAGTAAATCCCATCTGTCTGGGGAGTCTGAGCATTGCCTGGATAAGGTTTTATAGGGGCGGGCAGAGAATCCTCTGAATTGCATATAGACGGGGAACTCAAAGATAAATGATTGCAGGACACCACTTCAGCAGCGAAGAGGCTTTAATTCAAACTGGAAAATGCTGAAGACGGAGAGAATGTGGAGCCTGTGACAACCATTCCCTGACCATAGGCTATTCATGATACCTGGCTGCTATGGTAGCTGGTTTTTCCTTTTTGTGCACTGTTCAGTTGTGCACTCAGTTGCTAAGATCAGACAAGTGTAGAAAAGCTAATGGCTCCTGTGGCATTAATCCCTATTTTCAGCTATGGCTAACATGAAAACTAATACGTTGGCATTATTATTACATTGCAAAGTTTTCCTGGTTAATCAGTTAGAGTGTACCTGCAAAGGACCCACTCTGGCTACAGCCCTCACCCTTTCTCCCCAGTAAATCGCAGACTGTCCTGCTGCACCTATATAGCACATGGAACAAATAGTCGTCCTGCCACCTTTTCCTCTGGCAAATATGTCTTACAGTTCTTCTGTGTACTGCTCTATTTAACCTACGCTCTGACAGTGTAACTTGGCATGTTAATGAGACGTAGAACAATCAGAACAAAAGGATTGAATTCAGATTTGGCATTGTGGGATGCCCAGCATTGCTAAAACAAGGCCTCTTACTTATGTACCTCTTGTATTATTGTTAATAATAATAATTTAGCTATCTCACCTATCTCCACCTGTATGGTGGGGATAATACTACTTCCCTGCCTCCCAAGGGTGTTTTGGGCTGTGGTTATTAACTCAGGCATGTTTGTAAAGGGCTTTGAGAGCCTCAGAGGGAAGATGCTATAGCAGTGTTATTATCTACAAATACTGGGCAACACCTGTAACATGTCTTTTATGACAGTGGTGGATTAACACACAGGGCCTGCGCCCAGGGGCCCTGACCAATTTGTGGGGTCCTGGAGAAATCTCATGACGCTAGGGCAGGATGATTTAAGTGCTGTGCCCTCTGTTCTGCTGGCTGGGCTTGGGGAGAGGCTTCTTGGAGGAGCCAGTTGGGGAATCAGCCTGTGGTTAGGGGCGCAGCAGCAGCCACCGCCTCTTCCTCTCCTGCTTGTTGTTTTCTTTGCTGCTGCCCATGGCTTCTTGCCACCGCTGGTGATGGGCTCCCCCTGCATCCTCCTGCGCCTGGCTGGCCGGCCGAGGCTAGGTGGTGAAGGAAGATGGGGAGTACCACCTCCTGCTGCCTCTCCTTCCGCCCCAAGTGTTGCCAGAATGCCCACTCCCAGCTGGAGTCCTACCTTAAAGTCATTAATAATAGTCATTTTACCTCAGGTTAGGATGATTTTTTTAATTAAAGTTACTTTCTAGACTTATGACTATTGTTTTTCAGACCTCTTTGCTGCCACAGTAGAAAAACTGAACTGTAAAAGGATCAATAGGTGGAAAAACATGTGTAATGGGCAGGTTAAAAAAAAAATCAGAAGAGATAAAAGAACCATTTGTTGACCTGTGGACAACTGATTCTTGAAATACCAGTGTTGTCCAGATTAGTTGTGAACACCTTTGTATGATGGTATGGATAATATCTAGCCATAATACTTTTCTATGTGGAAAAATTGAGGCATAATGAACTGGGATATGTTTTGCTTTATTATTAATGCAGTGTGTAAACACTGAATGGAGGATTTGTATTAATGCATTTTGATACACTCTTGTTTTTAATGGGGCCGGGGGGGGGAGGATGTTCTTTGTATTGGAGCCCAAATCCACCGCTGCTTGCATGGTTTCCCATAAAAAAGACATGAAAACTATATTGTCACTTTTTTTTTTAACTGGAATGCTATGTTTCAGTGTCTAGTTTTAGTCAGATCTCCTTTTTCATACTGATTATGCCAACAACTTGAGTAAATACATGGAACATTCTTAAAGTTCATCATGGGCAAAAGTTCATTCACCCTGTCTTGTAAATGAAACCAGCAGCAGAGGGTGGTGTTATTTTCTGGGACTTTGAAAAAGATACCTGTAGGTTTCTACTTTCCACATGATTAGGAGCAGCAGAATGAATCACTGCTTGTGACTTACAGAGGTCAGAGCAAAGAAAATCAGCTGCTACTGAGTACTTCACTTCAGCATAGTGTCAAAGCTGCAGATGGCAAGATTTACATAAGAAATCTAATTTCCCTTCCTCCGAGAACTACTGGCTTTCTGGTGAGTTAATTTTTAGGTATTTTTTTAAAGGAGATTTTCCCTCTTTTTTACTTAAAGTTAAAATTATGGGTATTTCTGGAGATTTTTGTGTAAAGCCTACATGATATTCTTAAGAAAAGTGTATGTATCCTTTTATTGATAAGAAAGGGAGTTTGATAGGAAGAAGGATATACCCATATTCAAATGTTTAAATGCCTATGTATAGAAAACCAGAATAATACTGTGATTGAAAAATGTTATGTAGATTTGCTCCTAGATTTCTATTTATTCAAAAGTTTAAAAAGTGCCTCCCTGTTTTAATATTTTTCCTTTAATAAGTTAAACAATTTTGCTCCGAATTGCTAAAAACTTTGAACTGATTCCATAGTTTAACTTTCTCAAACACAAAAATATTGGCTTCTGTTTACAAGGTATTGCACTGTGTACATAAATTTAGTACTAGAGTTGGGATGGGAGCCTTCAGATACAGTATCTGGGATGACATGCAAGATTTAATGCAATTAATACACAACCATCATCATGAACTGAGACCAGCGGAACAGAGACAAGAGAATACAATTTTCTAAGGTGATTAATCCCAAAATGTGATGATTGTAATTGTATTGTAATATATTGTAGGATAAGGCAAGGAGACAGAAAGGACATAAATAATTTCTTATCAGATAGTCCATATAGATGGCCTTTCTGAAGGTTGGTCTGAGCCTTTGTTGCTGGTCTCAACAAGATAAATCACAGATGGGGTTGGAGGACCTTGACTGCAGACTTCAAGGCCTGCTGGCCAGCTGATCTGATTTGTCCCCCAACAGAGTTAAAAAATTGGCACTGCACTTTTACAAGCACAGCATGTCTCCTGGTAAACAGCCTAAAACATTAAAGCCCAATAAAAGCCAACGTGCAAAATTAAAAGAAAGGGTATATTTGAAACATTCCAGGACAGATTTTGATTATGCAATATGGTGCCCAACAGAGGGTGGAAATATACTCTTGTGGGCCAGACGCTCAGATCCTAATATCTAGAGCCTGGTCTCACAAACTTACTGGTGTAGTTGATTGGCTTGCCTGCATAGGTGCTGGAACTAGAGATGCTGGCAGTGCTGCTGCTGCTGCCCAGGCTTGAAGCAGTTTCCATCATATGCAGGGTTTGTAATTTGGTTCAGTGGCTCTCAACACCCGCATTGTGCAAATTATTCCAGCACCCTGGTTGCCTGCATGCATAAGGATTGCTATCATGAGTAATGTTTTGCAGGACTGGACATTGGGGTTGTATGAAATATTCACTTTTAATGTGACAGTCTCACCATTTGAATTCCCACATTTCATTGCAATGTAATAAAAAAACCTGCAAAATTCGACAGCACCTGGTTTGGAGTGGAACCCTGAAATGTGAAGGTCCATGCTGATGAGCATCCCTGTTTTCTCTGAAAAGTACAAGGTGTGACTTTTGCATGTTTCAGAGTGAAAATCCAGTTCCTGAAAACTATATGAAATTTTGCAGGTATAATGTCATCCAAAATAACCCGGGGGAAAAATGTTCACCAAACAGGATGAAATACTGACCCCACTGTGCACAGGCCTGAAATTAACAATAGCTAGGAAAATCTGGAAACCCACTTTCTCTTTCCTGAGCTCCCCAAATTGTACCAAAGTATTAAAGCCCCTGCTGCACAGTGGGTGGTGTCCTCAATCACGGACATCATGAGGTGAGTCCCTGATAGGACTGTAAAAGCAGCAAAGAATCCTGTGGCACCTTATAGACTAACAGACGTTTTGGAGCATGAGCTTTCGTGGGTGAATACCCACTTCCTCAGATGCATGTAATGGAAATATCCAGGGGCAGGTATATATATGTGTGCTAGCAAGCAAGCTAGAGATAACGAGGTCAGTTCAATCAGGGAGGATGAGGCCCTGTTCTAGCAGTTGAGGTGTGAAAACCAAGAGAGGAGAAACTGGTTCTGTAATTGGCAAGCCATTCACAGTCTTTGTTCAATCCTGAGCTGATGGTGTCAAATTTGCAGATGAACTGAAGCTCAGCAGTTTCTCTTTGAAGTCTGGTCCTGAAGTTTTTTTGCTGCAGGACTGCAAACTTTACTCTGAATTGGTTAAGGTGCAGCTCCGGAGAGCCTAGCCCTGTGATCTAAGGCCATATCTACACTACGAGTGAGGGGTATAATTCCCCTGTTTGTCTACATATATTTGCACCAGAGCTCATTAAGCTAATGCAAGTGTACAAAGCAGTGTAGCCACGGAGGCTTAGCTGTGCTGAGTACAAACCTGCCTTGAACCCTGTGGGTATGTGCTCGGCCTGACTAAGCAGTACCTTCAGTGCCACTACTCATGCTACCATGGCTACCCTGCTGTTTAGACACACACTGGCTCAGTGAGAGGTAGCACGAGGATGTGTAGCGAGTGAGGGCATTGCATCCCTAACTCGTCATGTAGACGTAGCCTTAGTGACAGCAACTCTGGCTGTGATGTGAGGCCTGGGACGCTGGGTCTGGAGAAATGGAGAAGAGGTCACCAAGGCTCTGGCAGGGATTTCACCAACAGCGCCAGTCGGGAATTTTTCGACTAAACGTTTCTTCATCAGTCGATGCTGATTAATGAAACTGAAACTCTCATCGAAAATGCATTTGTTTCAGTGAAAGTTGCTTTAGGTCCAGGACAGAATTTCTGGTCAGACCGAGTGTGCCACCCCAGTAATCAAGAGCCTGGCAGTTAGGACCAGGCAGAGCCAGGACCGTGCAGAGCAGGGTTTCCCATCCCACGTGCATGCCCTAACCAGCACCTGTGCGCTTGCTAGTTGTGAAAAATTTCAGAATATCTCAGTGTCATCCTGCTGCAGAATGAAACCAAATTCCAGAACCTGGCCTTTGTTTGCAAAATGGAATTCTTGCGGCCCAGCCAGGGCCGGAGCAACCCATTAGGCGACCTAGGTGGCCGCCTAGGGCACTAGCATTTGGGGGGTGGCATTTCAGGTCCTTCGGTGGCGACCACGGTGGCCGGATCTTTGGCCGCCCCGGTCATCGTTGGCATTTAGGCGGAGGGACCTGCGGCAGGGGGGCGCAGGAAGGGCTGCCTGCAGCAAGTAAGGGGGCAGGGGCACAGCATGCAGGGGAACCGCTCCCTGCCCCAGCTCACCTCTGCCCCGCCTCCTCCCCTGAGCACGCCGCCCAGCTCTGCATATCTCCCTCCCAGGGTTGCGCGCCAAACAGCTGATTGGCGCCACAAGCCTAGGAGACTGGAGAAGTGGAGCAGTGACGGTGTGCTCGGGGAGGAGGCGGAGCAGAGATGAGCTGGGGTGGGGAGCTAACGCGAGGGGCGTGCCTGAGGGCGGAGGGGAGGAGCTGACATGGGGGGGCACTTCAGGACGGGGGGGGGCGGAGAGCTGCCACAGGGCTTTGGGGGGGGTTGGGAGGGGCACAAGGTGGAAGTTTCTCCTAGGGTGTGAAACATCCTTGAACTCACCCTGGGCCCAGCCCATCCTAGTGACCAGTATCACTGGACCGCTGCTTTTCAGTATCAAAACAAGAGTCAACGATTTTAAACGTGAAATGCAGCACATCAGAATAACTGTGAAAGGGCAGCTTGAAAGTCCGTGGTTAAGGTTTGAAATGCAAAGCTCTCTGGAACCATGTGCTCAGTTCAGGGTTTCATATGCTGGAGGCAGATAAATGGAGTTCAGTGCAGTTTGGTTTGTGTGAGAGAGATGAATGAGGCTTTAAATATGGAGCTCCTGTCAGAAACATGTAGATGTAAAAGATCCCCTCTCCCTTTCCATAATAGTAGGGGGTTTGCCCTAATGTCCTTTACCAAAATTTTCCCTTCTCCCACTCATATGCAAAACATTGCTCAGTTGCTGCTCTCCACCCCAGAGGTGGCTGCCTTTCATTGGTATTTTATGGGGTCAAATCCTCTGACATCACTCTCCTGAATTCATTGCTGTCGATGGGAGTTTGATCTGAGCAAGGACTTTAGGATTTTGCCCATAGTTTATGAAGCATTTTGGGCTAAAAGATACTATATAAATGTCAAATATTTGAACATGCTATTACACAAAAAACTTCCCTTCACGATTTAGAACATTCAGCATTGGACTTCTCGTTGGGAGGTAACATTCAGATAAGTTGCTTCCTGTGGCACACCATAGTTTGCTTGTTCTTTCTGTGGTGAATGATCTATCTGTAGGCTTAAACTTAATGAAGAGTGAGGTAATACATCCTCCAGACAGGGGTTTTAGAGGTTTCATTCTCTAAAAGACAGTGCTATAATCACATAGCACATGTACTGCCTATAGCATGACTTTCTGTCATGAGGAAATGAGCCTGCATGCTTAGCTGGCCATAAAATATGAACTTTGAATTGTTAAGAAATTGTAATCCATGACCTACGGCCAGAAAAAAGCAATCGTTAGGTGAATAACCAGTAGGACAGATTTTTCATGTAATAGTCAGCAGGGTCCTTCTTAGCCTGCATTGAGCAGCGTAATATGGTGTTGAGCAATTTACCAGGGGTAGCTCTGGGGTCAGAAGAAACAACCCGAGCTATTGCAAATTAAAGCAAGAGCATGGAATGGATGCAAAAATCTCGGTTATAATAATTACTGAAATGTGAAGACAGAGTAGCTCAGGGACTAGTGATGGGATGAAGAGTCATTTACCTAGAGGTAAGTCACAGTTCAAATCCAGAGCAGTTTGGGAGTAAAAGTTTTTACCATCTAGTGGCCTGAATAAATTGAGTCTCGTGGGCTCAGTTCAGGTCTTAGCAGGCAAGTATCCCCCTCACACACAGTCATGTCCGTTTGTGGTAATTAGCCCCCTCATTGGCAAGCTCAACAAAGCTGCGAAGGATCAAATAGGCCGCAGAGACTAAACGATCACTGAACACAATCCCTCCAGCCGGGACTGAGGCATGCTGGCGGTGGGACAAACAGGCAGAGAAAGTGTAGGGGCTGAGGACTTCTTAAGGGGTGGATGGTGGATGCTTGGCCTGCTGAGAGGAGCGAGAGGTGCCTGCTTCTAGGAGCTACTCAAGGAACAGGAGACACCTTCCCTTCAGCCTGACACCAGGAGCTACCTCCTCCCCCTTCTGATAACTGAGCTTTCCGCTTTCAAGGCTTGGTCATTTCTGCTTTCCTCTGGCAGCAGATGCTCTCACAAGACGTATCGCTGGTGCTGGATGTCAGGGGAGCCAGTGAGGGAAGCAGCTGCCACCTGAGGAAGGAACAGAGGAAAGGAGCCTTGCTGGGAAAGGAGCTGGCTCCTGGCAGCCAGCCAAAGGCAGCTCAGGGGACGGCCACTCCCTGGGTGACTTTTGGAATCAGCTCTGCATCCCATCCTGTCAGTTCGGCCTGGTGTAATGAGAAGAAAAGCAGCACAGACGTCGAAGCTGGACATCAGAACATAAGTCTGAATGGGCTGGATCTCCCATTGCTCATGTGTTTAAAATGAGACACAGCTCAGGTGCTGGACACCGGGAAATAGACATGCTGGCCTAACATCTCTGATTCTTCTGAGCCTCTTACAACAGCAACATTGTTTTGCATGGATATAGGCAGTGCCCTCCAATCCTATCGAACTGCCACGACCCAGGTTCTCAGGGCATCAAGAAAGTATCCATAACCTCTTGGCTTTTTTACTTTCCCAGGTTTCCAAGTACCATACTTCAAAGAAGCCCTCTGCATGTTCAGAATGGTACCGACAACTATGAAGTCACTCTGGATAATCCTCCTCCTACTGGTGCAAGGTAGAGTCTTTGCTCGGTGAAAGGGCAGCGTGAGCAGCAGCCCCCAAACACCAAGACAGCTCCTTGTCTGGAACTCTTACCGACATCAGGCTGAGCAGGTGGCACTGGCGATCAGGGTTACAAAATGAATCACTCTGGGGTGTAGTGTTGCTTGCCCACATCTGCATGCCCAGTGGCCACATTTGGCTTGAAAACAGGTTTGTGCCTGGAGTGGCTATTTCAATGCCTATCTGGCCATTGGCAAACGCAGGTACCTGTCTGAGTGTGCGCATGCACGCACGGCACCCACATGTGTAAATATAAGTGTGCTTTTGCAGTCATGTGTTTACACAAGTGGGGCTCTAGCTCCTTGATCATTTGGCTGTCTACATGCTGAGCCATGGGCCAGTTCTCCTCTAATCTGTATTGGCGTAAATCTAGAGTAACCTCAGCGACAGTTACTTCCAAATTCTGCCCTCACTTAGGCTGTTGCAATCCCATTGACGTCAGGGTCGTTACCCGAATGTCACCGTGGGCACAGTGTGACCCAAACTCATTCGCTACAGTGGGGGACTTTCTCGAACTGCCTGTAGCAGAGACGTTCTAGGACAGAGTAGAGGTTCAGACTCACCCCTGCGGCTCCGCCTCCGGGTCTCTGTAGGGAATTAGCTCATTCCAGCTCTGGAGTGCCCTCTGCAGGCCGGTGATCCACCTGTCCTCTGGCCCCCGTGTCCCTCCCTGGACTCTGGTGCCCCTTTAACTGGGGTGCTGCTCCCTGGCAGTACCCCACCGCTCTGGGTCTCCCCTCCCTGGGGAACCCCCAACCCACTATCCCCACTCTGCCTGTTTTGGCTGCTGCCCAGTCTCCATCTAGCCCCTGTTCACTGCAGTATCAGCCACGCATCATAGGCAAAGGGGTCTGGACTGGCTGCCTTTACCCACTATCAGGCTGCCCCTCTGCAAGCCCAATACCTAGGTGGGCCTAGAACTAGGCCCTGCAGCCTGGGGAGTTGCTGACCTACAGCTTCCCAGCTCCTAAGGCCTTTCCCCAGCCCCACCTCTCTCTAGGTCCCCTGGGTGAGTTCCCCAGCAGCCAGGCCTGTCTGCCTCCCCCATCAGAGAGTGACTGGTGCTTCTGGCTTCCCTGGCCTTCTTATAAGGCCCAGTTACTTTTCCAACCCCTTCCAAGTTCCGGGCTGGAGTGGGTGCTCACCCCGCTACAGACTGAAATACCCACAATGAGCTAGTGAAACAATAAAAGGTCTAGTAACTGAACTTGATATTCCCTGCAATCCCCAGAGAGCCAGATCACAGATGTAGCTGAGCAGCTGGTTTGTAGGCTGGGATGTTAATGGGGCCATGGATCTCCTCTTCCCCCAGCAGCAGAGCAGCAGCTTATAAAGGACTACAGTGGATTTCCTTCTGCTCTGAAACATTAAGGCTCCTTGGAACAACAGAGTCAAATCCCAGGAGAGTTGACCCTGTCCTTCCAAGACAGGGAAACTGAGCTCCATGCAATTCACTGCTTGTGTGACTTTTGCATGAGTCCTGTCTACTCCCCATAGACATTAAAGATTGCTTGACTTGATTGCTGTCTGTACCATGCTTTGTAGATAACTGTCCCATCCGTCCAGGATGACTGTGCTCAGGCTCTGATTTCTTTGCAGGCACACGGGGTTTTCTCATTCAAAACGCTAACGTCAAGCTGTGTTTACAAGCCAGCACGACAGATGAGAACTTGCTTTTAGAGGACTGTAATCCCACTTCAGAGTTCCAACACTGGTCTTGGCAAGACAATTCCTTGATCAATCAAGGCACCAGGAAATGTCTGTCTACAGATGGAGCCAACAGCGTGCGGTCAAGTCCCTGTGAAAGTGCAGCACTTGCAAACTGGGAGTGTGTTAATTTCACACTGCACTCGGTGGGCAGCACCCACCTGTACCTGACTGCAGATAAGAATAAAGCTGTTCTGGCGAATACAAAAAGCCCAAGTTCCCGATGGCGAGTCAGGAGGGGGCAGAGCGTCTGTGATCAGAAGCCAGGTAAGCATCAGACACCAAAAAGAAGAGACACTCACTAAACACATGCAAAGCTTGCTAATAATATGCAGTGAGGTTGCTGTGTTCTTACCATCCTGTGTATCGCACATGAACAGGATCCTCAGGGTCAGCCAATCAGCTAAAAAATATCAATACTGTTCACTCGACAGCCGTCTCCCGCAGATAGGTATTGATGCTATAGGTCCCATAAGGTGGAAAGTCAACTTGGGATTTCTGAGTCCCTTTTGGTGAAACCTGAGTATAAAAGAACTAGATCTGGTCTCACTGAACTCAAAGGTAAGAGTGCCACTGACTTCCTGATTTAAGTAAGAAAACCTGACCAATAACAAAGATCCATATGGAGCAATCTCGAATATTTCTCAGATTCCTGTTCCTGGGACACCCTGAGCCACATTTGTAGCTCTAGACTCTGTTTGCAGGCTCACTTTTGCGCATGCAACTGGCTGTGCCCACAACCCCCCATTCTGCATACTTGAGTTACACCTGCACAAGTGTACATGAAAAACAAGAGAAATTCAGCCCAGTGAATCAGTAGTGAGGCTCTTCCATCTTGTGCATTTGCAACAGAAACAGACGTCCCATCCATCTTTGTTTTTCCACAGCAAAGGCAGAGGGCGGTAGATATTTCGCTATGGCTCTTACCAGCGCACAAATGCATGACGAGGTGGAAGGCAATCCCACTGCTGGAATGCCTATGTCTCAAGAACAACTACAGGAGATGGTGTGGTTTTTCCGGAGAGGAGATTGTAAGTACCATAAATAAACATGGTAGATGGTCAGGGCTGCAGGGGAAACAAACGTCCGGTTGTGAAACTTGTTGGCTAGCGGCTGATAGCAGGGGGAAGTTACTCCAACCGCAGAGGATGGCCAGAAATGGTTTTCCCGTCTTGTGAGTTTTTGAGTTTCCAAAAAATTTTTTTCCTTGGGTGATTTTTAAAACTGGCTCTTTTCCCCGTGAACAATTTCAGTGTTGATAAATCAGCCTTTTCCCAAAACATGTTTCATCAGAAAATTCCCAACTAGCTCTTTCCAGAGGTAGCTGCCTATGTTACAAACCTAGGTCCTTTCCTGGCTCTGGCAGGGCCTAGAACAGGCCTGCACAACTCGTAAAGCGGCGAGGGCCATATTACTCCAAAGAAAACAGCTGAGGGCCGAACCCCTCTGGCCCCACTGAACATCCCCCACAGCGCCGCCCAGACCCCCTGAAGTACTCCTCCCCCTCTCCCCCAGCACCGCCCACCCCATGGAAACAAACCCTCCTTCCCCAGCATTGCCCCATCGACCCAGCGGAATTGAACCTTGGTAATATGTTATAGCGGGCCTCTAAGGTAAAAGAAAAACGTCTTTTTGCTAGAAGTAGAATAAGATCTTCCCCCACTTTGTAATCAACTGCGCTGTTGAATGAATGAGGGGTGACTGAGGAAGGCGTGGAAGGCAGCACCTCCAGACAGCTGTAACCCTTGGAGAGGGGATGGGAGCCAGACCAGATCAGTAGAACAGGTCAGCCACTGACTCCTCGCTCACCTCCTCAGCCCCCCACCCCTCCAGCTCACCTACTCGCCCCCCGCCACTGTCCACCTACTCAGCCCCCACCACTGCTCGCCTGCCCACTCGCCTCCTCAGCCCCCTCCCCGGCTCGCCTACTTAGCCCCCACCACTGCCCACCTGCCCACTCGCCTCCTCAGCCCCCTACCCCCCCCAGCTCGCTGCCTCATCCCCTGCCACTGCCAGCCTGCCTCTTCAGCCCCCCTCCCTCACCCGCCCATTGCCTACTCACCCCCCGCAGGCCACACAGTGAGCCCATGCGGGCTGCATGCAGCCCCTGGGCCGCATGTTGTGCAGGCCTGCTCTAGAATCAAGAGGCAAATACAAGTGGGATGAGGGACATCTTATTACCGAGATCTCCCTCGCAAATTTGTACATCCCGCTTGGAAACGGCTCCAGTCGACCTTTCTGCCCAGTGGGTCTTCCAGCCATTGAAGCAAAGGTCTGTGATCATGGGCTGCTTCAGCAAAACAGTAGGCATGGATCCATGAGGGTGGACCTGAGGACCTACGGTCAATCTCACACCCACTGAGGTCATGAGCAAAGCTCCCCTTGACTTTTGTAGTGCAGAATCAGAGTTCTAGCGCCCAGCGGAAAAAGCCAGGCTATCCTGGGCTGGAGCTGGCTCCAGAGACTGGTAGAGAAAACAGTGGTATTAAATCCAAAAAAGAGTGTGCAGAAGAGCTCAAGCATGCTATGGAGTTTGATCATTAAATATTAGCTTTTAATGGGCCAAATCCCAAAGTCAGTGGAGTTTTGCCTGAGTAAGGACTTCAGGTCTGGACCGCTTGTGTTTACTTGCTGATAACACACCAGGACAAATAACCTCCACTCGCTGCTTCTGCCCTAAACTCCCTCCTTCTGTTTGGGTAAAAGCCCACTCACCCATTTCGAGGTTTAATTCTTCCAGGTCCTTTACACTCCTGACAAGCAGCTGTCTTGGGGGGGTGCTCCTGAGTTGGGGTACACACCCTAGGATGTGTCCTCAGGAGCAGGCCACATAAGGGCACTTTGGAGGTCCTGCAAGGTCACAGGCTACCCTGCGAACTGTCCTGCCTTTCACAACACTTGTGAAATCAATAGAGGCAGAGGTGGCAGCAAGCCTTCGCTTTCTCAGGTCATTGGCTGGTGGTTTTTGCTCACATGCTCTGGGGCTAACTGATCATCATAGGTGGAGTTGGGAAGGAATGTTCCCTCAGGTCAGATTGGCAGCGACCTGGGGGGGTGGTTCCACCTTCCTCTGTAGCCTGTGGGTGCGGGTTGCTTGTCCTGATTACCTGGGTATAGCTTATTAACCATTTCCCTGCCATTGCAGGGGCCTGGGGCAGTGGAGCATTCTCCTGTTCTTTCCCCAAGACACCTAGCCTCCTGTGGGTTGTATTCTTTGGTCTCATTTCAGTGGTTGGGTCAGTGTGCAGGTACAGGGTGGGGCTAGTAGCCTAGGACCTACAGGAGGTCAGACTGGGTGATCTGGTGGGCCTTTCTGGCCTCCAACTCTATGACTCTTTGAAGGGAGCTCAGCACAGGCCCCTTTGCACTCCCGTAATCCTGCAGCTGGTTTGCACCAAACTCATCCACCCCGCACAGCCTGGAGCACCCCCGACAGAACGTGGCTGTAACAGTCTTGTCAGAATGGCTCTGCACACGCTGACGTCACTTATCAATGCTTCTCCCTGCCAGCATCCACGTGGAATTACTCCATTCTAGTCCTGTCCTTTGTGGTTCTGTTTCTCGGCCTCCTTCTTCTGGGAATGAATATCATGGCAAACAGGTAAGACACACAGAACTTTAGGGGTACAGGGAGGCTGTAAAACCCACTGCTGGGGCACAGGGGAGAACAAGGCCACAGAGACACTGGGGCAGCGCCTGCAGGAGGGGCAGCTGCTAAACCCTGTACAGAGTGCCCCATGGATGTGCTCCTGAGCAGGAGAAGGCTCTAAGCCCCTTAGTGCTTGTCCTTAGAGGCAGCCAGAGTAGGGATACTGGCTTCCCCCTCCTCAGGTGTACAGGCTCTCTGCATGTGTAATGCCGAGAGACCCCAGTCGTCGGCGGGTGGGATCGAACCTGTGGCCTCTGGACCTTAAAGCATGAGCCTCTCCCACATGAGTTAAAAGCCAGCTGGCTGGTGGCTAAGGCCATCGAGCAGACTCATTTAATTCTCTCTTTAAGTGGTCTGGGTGCCACTAGATGGGACAGAACACCCCACCCAGAAGGTGTGTGGGTGACACATGCTCCCCCCGACACCCATCCACCACCAACCAGGACACAGCCTGTGGGATTTTGATTGAGGAACATGCTATTCTAAATGGGATCTTTATTATGATTGGTTTTAAGTAGAGGTGATCCAAGAAATCATTCCAGTGGGTGTCCACACAAAGACAGGGCCATTTTCAAACCGATTCCAGTTCTTACTTACCCACTAGGTTGCTAATTTGAATGCACTGCACATCTGTAGAGCCTGAATGCTGTTGCCATCTGACGGCTGCCAAGTGGCCAGCAGATAAATTATTAGATTGTGTGCCGGGCACCAAAAAAACAAATCACTTGCACATCTGAAATAATAGATTAATAAGAATTAACACTTTGCATTTCCATCATGCTTTTGACCTGTTTCCTGATGTACCATGCAAAGGCAGGCAATTGTTATCCCTGTTTAATGGATGAAGTAAGTGATGCCTAGAGAGGTTTAGCATCTTAATGCCCCATTCCCACAGTGGAAGAAATCTCAGATCTGTGCTCATTCCTTTAGACCAGGAAGGAAGGCCTAGTGGTCAGTTCAGTTTCTTGTTCTGCTCTGCCACCAACTTTACGTATGACCTTGGTTAAGTCACTTAGCCTGTCTTTGCCTCAGTTTCCCCATACATAAACTGGAGATAATAGCATGCCTCCACCTCAAAGAGCTACTAGGCAGAAAGATCCAGTTAAAAAATATTGTGAGGAGCTCAGATAATCTGAAAACAGGAGCTGAATAAATACCTAAAATAGATAAAGCTGCCCCTTTGCCCACCTGTTCAAACTAAACTTTCACACCGTTTGGTTTCTAGAGCAACAGTATGAGTGAATTGTGGTCAGATACAAGCATCAGAGAATGTGTCAATCCCCATAATCTAGGTTCTGCTGGAATAACAAGTATTACGCCACTCTGCTGGACTAAAACTCATTGGGCGGGTACCACAGAGCTGAGAATGAGTCTTCTCCTAAAGTAACAATCTTTGCACCTCGCTCAGGCTATAAGAAGAAGAGTTTTCTCTTCATCTAAAAGAAAAAAGCAGCAGCAAAGCATTAGGCAGTTGATTTAGGCCAGGGGTGGCCAAACTTACTGACCCTCCGAGCTGCCTATGACAGTCTTCAGACGTTCAGGAGCCCTAGCGCGCCTGCTGGGCTTCAGCACCGCAAGAGGCACCTACTAGGGCTCAGGGCTTCAGCCCTGCAGGGAAGGGAGTCTCTGGACTTCAGCCGGCAGAGTAGGGAGTCCCGGGACTTCAGCTCTGCTCCTGCTGAAGCCCGGCAGGCACGCCCCATGGGCATGAAGCACCCTCCCCGTTGGGCAGAAGGCAGAGGTGATGTGTTGGGGGGGGACAAGTGGAGTCATGTGCCCCCCCCCCCGATTTTTGCCAGAGTTTGCTGGCCCTGCTAAGTCACATGGCGTCGCCAGGCCCCCTCACTGCACAGCAGCTGCTGGAGCCGGCAAGCTGGGAGCTGCGCCCTGGGAGAGGCAGTGGCAAACAGCTGGGGGCTGCAGGGAGAGCCGCTGCTTTTGCTGCTGCCGTTCCCCGCAGAGCTAACGCCTGGGAGCCGTAGGGAGGGGCTGCTGAGGGTAAGGGAGGCATGGCCGGTGGGGGGCACATGACTCAAGCTGTTGTGGGGGCAAAGCTTTACGTTGTGCCCCCCCACTCTCAGCAGGCACCAGTTGTCTCTGGCAGAAGCCCCAAGCTTCCCCCCCCCCCCATCCCAGTCTGGTCGGTGGAGAAGGGATGCGGGAGGGGAGGGCTCTGCGAGCTGCATTTGAACCGCAGAAGAGCTGCCAGCGTTTGGCCACCCCGGAGTAGACAATTTGGTGTAGGATGTTTTCTCGTTGACTCTTTGTAGTAATATAAGGGCAGCTGTGGGCAGGGGCGGCAGGTTATATGGGCTCAAGCACCAGGAATATTCAAGGCTGAGGGCTGTGCTCCACCAATATTTGGAGCTGGGTTTCTCCCCTGGCCCTGCCTGGAGCTTCCCTGCTGGAAAGAAAACAGCCAGCGCCTCTCGCCCTGGGTTGTGCTGCTTTTGCCTGAGGCTGTAGAGATCAGCCCAGGCAGCTTCTTGGAGCACCAGGGCAGGGGAAGAGGGAGAGAGGAGGGGGAAGGGGGCACACACGTGCTTGGGAGCTCTCCCCCTCGACACCCACGGGCAGCGGCAGGGGAGGCCACACGTGATGGCAACCCCCCGCCCCGGTACCCACCATAGGGGAGGCGAGTGGGCTTTCTGGACCCAAGAGAGTCCCTAGGAACATGTGCAGTGACTGTGGTGCAGAGTAAGTGTGCTGCCGGGGAGGGGGGAGAGGAGGGGTCCCTCCCCTGGAGCCTGCTGCTGCCAGTAAGGTGTGGGGGAGTCCTCTCTGGCCCTAGCCCTAGGGAAGCCTCTCTGCATCCCAAGTTCCTTATCCCCAGCCCTGCCTCACCCCAGAGCCTGCACCCCAACCCTGAGCACCCTCCTGCACTATGAACCCCTCATCCTCAGCCCCACCCCAGAGCCCTCACTTGAGGGGAAAAACGTGCAACTTAAATTTGGTGGTCAGTTTGGAGTGTCATTGTGTTTAGCACAATACTTGATTATTTTACACCCTTTAAAGTACACAGGTGTTACAAAGTGGGAATGTTCTTAATGTTTTCTCTGAATACTGTGTGGGTGCCTCAGTTTCCCCTATGCATTTCTCAAGGATCTAGATGGTGGGATACGGGGTGTGATTGTTGTAGAGCCCTAGAGAGCCAGTGTGATGCTGTCTGCACAGAGAATGGCTGAAACCCTGTCTCCGGGCAACTGATGGCCTGGGCCGCTCTCCTGCAAGGTGCCAACTGAAGGTGTTGGAGAACAAAGAGATCAGGTGGCCTCCTAATGCCTAGAAAAGAGACAAAGGCCAGAGGAGAGAGTGTCAGTGCCTGTGCAGACTTCCGGGAAGCGCATGGTGTGGAAGAGGATGCTGGGATGCTTTGGAACTACTCCATACAAAGCCAGTCAGGACTCTGGGGGAGCCTCCTTTCTCTGAGCATACTGTCTCCAGGGCAAGAAGCTTACACCTTCCTGGGTCTGACCTCGGAGCATTCAGCTTGCCCTTCCACACCGTGCACTTTCTGCAGCAAGTGTGCCCAGGCAGGTCCTGGGGCAACCAGAGGTCCCTGCACCCCAACTCTGCAGTCAGACGTGACTCTTAGCCAGCCGGTAAAACAGAAGGTTTATGAGATGACAGGATCACAGTCTAAAACAGAGCTTATAGGTACAGAAAACAGGACTCCTCAGTCAGACCCGTCTTGGATGGTGGGGAGTCTAGACCCAAGTTCTGGGCCTCTCCCCATTTCCCCAGCCAGCTCCAAATTGCCACTCCCTCCTCTGGCCTTTGTGTCTCTTCTGGACAAGGAGGCCACCTGATCTCTTTGTCCACAACACCTTCAGTTGGCATCTTGCAGGGGAAACTGAGGCACCCACATAGTATTCAGAGAAAACATTAAGAACATTCCCAGTTTGTCACAACAGATACAATAAAATATAATACCTTATATTGAAGCAGGCAAGTGCTGCTTCTGACTTTCCACTTTTAGTTGACCCTTGTAATGTTGTGGTGCCGAAGCATTGTAGCTTCATTTTATATCAGCTTACAGGGCGGGAGCAGGGAGGGGCGGGCCGGCAACACCATTTGGGGCACCACCAAAAATTATACAAACCTGTTGCCTATGTGGGTACTAAATCACTTCACCCCACTTATACGCCTGGATGCTTCTGGGGTTTCTATACATCGGCAGCTGATGTATGTCCTGTGCCGAGCAGCGCATTACACCGGTTTCACACCTGCTGCACGAACGCCTGCACTGGGCCTGCGGTTTCACTTCTTGCTTCTTTTTGTATCCTTCCCCATTAGAACTAGAAAGATTATCCTCGTGTATGAACAAGCTGCCAAAACTGCCAAACCAGCTGAGCCAGACGCCAAGCCACCCTTTGTGGATATGAAGGAAGATGATAATTTGAATCCTTTAATACAAGATTTGCTGCCAAAAGGACAAAGACCAGGGGAGGTTTTGGTTCAGTGGAAGGATGGCAACGTGACAGCCCTGTATGCAGACAAGCCAGAGGAGGACATGTAACAGCGAGCGCAATCTGAGTCTAGACCCCAGACAAATATTTTACCAAGTGTCATGTATCTAAATTCATGCTGACTGGAGTTTGGGAAGTTAAGCACAGTTTATCAAGGGGAATAAAAAGAAATGGCAGAGGAGATTCCACAGCATAAGCCGCTCTTGACTCAGATAATCTGGTCTGGTCCCACCTGCTTTGATGCCAATATGGCTTGATCCTTACCTGCTGCTGTCATTTGGTTCCAAGGCTACTCCTACATGCCAGCTTTGCCCACCCTCTCTCATCTGTCACTCGCTTCCCCTGCAAAACAATTATATGAGCCAAACCAGACAAGGAAGGGGGGAGGATTTTACTGTGGTCAGCCAGGGAATGCATGCTTTTAAAAAAACTCTGCGAAGGTTCATCGAGAAAACACTGAAGCTAAGCAGATGTGCTGACGCTTCATCAAAAGTTGCCTTTATTAAAATATTTTCCAAAGTAGTTGATTGAAATTGCGTAATTATAGATAAATGACTTTACTCTGCAGAGAAGTGCAACTCCATACAGAAGCAGAGCAGTTACTGTCACCAAATCAGGTACAAAAAGGAAAATAAAGTACATAACCTTTCTTAAGGAAAATGGCCTGTTCATTGTGAATTTTGCCCTTGGTTGAGTGTTATTGAGCATTCTCCACAGAGAGCATGGAATAGAGACATCCACAAATAATTTAAGAAAAATGGAAAATATATCAATCTTATACACAAACGATTTTGTTTAAATTCACCCAGTAAAGGAGTATTCCATTGGCAAAGTCTTTGAAAAGGAACATTGCATTGTAAAAAAGCATTACAAAATATATTTTTGGTACAAGTTCTTTCAGGGAGGAGGTTTTGTTTTTATACACTGTACCTGGAAGTGTTTATTCTGCTGCAATTATATTTGCAATGTTTTTTCATTTCATTTAAAAACCTCACCTTATTGCTTTAACAGCAAATTGAAAACACTGCTGATTTGAAGGCATACTAGCTGCAGTGTGTGAACATTCCAGTAGGGGGGGCTTTGTGGTCATTAAATGAAATGTATTGACCTTGGAACAGGTTGTGTCAACATTTTGCTAGCTTTTGCTGCACAATACTAGCAATAAGGACTTTCATCTGCACACGCGCTGTAGCAAGCTACCTGAAATGAGATTTGTAGATCTCTAAACAATGGACCTGTTCCTGCTCCCATGGAAGCAAAGGGGAGTTTTTCCATTGATTTCAATGGGAGTCGCATAGGATACAAGCTCTGGATTTGCAGACCAATCCAGTTAGGGCTGTAAATACATATCAGTCATTTTAGGGGACAGAACCTTAGAACACTGACATTTTAACAAACACTGGAAATCTAGGAAATTTTCAGTTACAGAAACCCTTTAAAAAACCCTACGAAAACCAAAACCCCTAATGTTGGAACGTATGGAAATTCAGAGTCAAGATACCCCAAACAACCTTATCTCCGACATGTATCTCTGACTACCTTCTATCCAGATTCATCAGACATTATGTGTTCACACTGCAGATCTTCAGCACTGACAACAGGAGCCAAATACTACAGCTTGTCTGGAGTACCTCAATTCCACGTTGTGGTAACTTTTGAGGGTGCAAAGAGAGAGAGGCCCCTGGGATGTGAGAGACCTGGGTTCATGTCCCTGGCCTGCCAGAGTCAAAGTGATCTGGGAGGAAAACTCTGCTGTGAATCAGCCAGAAGCAGGAACTTTAACCCAGGCCTCCTTCATCCCAGGACAGTGTACTGACAACTCATCTGCTCTCCCACAGGCCAGCTGAATGCCTGAGCCACTCAGCTGCTTTCTCTTTCTGCCTAAAAACTTCCCAACAAAAGTTTTGTGAAAACCAATACGTCTCCATAAACTATCCTGGCTCTGATGAAGTCGTATGTTCCAACCACCAAATATTCCCACTACAGGGTACCAAACTGAGCATTACATTTGTGCCTTCTACATGATCACTGCATTTAGATACTCTGGACTCAGTTATTACATGGGCCACACCTCTTGTTTAACCAGCTAGTGGGCATTTATGGGAGCTGATTTTTCAAGAAGTGGTGATATATATGTACAAGCAGAGGATCTGGCCTCTTGGGAGAACAATGTAAAGTTTATTTACCCTACGCACGAGGCGAGGGCATTCAGCTTCTCATCCTGCTGATGTGACAAATATAACAGAGGCTTCATCTCCCTCTCTCTGTTTTGCTTCTGTTATAACAAATAGCTCTACAAACACTCAGTGCAAATGCTAGGACTAATGTACAAATATCATGTCAATACTGAGCTACAGGGACTGGACAAATAGTTAGTGAGTTAGAAGGAAGTTATGACAAAGTTTCAAACTCTTCAGCACTCAATCCTGGGCCTGTTCGCTGCATCCCTACCAAAGTGCTTTGCTGTAGTTCTAAGGCCAAGTGCATTGTCAGTAAATCACGGAAGATGGTCTGTAAGCCACTGCTGCCATGGAGATTGTCAAATATGCCACTGCAGAAGTTGGAGAAGGTTCCTTGGGATGCCAGGAAATCTAGTGGCTGCTCCTTTCCCATCCCTTGGAGGGGCCAAGGCTTAAAATATTTTAAAGCCCTTCAGTAAGGTCAACGTGGGAGCTTTCCTCTTGCTTTGAGCCCGTGACGATTTCACCGTGACCAGCTTGGCTTGTGCCACGGAGGGAATCTCTTTGTAGTTGACCGTGGAGAGAGTGTTGAGTGTGCAGCTAGCCAGGCCGTGCTTAGAGGCCACTGCAGTTGGGGCAGCAAGGTGTAGGAAGGGCCTCTCCTCTGTGATGAACAGCGGTCGGACCGGCAGGTTCCGCTCCATCTCCCTCCTCACTTCCCGCGCAGCTTCATGGAACACATGTTGCACAGCCTCGAACTCCAGGCAGGCAGAGACCTCGTAAAACAAGCACCCGTACTTGGCAGCTAGAGACACCCCTTCAGCTTTGGTGACCTGTCTGACGAAGGAGAACAGGAAGTAGTGTGTGAGCCAAGCAGAGACCATGACAGCTGATGTGCAGGTTGAATCCAGGGCTCAGGGCCTGAGATCATTTCTCCCTCTAGTGGCCAGCCCTAGCCACTGCATCAGCCTGATACAAAGTGGCAGCTCATAGAGAGGATCTGAGCACGAGATAAAGGAATTTATGCTGTGGAGCCTGATCCATTTAAGTCAATGAAAAAACTCCCATTGACTTCATTAGGTCTTGGCTTGCTTCACACTAACTACCCTATTGCCTGGATATGCACAGCCACAATTTATTACACTGGTACCCTTCTAAAAGGAGGGTTCAGACCCCAATTCAGCAAAAACGTAACATTAAACATGTGAGTAGTCCTATTAAAGTCAATGGGTTTAAGCCAGTTGGACTATTCCTATGCTTAGTTAGGTATGTACTGACTTAGGGCCTTGGATGCCACAAAGCTAGGAAGTATGGTAAGAGACTACCCTGGCTTAACCAGGAACCTTTCAATGATCTGAAACTCAAAAAAGAGTCCTACAAAAAAGTAGAAACTAGGTCAAATTACAAAGGATGAATATAAACAAACAACACAAGTATGTAGGGACAAAATTAGAAAGGCCAAGACACAAAACAAGATTAAACTAGCTAGAGACATAAAGGGTAACAAGAAAACATTCTACAAATACATTAGATGTAAGAGGAAAACCAAGGACAGGGTAGATTTGTTATTTAATGAGGGGAAGAAAACAGTAACAGGAAATGGCAGAAATGCTAAATGACTCTTTTGTTTCAGTTTTCACCAAAAAAGGTTAGGAGCAATTGGACGTCTAACATAGTGAATGCAGGTGAAAATGAGGTAGGATCAGAGGCTAAAATAGGAAAAGAACAAGTTAAAAATGACTTAGACAAGTTAGATGTCTTAAAGCCACCAGGGCCTGATGAAATACATCCTAGAATGCTCAAGGAGCTGACAGAGGAGATATCTCAGCCATGAGCGATTATTTGAAAAGTCATGGAAGACGGGGGAGATTCCAGAAGACTGGAAAAGGGCAAATATAGTGTCAATCTATAAAATGGGAAAATAGGACAAACTGGAGAATTACAAACCAGTCATCTTAACTTCAGTGCCCAGAAAGATAATGGAGTAAATAATTAAGCAATCAATTTGCAAGCACCTGGAAGACAATAAGGTGATAAGTAACAACATGGATTTGTCAAGAACAAATCATGTCAAACCAACCTAATAGCTTTCTTTGACAGGGTAACAAGCCTTCTGGATATGGGGGAAGCGGTAGCTGTGGTATATCTTGACTTTAGTAAGGCTTTTGATACAGTCTCACATGACCTCCTCATAAACAAACTAGGGAAATACAACCTAGATGGAGCTACTACAAGGGGGGTGCATAATTGGTTGGAAAACCGTTCCCCGAGAATAATTATCAGTGGTTCACAGTCAAGCTGGAAGGGCATATTGAGTGGGGTTCTGCAGGGATCATTTCTGGGTCTGGTTCTCTTCAATATCTTCATCAATGATTTAAATAATGGCATACAGCATACACTTATAAGGTTTGTGTATGATACTAAGCTGGGAGGGATTGCAAATGCTTAGGAGGATAGGATTAAAATTCAAAATGATCTGGACAAACTGGAGAAATGGTTTGAAGTAAATAGGATGAAATTCAATAAGGGCTAATGCAAAGTACTCCACTTAGGCAGGAACAATCAGTTGCACACATACAAAATGGGAAATGACTGCCTAGGAAGGAGTACTGCAGAAACAGATCTGGGGGTCAGAGTGGATCACAAGCTAAATATGAGTGAACAGTGTAACACTGTTACATCCCAGAATGATCTTCGCTTTTTTTGTATTAGCAGAAGTGTTGTAAGCAAGACACAAGAAGTAATTCTTCCGCTCTATTCCCTGCTGATTAGGCCTCAACTGGAATATTTTGTCCACTTCTGGGCCCCACATTTCAGGAAAGATGTGGACATATTGGAGAAAGTCCAGAGAAGAGCAACAACAATGATTAAAGGTCTAAAAAACATGACCTATGAGGGAAGACTGAAAAAAATTGGGTTTGTTTAGACTGGAGAAGAGAAGACTGAGGGGAGACATGATAACAGTTTTCAGTACATAAAAGGTTTTACAAGGAGTAGGGAGAAAAATTGTTCTCCTTAACCTCTGAGGATAGGACAAGAAGCAATGGACTTAAATTGCAGCAAGGGTGGTTTAGACTGGTGTCATAAACAGATAGCTAAGGGTTAATGTCTCTTTCACCTAAAACACCTGACCAGAGAACCAATCAGGAAACCGGATTTTTTCAACTTTGGGTGGAGGGAAGTTGGTGTAAGAGGTCTTTTGTCTGTCTGCCTGTTTTCCTCTGAGCTTTGGAGAAGTAGTTCTATTTTCTAGTCTTCTGTTTCTAAGTGTAAGGACAAAGAGATCAGATAGTAAGTTCTATGGTTTCTTTTCTTTGGTATTTGCATGAATATAAGTGCTGGAATGCTTTGATTTGTATTCTTTTTGAATAAGGCTGTTTATTCAATATTCTTTTAAGCAATTGACCCTGTGTTGTATCATCTTAATACAGAGAGAACATTTGTATTTTTTCTTTCTTTTATATAAAGTTTTCTTTTAAGACCTGTTGGAGTTTTTCTTTACTTCAGGGAAATTAAGTCTGTACTCACCAGGGAATTGGTGGGAGGAAGAAATCAAGGGGAGAGCTGTGTGTTGGATTGCTAGCCTGATTTGGCATTTCCTCTGGGTGAAGAGGAAAGTGCTTTTGTTCCAGGATTGGGAACGGAGAGGGGGAATCACTCTGCGTAGTTTCACAGAGCTTGTGTCTGGGTATCTCTCCAGGAGCATCTGGAGGGGGGAAGGGAAAAAGGATTATTTCCCTTTGTTGTGAGACTCAAGGGATTTGGGTCTTGGGTCCCCAGGGAAGGTTTTTCAGTGGGACCAGAGTGCCCCAAAACACTCTAATTTTTTGGGTGGTGGCAGCAGTACCAGGTCCAAGCTGGTAACTAAGCTTGGAGGTTTTCATGCTAACCCCCATATTTTGGACGCTAAGGTCCAGAATCTGGGAATAAGGTTATAACATGGTGTAGCAGCGGCGGGATATAGACAGAATCCAGAAGCCAGTAGGAATATTATATTTTTCTTTTCTCTGCTAAGGGCTTTTTAGCAGAGAGAAACAGTTTGGTTTTAAAAGGGAACCAGAGAGAATTTTTTTTTCTGCTCTCTAGCAGTTTGTGGTTTGCATATTAAGCGAGAAGACTGTTAAGGGTCTTTTGTCATGCAATAGCCCTCCCATTAGGAGGCAAGTACCAGCACTTATATGCATGCAGATAAAGTGGTTTTTCTGGTTTCCCTTAATTGAACATTAGCTAGAGAGAGAAAAGGAAAAAAGCACTGTTGCTAGGCAGACTTCAGGAGGCAACAGAGAGCCTGCAGTTCAGAAGATAAACATCGGAGGGCACCCCAACACAAGAAAACAGGAACCATGACTTCTAAGGCAAGGATTGACGCCGAAGAACAAATCAAAGACGCTGAACACAGGCGACAGATGGAGATGAAAGAAAAGGAAGAAAGCCTCAAACTGGCAGCCTTCCAAAGAGAACAGGCAGCCCAAGAGGCAGCACACAAAAGAAAACTAGAAGAAGAAGAGGTGGCCTACCGAAGGAAACAAGCAGAAGATGAGGCAGCCCACCGCCGAGAAATGGAAAAACAACAAAAAGAAATGGAAAAACAACAAAAAGAAATGGAAAAACAACAAAAAGAGAATGAAGAGAAGGAAAAACAGAGAAAACATGAACTGGAGATGGCAAAAGCTGGGCTGCATGTGCCAGCCAACCCTAACAACCCGGCGCCAATTATTGCTCCCCAGCACAGGAAATTTCCCACCTACAAGGCAGGTGATGACACCGAGGCCTTCTTGGAAAATTTTGAAAGAGCCTGTCTTGGGTACAGCATCCCCGAAGACCAGTACATGGTAGAATTAAGGCCACACCTCAGTGGACCTTTAGCAGAGGTGGCAGCTGAAATGCCCAAGCCGCAAATGAATGACTATAAACTTTTTCAAACCAAGGCCAGATACAGGATGGGGATAACCCCAGATCATGCCCGTCGGCGCTTCAGAACCCAAAAATGGAAACCAGAGGTGTCATTTCCCAAACACGCCTACTACATTGCAAAAAACTATGAGGCCTGGTTAACAGGAAACAACATTCAAACCTTGGAAGAAGTGAACCTCCTCATACAAATGGAGCAGTTCTTGGATGGTGTTCCTGAAGACATCACACGGTACATACAAGATAGAAATCCCAAAACTATCGCTGAGGCGGGGGAGATTGGAGCCAAATGGATGGAACTGGCAGAAAGCAAAAAAGCTACTGTCAAGGGGAACGATTACCCCAGGGGGCACACAGACCATAAACCCTACAACCGAGGACAGCCAAAGACCCTCCATACCACCCAAGTAAAGCCACAGATACCCTACTCTTCAACCTCACCAGTCTCCAGTAACTCACCTCGGCCCAGTGACCCATCAGATGGAAGATGCTTTAAGTGTAATGAACCGGGACATATCAAGGCCAACTGTCCCAAGAACACCATGCGAGTGCAATTCATTACACCACCATCACACCAAAGATCCCCAGGCCCGGATGCCTCTCAAATACCCTTGGAGCGAAGGGAAAATTTGAGAGTGGGCGGAAAGAAGGTTACTGCGTGGAGAGACACGGGGGCACAAGTGTCAGCTATCCACCAATCCTTCGTTGACCCCAAATTCATCAACCCAAAGGCCAAAGTTACCATTTACCCCTTCATGTCACAAGCTGTAGACTTGCCTACAGCTGAACTGCCTGTCCAGTACAAAGGCTGGTCAGGAATGTGGACTTTTGCAGTCTATGACAATTATCCTATCCCCATGCTACTGGGGGAAGACTTGGCCAACCAAGTGAAGCGGGCCAAGAGAGTGGGAATGGTTACCCGTAGCCAAACCAGGCAAGCTTCCAGACCCATTCCTGTTCCTGAGCCGTCCACAGAGGCCCCGTCTGTGTTACCAGAGACCCAGACAGAGGTAGTGGACCCGGATTCCATGCCTACCACTGAAACAGCCACAGCCTCTCCAGTCCCAGGCCCGGAACTGGAACAGCAACCAGCACCAGCAAGTGCAACCACATCTTCAAACTCAACGCCAGAGGGCGCCAGCGAGCCAGAACTGGCAGAAGCACACGACAGCCATACCCAAAAGGCTCAGCCAGAGCCTGAAATACCCTCAGGTGCACCAGCGGAGAGCGGTTCACCAGCAACGGAAACAACCCCATCACCTACATCGCTTCCAGAGGGACCAAGCCCAAGTCCACAGTCTGAGGAAGAACTGGTGACCCCAGCCTCAAGGGAACAGTTCCAGGCTGAGCAGGAAGCAGATGACAGCCTTCAGAAAGCGTGGGCGGCGGCACGGAGCACCCCACCGCCTCTCAGCTCTTCAAATCGATCCCGGTTTGTTATAGACCAAGGACTTTTATACAAGGAAATTCTTTCTGGTGGACACCGGGAAGAATGGCAGCCGCAAAAACAGTTGGTGGTTCCAACTAAGTACCGGGAGAAGCTCTTAAGCTTAGCCCATGATCATCCCAGTGGCCATGCTGGGGTGAACAGAACCAAGGACCGGTTGGGGAAGTCCTTCCACTGGGAGGGGATGGGCAAGGATGTTGCCAAGTATGTCCGGTCTTGTGAGGTATGCCAAAGAGTAGGTAAGCCTCAAGACCAGGTCAAGGCCCCTCTCCAGCCACTCCCCATAATTGAGGTCCCATTTCAGCGAGTAGCTGTGGATATTCTGGGCCCTTTCCCAAAAAAGACGCCCAGAGGAAAGCAGTACGTACTGACTTTAGTGGACTTTGCTACCCGATGGCCAGAAGCAGTAGCTCTAGGCAACACCAGGGCTAACACTGTGTGCCTGGCCCTAACAGACATCTTTGCCAGGGTAGGTTGGCCCTCTGACATCCTTACAGATTCAGGGTCTAATTTCCTGGCAGGGACCATGGAAAAACTGTGGGAAACTCATGGGGTGAATCACTTGGTTGCCACCCCGTACCACCATCAAACCAATGGCCTGGTGGAAAGGTTCAATGGAACTTTGGGGGCCATGATAAGAAAATTCATCAACGAATTCTCCAATAATTGGGACCTAGTGTTGCAGCAGTTGCTGTTTGCCTACAGGGCTGTACCACATCCCAGTTTAGGGTTTTCACCATTTGAACTTGTGTATGGTCACGAGGTTAAGGGGCCATTACAGTTGGTGAAGCAGCAATGGGAGGGGTTTACGCCTTCTCCAGGAACTAACATTCTGGACTTTGTAAGCAACCTACAAAGCACCCTCCGACACTCTTTAGCCCTTGCTAGAGAGAACCTAAAGGATGCTCAAGAAGAGCAAAAGGCCTGGTATGACAGACATGCCAGAGAACGTTCCTTCAAGGTAGGAGACCAGGTTATGGTCTTGAAGGCGCAACAGGCCCATAAGATGGAAGCATCATGGGAAGGGCCATTCACGGTCCAAGAGCGCCTGGGAGCTGTAAACTACCTCTTAGCATTTCCCAATTCCTCACTAAAGCCTAAAGTGTACCATGTTAATTCTCTCAAGCCTTTCTATTCCAGAGACTTACAGGTTTGTCAGTTTACAGTCCAGGGAGATGATGCTGAGTGGCCTGACGGTGTCTACTACGATGGGAAAAAAGACGGTGGCGTGGAAGAGGTGAACCTCTCAACCACCCTGGAACGTCTGCAGCGGCAACAAATCAAGGAGCTGTGCACTAGCTTCGCCCCATTGTTCTCAGCCACCCCAGGACGGACTGAACGGGCATACCACTCCATTGATACAGGTAATGCTCACCCAATCAGAACCCCACCCTACCGGGTGTCTCCTCATGCCCAAGCTGCTATAGAACGGGAGATCCAGAACATGCTACAGATGGGTATAATCCGCCCATCTACCAGTGCATGGGCATCTCCAGTGGTTCTGGTACCCAAACCAGATGGGGAAATACGCTTTTGCGTAGACTACCGTAAGCTAAATGCTGTAACTCGTCCGGACAACTATCCGATGCCACGTACTGATGAGCTATTGGAAAAGTTGGGACGTGCCCAGTTCATCTCTACAATAGACTTAACCAAGGGGTACTGGCAAGTACCGCTAGATGAACCTGCCAAGGAGAGGTCAGCATTCGTCACCCATGCGGGGGTGTATGAATTCAATGTCCTTCCTTTCGGCCTTCGAAATGCACCCGCCACCTTCCAGAGGCTGGTAGATGGTCTACTAGCTGGACTGGGAGAATTTGCAGTTGCCTACCTCGATGATGTGGCCATTTTTTCAGACTCCTGGCCCGAACACCTACTCCACCTGGAAAAGGTCTTTGAGCGCATCAGGCAGGCAGGACTAACTGTTAAGGCCAAAAAGTGTCAAATAGGCCAAAACAGAGTAACTTACCTGGGGCACCAGGTGGGTCGAGGAACCATAAACCCCCTACAGGCCAAGGTGGATGCTATCCAAAAGTGGCCTGTCCCAAGGTCAAAGAAACAGGTCCAATCCTTCTTAGGCTTGGCCGGATACTACAGGCGATTTGTACCACACTACAGCCAAATCGCTGCCCCATTGACCGACCTAACCAAAAAGACCCAGCCAAATGCCGTTAAGTGGACTAATGAGTGTCAAAAAGCCTTTACCCAGCTTAAGGCAACGCTCATGTCTGACCCTGTACTCAGGGCCCCGGATTTTGACAAACCATTCCTAGTAACCACAGATGCATCTGAGCGTGGTATAGGAGCAGTGCTCATGCAGGAAGCAACAGATCACAACTTCCATCCTGTCGTGTTTCTCAGCAAGAAACTGTCTGAGAGGGAAAGTCACTGGTCAGTCAGTGAAAAGGAATGCTATGCCATTGTGTACGCCCTGGAAAAGCTACGCCCATATGTTTGGGGATGGCGGTTCCAACTACAAACTGACCATGCTGCACTAAAGTGGCTTCATACTGCCAAGGGGAACAACAAGAAACTTCTTCGTTGGAGTTTAGCTCTCCAAGATTTTGATTTTGAAATTCAACACATCACAGGAGCTTCTAACAAAGTTGCTGATGCACTCTCCCGTGAAAGTTTCCCAGAATCCAGTAGTTAAAAAGTGTTCTTAAAATCTAAAGTCTGTTAGTTATATACTTAGTAGTATATGTAAAGGTGCATGTGTTGTATTAATCTGTTTATTTTCAAGTTCTAGAAGAAATTGCCGCCAGTGAGCTTCCCCACTGTCTGCAATTTGGGGGGCGTGTCATAAACAGATAGCTAAGGGTTAATGTCTCTTTCACCTAAAACACCTGACCAGAGAACCAATCAGGAAACCGGATTTTTTCAACTTTGGGTGGAGGGAAGTTGGTGTAAGAGGTCTTTTGTCTGTCTGCCTGTTTTCCTCTGAGCTTTGGAGAAGTAGTTCTATTTTCTAGTCTTCTGTTTCTAAGTGTAAGGACAAAGAGATCAGATAGTAAGTTCTATGGTTTCTTTTCTTTGGTATTTGCATGAATATAAGTGCTGGAATGCTTTGATTTGTATTCTTTTTGAATAAGGCTGTTTATTCAATATTCTTTTAAGCAATTGACCCTGTGTTGTATCATCTTAATACAGAGAGAACATTTGTATTTTTTCTTTCTTTTTATATAAAGTTTTCTTTTAAGACCTGTTGGAGTTTTTCTTTACTTCAGGGAAATTAAGTCTGTACTCACCAGGGAATTGGTGGGAGGAAGAAATCAAGGGGAGAGCTGTGTGTTGGATTGCTAGCCTGATTTGGCATTTCCTCTGGGTGAAGAGGAAAGTGCTTTTGTTCCAGGATTGGGAACGGAGAGGGGGAATCACTCTGCGTAGTTTCACAGAGCTTGTGTCTGGGTATCTCTCCAGGAGCATCTGGAGGGGGGAAGGGAAAAAGGATTATTTCCCTTTGTTGTGAGACTCAAGGGATTTGGGTCTTGGGTCCTCAGGGAAGGTTTTTCAGTGGGACCAGAGTGCCCCAAAACACTCTAATTTTTTGGGTGGTGGCAGCAGTACCAGGTCCAAGCTGGTAACTAAGCTTGGAGGTTTTCATGCTAACCCCCATATTTTGGACGCTAAGGTCCAGAATCTGGGAATAAGGTTATAACAACTGGACATTAAGGAAAACTTCCTAACTGTCAGGGTGGTTAAGCGCTGGAATAAATTGCCCAGGGAGGTTGTGGAATCTCTATCATCAGAGATTTTTCAGAGCAGGTTGGACAGACACCTGGGATGGGTCTAGATAATACGTAGTCCTGCCTTGAGTGCAGGGGACTGGACTAGATAACCTCTCAAGGTCCCTTCCAGTCCTATGATTCTATGATTAAAGTGTCATGAAATTACTCATTAGGAACTCACTATGGACCCAATCCAAAACCCACCAAAGTGAAGGGCAAAGCTTCCATTGGCTTTCAATAGCAGATCAAGCCCTACAGATTTTAAATGCCAAACGTCTACATTAACATGCGATCAAGTTTGCAAATTTGAACATGAAAATGTCAGGAAATGCAAAAGTCCAAGACCTCAGCCTTGAACCACATATGTAGAGTCATGCTGTTCTGCAGCTCGGGCACAGAATACTTCTCTCCCTTCTGACATGCGGGTTGTAGTGGTGAAATAGACTTGCTTGCTGGTTTGGCATATTGGCCTGTGTTACTGCATCATATGATAGAAACCCATGTGCTGTACAATTCTTCAGCACAGGGAGACTGGCTTGCAGGTGCCATGGCTGCTGGAATCAATCAGCAGGCAACAGGGGCTAGACGCGCTGAAATACTTGGTGATGACTGAAGCTAGGAGGATGGAATCAGAGAGCCATGTATTTCGACATGAAGCCTGACTGTGCTGTGATTGTATCTTTATGCTAAAGCTACCAAACCCAATGGCATAGGGGCAATCAACTGTGACCTTGTTCCTTACCCCTGGACAATCGATCAATCAGTCATTGCCTTCCAACCCAAACTCAATACCCAAACTCACTTTCCAGAAAATCACTAGACTCTGTGTGTAACTGGGAGGGAAAAACCAGAGGGGAAACCCTAGTGATTACCTGAACTCTTCTTTAAAAAGCCCACCACAGGTGTCCAACTGCTGGCCCCTAGGGAATGGAGGGCTAAGGCCATCTCAGCTTCTCCTCCTGCTCACACAGATGCTTAGGGGAAGGGCCACGATTGGGGAGGATATCTTAGGGGAGGCACACCCAGGGGCTTGGGGCTGGCTGGATCCCAAGCCTGAAGAGATTGTTGTCTGCCCTAGCAACCTCGATTTCTGGGAAGATCGCAGCTAGTAATGGGCCTGGCCCATGCCTTGAGTACCAAAGCCCTTGCTGTCCTGACCTGGAGCTTGACTTTGCCCTGTTCTCTCAAACCCCTGGAGACTTAGGGAGAGGCAGGCCTGGATTGCTCAGGTCAGGCTCATCTGTCCTCATAGCCGGAAGGAAAAAGGAGCTCCCTGAAACCCATTGAGCTACTGTTGTTACATCAGACATTACACCCAGCACAAAACAACTGGGAGCAATCAAGCTGATGGCATTGACCTGGGAGGGAGGTGAAATTGTGCCAGAAGCTGTAGCCTTGAGGGGAACCAGGTGAGACCTGCAGGGAGCAAGGTGACTCAGGCACCCTGGAGCAAACGAAGCCGCTGCAAGAGACTAATTAGAACCTTTGCCAGGTCCCCTGCAGTTCCAGGAACTTGGGCACGGCCCAGCTGCATGGGGAATGTGTCAATATGCCCTCTTCAACCCTCCCTCACTGGGGTCCTTTTCTGGAGAATGCCGCCCAGATAAGGTGACCTTTGGATGGAGCTGGTATCATGCTGGGGTACAAATCTCTGCTGCCCAGACAACAAGCTGCTACTGTGGTTGGTGTCAGTTAGCGCCTGGGGCCAGGACAGAGGGCTGTTACATTGCCGTTCCTGGCAAGATGGTGCTATATCCTATTGGAACCATCCTAAACCTCCATCCAGTGGCTTCTTCTCACTCCCTGCCCCAGGGCTGTGGCACTTCTGTTGTGATCAGCCATACCAGTTCCCCTTGGAGCTGAGGCTATGCGCAGCCATCATTCAGGGGCCGCGTTCTGCTACCATTCCTCACACTGAGTAGGACTTGACTCTGTGGGCAGCCCCAGTGAAATCAATTGGGCTACCTGTAGTGAGAGAATACTCAGCCAGAGTATGGAGAGCAAAATATGGCCCTCAACGAACAGACCACGGCAAGGGCCAGGCTCACAGACATGCCTGTTTGCGCATACAGTAACCACAAACATGCATGAAAATTGGGTAACTGCATGAGCGATTATCTCATCGGTTGCATGTGTGTGGGCAGTTACTCAGTTTGCACATGCAGCTTGAACTAGTTATGTACCTAAATTAGGTGCACATAGTGCTTAATTTGTAATGAAATCGGTGCCAGGGCTCAAGTAATATTTTTACTTTCGTAACTGACACAGCAAAGCCAGACCTGCCGGGGCTAGGAACTGCCACGCCCAGAGCTGCCAGGGGCTCTGAACTGCTGAGCCCTTAGCTGCCGGGGGCTATGAATTGCCAAGGCTCAGCCCTGGCAAGCCCTGGTACAAATTAAGCACTGGGTGCACACTCGTAGGCATGCTTTGCACACTCGTTTGTGTGCCTATATTGCCAGAAGATCTGCCCGTAAGCATACATGACCACAGTCCATGGACCACAGAGAAACGCTCAGCCAAGGTGAATCAAAACACAGATGGAAACTCCATTTGAGACTATCACCCTCCCTCATTTGATTGCTGGATCCGCCCTCATTTACTGCTGCCCATGGTCTTGGCACCTCCAGCCCTGATAAGTTAATAATAATAGCTCTCTCTCTCCAGTGGATGTTGCTGCACTAATCCTTCTGCCGGGATAGCAGGCGAGTGGCTTTCTCGAAAGGACAATGGGTAGATGAGCCTCTGGGTGAATGAGCTGAACGACCGTGCCATCTTCCCTGCCCATGGATGGGGCAGCCAGACCCTTGATGAGACAAGGACAGCATGCATAGAGCGACCCGCTAAGACCCTGCAGTGGAGTCTGTGGGATGCTGGTGTAACTTGTGATCTCTGTGTCCCCACCCCACATCCTGCGGCTAGGGCATGTACAGAGGTTTATGCAGCTGCCACCAAACTCTCAGATCTGGACTGTTAACTCAAGCAGCGGCAGCTTGTGTTTTCAGATCCAGACAGCCTGGGCTCAGTCCTTGCAGGGGTGTCGTCACATTGGTGACAGCAGGGGTGAGGGTGAGGGGAACCTGTTGAGACTCAGGGAGCAGATGAGGAAACGAGGGGGAAGAGAAACATCCAAGGGGATGGGGAGACAGCTGGTGGTTATGGGTCAGAGAGGCAAGATGTTGAGAGAAAGTTGGACCTGCTGGGTAGAATCCCCAAAGACAGGACAAAAGAACACCAGCGCTGATGCTTTTAAAAATCACAGGACCTGTGGGGTTCCAGAGGGGAGACTCTTATAACTCACCCAGGACTTCTGGGGCAGGAGAGGGGAAGAGACGGGTGTGCTCTCGGAACAGAGAGGGCCCAGTTAACTGCAGGACCAAAGCAAGCTGACCTGGGGAGAGAGAGTGTTCCAGGGTTGGGAACACAACCCAGGTGCTGTAGCAGAAAGACCCTGAACACCCCCCGAGGGCCCTGACTCCAGCCCGAAAAATGCTCTGAAGTGTTGCGGAAACTGAGGGAGGGAAATGCATGTAGGGTTTATGTTTGTGTAGCACTATGTATTTCTCGTGCAATTAAAAAGCAACAGTGGTTTGGAATCTCATGTAGTTAGTTAGTGTGCGTGTGTGTGTGTGTGTGTGTGCGTGCGTGCGAGCCCTTGAAAAGTTAATCTGAGGACCAAGAACACCATACAGCTGGGCTTTTGGGAAAGGCTGTGCCTAAACTGTGGAGAATCCTAAGGGGTCAGCATTTGTCCCAGTGTCTAGGTAGTCAGACTGCAGGAGCTAAGCTGTCAGGTGCTTGATAGAGGCACCCCAAGAGCGTGCCTAGGGACCTCGAGACAGGGACAGTGCCTGGACTCTGTTCAGACTCTGGGGGCTCGGAGAGGTGGGTGCAGCCTGGTGGGTACCCAGGAGGAGGTGTTCAAGTAGATCTGTGACAGGGGCTTATTTGGACTTCACAAAAGGCTGGTAGGGAGCTTTGCAAGCTCCAGCTGTGATTGCTGCTTACCTTGGCAAACAGAGCGAGGTCTCCAGTAACAGGCTGGATTTACTTGTAGGTTATTGTTGTCAGCTTTACAAGGAGGGGGGAGGCTGGCACAGGGGACACCCTGCAGTTCCTTCCAGCTTTAATCAGTTCAACAGGAAAAATGTGAAACCCCTCCCTGTGTGTGCAATGGGTCCCTGTGGTTGGAACAGACACTGGCGCCACCAGGATTTCTAATCACATGACCCTGGTATGAGCAAGAAGTGGAGAGGTATTCTCTAAAGTATTGGCCCAGAGTAGCATGCAAGGCCAGGCAAACACATCAAAAGCATTTAGCCCCTGCCGAGAGAACCACAGGATAAAGAGCTCTGAGAAAAGGAGGCAGGGGAGTCCGACAATGTAACACAAGGAGCTGGAGCGGGTTCAAATGCATTGTTACAATGCAGCCTAAAAAAACCAGCTAAAAATAGCAGCAACCTCAAAATAAGCAAATCACCTTCCAGCCAGTGCGGACACTGGGCAGGGAAGAGTGGGGAGGAGGGAAATATTCAGAACAGGAGGCAAGGTCACACAGAGCAAGAGGTGTCCTCACGCCACACCCACAGCCAGCAATCAGGGACTAGGGGAAAATGAATAAAAGATTCAGAATTGGATTGTGCAGCTTAGCGCTACAGAACAACAGAGCGACCGGAACTGAATCAGTGGGTGCATCCCTACAACGGGCAGCGCCATCCGGCCAAGGAAGGGCAGAGGGAGCGGGACAACAGGATAATGACAGCCAAGAGTCAGATAGGGGTTTGTGAGTGTGTGTGAGAGAGAGAGAGAGAGAGAGAATAGGCCCTCGGATGCAATAAAGAAGGCATTTAATAGAAGTTAATGGCTCTGCTTCATTTGTAAAACAGATCTGCCATTTAAGAAGGTCTCTACTGTAAACCAACAAACCCTTCAGCCATTTCAGGGAGTAGCTAGCAGGATGCACATTCTGAAGCTCATAGGAGTTAAGCCCCAATAGCTGACCAGCTGCGCCCCACCTCACACACACACATCTGCAAGTTCTTCAGCGGGTGACAGTGATATGTGTTCCCTTCAGTTCACCTTAACAGAATAAACACACATCTACCTGCCTGGCTGCCAATCCTATGTCAACTATGCAGCTAAATGTCCTCCTTTCTCTGCAGAGAAAATCATCAGAAATGACAATCTCACATGTAGCCCCAGTAAAGCGTTCATGCTTTCAGAGCCTCCCCCAAATATTAACATCAGAGCCGCTCCTCCAGCCCTTTGGCAAGACTCACTGACTTCAAGAAGACAATTAATGAGTGAGGACGGCAGCATCTGATCCCTGGGATTCAGCCAAACATATTCTCCTCGCTGCAGTTTTCAACCCAAAAGCGAGTTCAATTCCAAAGGAGAAACAACCTGCGCCTTGGTGTAATATAATCTCACAGCTCAGTCCAGAGCTTGGTGAACAGATGTTCACGTCACAGAATCACCACGATCATCGGCACTAACTTGTCCCCTTTTCTCAGCAGAGACATGCAGGCCTGGCTGGAGCCCAAACTCCCTTGTCCCCTCCAGATCAAGGTGAGCTACCTTGCCAGGGAAGCTTGCATTGTCGCTGCCCTTCTGCACATGAAGAGAGGACTCTGGGGCTAGCTTGGGGAAATTTGAAATAAATGAAAGGCTAAAGTCAGCATAGAGCACATCTCCACAGGCCCGTCTGAGCTAAGCAACATTACCCCTCTGCATGGCACAGATCGAAGATTGTTACCTGTATTGCTCCAAATCCAGCTTATTTCCCAGCAGGAGGATGGGATAATCGTGCTGAATGCCTTTTGCGTGGAGGGAAATGGTATCCAGGTACTGATGACAACCTTCAAAGCTCCTTTTGTTGTCAATGCTGTAGACTACCATGAAGGCATTGGCCCAGTTGAGATAGCGCTCGCAGTTCACCGGTACGTCCTAGCAGAGTAACACAGGACAGCATTATCACAGGCCCCTGGTGCCACTAGCAGAGCCCATCTGGGGGCATTTGCTCGTCTCGGGCTTTGTACATTGTTTCAAAACTAAGCCTATTTCAAAAGGCCGTTTGAGAGCGGACTTGGTTTGGCATGAAAAAGTTCCTTGTGCAACGAATCAATGATATTAAACAGCTCATGCTCCCCCGAATCAGAGCAATCAAAAGCACGCCGTGGCGGCGGCAGGTTTTCGCTCAGGCAGGCTTCCAGAAATACTAGCCTTTCAGACAGCCTTTTGCACTGAGTCATTTAATCAGTGGGTTTCTTTGTAACAAATAAATTCTGCTTGTGGCAGGGAGAGCTGGTGCGGAGGCCTTCTGGGATGGACTGGCAACTCCAGGGGGCCTGTCCAAAGCCCAGTGGAAATCTTTCCACTGACTCCAGTGAGCACTGGTGTAGGCTTGGTCATGGAGCAGGCCCGTGAGAGACAGGACTATCTGCGAGCAGAGGGGTCAGATTAAATCTACGTAATGTCCCAGGGCACAGCAGCACCAGGACTCCCCTCTAAGTTACTTAAGCCGATGCGACCAGATGCCCCAAATATGGACACCATACACAGTACAAATCAGCAGAGGGGAGGGTATGCACAGGTGGCTTAAAGCTTAAAGCTCACTTCTCTGAGCTACAAACAATAAAATATATACACACAAGCGAGTCACTGTCTGTGTCACGCTGCAGAGACATCGCTGATGTACCGTACAAGTGAATCAGCTATCCTGGGCTTGTAACGAATGACAGCACAGCCTGCCCTGGGGGCAGTGGGAGATTGGAGAGGGGTTGCTTCAGTGGGGGCACTCTGTGGAATGGAGATCAGCACCTGGGCCAAAGCTCGGTCAGCTCTCGCTGGGACAAGCAGCCCCAGTGCCGTTGCGGCCCTTTCAGGCTGGAGGTTTCTCCAAGGATCCTCAGGAAGTTGAGTGCCCAGCTCCTCTTGCACTTCAGTGAGCTCCAGGCACTGGGTTCCTTTAGCTATCTCACCGTTATTACTTACAGTGCTCTCCTAGGCAACAGATACAAACCCTCTACCCCAAGCAGAGTTTTCACCCCAGCTAGGAAGAAGAACCAGAGATTTAATGAAATCACTAGGGATCTTGCTATAACTATCACTTTTATGTGGAAGGCACTCAGATACCACAGTGACAGGCAGCAGGATAAAACCCTACCCTCGACTGGCTTGGGTACAAATATCTGATTCACGTAGTCAGCTACTTGGAGCTCTGACCTCCCTGCTTGCTTCTTTTCTCTCTAATGACGAGGTCGACATTCTGAATGAAATTGGCCCCTGTGCAGCAGGCCAGAACGGCCTATGCACAGGGGCATAGTTCACCCCTGGTGAAATGTGACACTTCTCGGCAAAACATGCAGAGACCATTTCACAGTCTCTGCCCCGTTCTATCGAGAACTCTGCTGCATGCTCCACGGGGAACAGGAACCTGCCATCCTTTCTAGAGGCACAGAGAATTCCTCCTTCGATCCCCTGGAGAAGCCCTGGGCCATTACCTGGTCAGCTGTGTCCATCACTTTCATCAGCACTGGCTGCTGGTCCACAGTTTCTTCTGACATGTAGGTGTCCTCTGCAATACAGATGCGTTCTTGTGAGCGGGGAGCTGGTGGGACGACAGCCTTTCACATTCTGGGCCACACACTCCATGAAGGCTCAGCCCAGGTATTTACATCTTCCACTCAATGGAAGCCGACTCCGTGGGTGCTCCGGGACTCAAGCACCCACAGAAAACCAATAGTGGGTGCTCAGCACCCACCAGCCACAGCTGTTCGGCAGCACCACCGATCAGCTGTTTGGCAGCTGGGGAAGGTGCTTGGGGGAGGGCAGAGAGCAGCGAGTAGCAGTTGGGGGAGGGTCTTGGGGGAGGGGTTGGAGCAGGGGCAGGAAGAGGCGGAGCAAGGGCGTGGCTGTGGTGGAGGGGCAGACTGGGGGTGGGGGCCTCAGGGCGGAATGGGGGTGGAGCACCCCTGGGGAAAAATAAAAGTCAGCGCCTAGTCCCTGGTTCTGGCCCCTGAAGAGCAGCACTGATCACAAGGCTCTAGTCACTAGGTTTGCTAGCAGTGGGTGAATTGGAAAGGCATAACAAGCCATTACTCCTCACTGCTTAGCACACCTCCCACGCTTCCCATCGTTTTAAGCACTAAGACGTGTCAGTGTTGAGCTTAGCCATATAATTTGACTAGACCATGGTTATGCCTGTAGCATTGCTATTATTTCATATCTGCATTACAGTAGTGCCTAAGGGCCCTACTCTGACCCGAAGGCCCACTGTGCTAGGTTCTGTACAAATATGTAGAAGGACATTGTCCCAGGCCCAAAGAGCGTACCCTCCAAGACAGGTGGCACATGAAGGATGCAGCGGAGAGAGACACAATGAAATCAATACAGTTGTTACCTTGAGATACATTTGCCATGTGTTTAAAGAGACAAAAGAAGGGCCAGTTATTCCCATCAGCCCCTAAAGCTGGTTGATTGGCTAGTTTCTGACGGGGCTTGTGGCAGAAGTGAGTCTGGAAAACAGAGCTATTTGGACAGTTGTCTGATTGGAGATGGAAACATCCCCCATTTTCCTAGATTCTTGGGAAACGATGGACTCTAATTGCTTGTTGGTATTTATAAAGTGCTGACCAGACTGAGATGGTCACAGGAGCAAAGTCACCCAGCTGTAATGCCAATGAAGGCAGTGGCAGTTACTCCAGGGATGGTTTTGGCCCACGGATGTTACTGACACTAGCTCGTCACAGTTTCCTTGTAAAGAACATTGGGCCAGATCCTCTGGCCCATACGGACACTGTGCCACACCGCAGGTGGATGCTGGCTGTAGAACCTGGTCTCACGAGGATCGTCCCAGTTCAAAATGGACCCTTTGGTGGCTCAGAGCCAATCATAGACACATGCCTTCAACACGCCCTCCCTGCTGCTGTCATGTGGGCTGTGACGAAAGGAAAGAGGACATGTCTGCATGGCCCTATCTTGTGCCAATCCCTAACTGGTTTCAGCCCCATGAGCTGGTGAAAATTAGAGCAGCCCAGAGGCTGCTCCATCCTGGTTCAGAAGGGCTGGCTCTGCATATAGGAGCCCCACGATCAGGGGATGCAACAGGGAGATTTCTATGCTCTTGTCTGAAGCCTCCACCCCCAGCATCTGCCTTCTCCTGTGAGCTCCTTGGTGGTAGACACGGATCCAGCCCCTTATTGGTACAACAACCTCCAAAGAATTTCAGTGAGTTTCTTTCTCCACAGTCCTGTCTCAATGAGGCCTTTGGTGGCCAGCACCGCTGGCATCCCTCAGTCTCCTTTGTATCTGCGCAAAGCTCTTCAGCCACACAGGTGTCCTGAGCCCCCTTTCCCAGGTAAAACAAAGGCTGTATTTTCACACACACATCTGTGTTTGCATCCATAATCAACACATGGCACATTGGATGCGAACCTATGTAGCCTGGGCCAACCTGCATTTGCATACGCAAATCAGGTATCAGTGCACTCAGCTCACTCATTGCTCTTAACAAGCCTTAAGATCTAATGTAGGCTATACTTCAAAATCCACAGAGCTCACAAGGACTTTCTACCTACTTACCAACCTACCACCATAGTACCTATGGGCCATTGCATACTATACGTGCATTCTATGGTTGGCTTCTCATAAGAACGGCCATACTGGGTCAGACCAAATGTCCATCTAGCCCAGTATCCTGTCTTCCAATGGTGGCCAATACCAGGTGCCCCAGAAGGAAGGAACAGAACAGGTAATCATCAAGTGATCCATATCCTGTCGCCTACTCCCAGCTTCTGGCAAACAGAGGCTAGGGACTTCATCCCTGCCCATCCTGGCTAATAGCCATTGATGGACCTATCCTCCATGAACTTACCTAATTCTTTTTTGAACCCTGTAATAGTCTTGGCCTTCACAACATCCTCTGGCAAAGTGTTCCACAGGTTGACTGTGCATTGTGTGAAGAAACACTTCCTTTTGTTTGTTTTAAACCTGCTGCCTATTAATTTCATTTGGTGACCCTCGTTCTTGAGTTATGAGAAGGAGTAAATAACACTTTCTTCTTTACTTTCTCCACACCAGTCATGATTTTATGGACCTTTATCATATCCCCCCTTAGTTGCCTCTTTTTCAAGCAGAAAAGTCCCAGTCTTATTAATCTCTTCTGATATAGAAGCTGTACCAGACCCCTAATCATTTTGTTGCCCTTTTCTGAACCTTTTCCAATTCCAATATATCTTTTTTGAGCTGGGGCAACCATATCGGCACGCAGTATTCAAGATGTGGGCGTATCATGGATTTATATAGCGGCAATATGATATTTTCTGTCTTCTTATCTATTCCTTTCTTAAGGATTCCCAACATTCTGTTCGCTTTCTTGACTGCTGCTGCACTTTGAGTGGCAATTTGAAGGTCATTTTTTCCACTGAAGTCCACTAGTATGTTTTTATTTTTTTCTTTTGGCCACAGTAGAATTCACTAGCTCCTCCACATTCGGAGCTCGAATCAGCTTCTATCAAAGTCAATTGAAAAAGTCCCTTCCTTTCACTGGAAGCTTGGCTGGGCACTGTGTCAAGTGAAAATAACCTCCTGCTTCAGCTGTATCCTTCTGCTAAGTAGTCATCCCTCTTAAACCAAAAGTTGAATCTCCTTTTTAGGTTGAGTAAGAACCATCGTTTTCCCATAATCATAAACACAAACATTTTGACATATCTGCTAAACCTGGTTTAACAAACAAGTCTACAGTAGGAGAGTAATACATAGGTCAGCTGTCAAAATAAATCCGGTCATAAATGGTTCAGACCGGAACTGGAAAGCGTTTAACCCATTTCAGAATTAATGTGTTGCTTACTTGGCAATAGCAAGGGATTTATGTAAGTGAATTCCGCTATAAATTCATCTGATGAACTTTCTCTGTGGTGCATTTATTAGAGGAATGACACATCTCTGGCATGGGGGCTGCAGCTCACTACAGGCACTTTGATCTTACTTCACCTGGGTTACAAGTTCACATCTCAATTATTTTGATGAGTTCTGTTTTGAGAAATGAGAGCAAAGGAAAGAGGTTTGCATGCCGCTGTTTGCCAGGGCTGGAAGTTTCATGGCCCAGGACAAGACTGTTCCATGCAACAAAATATCAGCACACGTCACAAGGAAAGGGCAGAAAAGAAACATTCTGTTAAAAGAAGGGAGGAAAGCGAGTACTGTAGGATCTCCTCTAAATGAATCAGCTAGGAGAGTTTGCCCATTCTAGCTCCTCTGGCTAACTAACGTTCAGACTTCTGTTAGCCATAACATTCCTAGGCAGAGGTACTTGGTAGTAACTGTCACAGGACTCCATATGTGCACAGACAGAGAGTCCTGCTACACAAACGGGGGTGCTAGAACAATCTGTATAGTGGGGGTGCTGAGAGCCATTGAACCAAACTGTAAGCCCGGTGTATATGATGCAAACTACTCCAAACTGCGGCTGCAGTCCCAGCACCCTAGTTCCAAAAGGCCTGCGACATGGCCATGGCTGGCCTGGGACAGCTGACCTGGGCTCGCGAGGCTCAGGCCGAGAAGTAAACATCGCTGTGTAGATGCAGGATTCCAGAGCTCAGGCTCCAGCCTGATTCCAGATGTCTACATGGCAATTTTTCAGCCCTGAAGCCCGAGCCCCATGAGTCCAGGTCAGTTGAGCCAGGCCAGTGGCAGATCTGTATCCTTATGTAGACATACCCAGACGGTACTGCAGGCTAGTAGTCTGAGTGCAGGTGCACACATCAGGAATTCCTGACACTTGCTCAGCAGCCTTGTCACCTAACCTTTCTGCCTTCATTTCTCCATCTGGAAAATGGGTCAATAATTTTCTTAACAAGTCTGTAGCCACTTAACACCACAGTAGAGATGTCACTATGCTGTACGCCATCTCATCTCAAAAATTCATGCGGACAGCAGGAATAGATTGCAAGTCTTTCTCCTCCAAACACTAATGCCACTCACACTCAACCTATAGGAAAATCTCCTGTAACTGATAGCAATAGAGGGCATATGAGACACAGTCAAGCAATTCTGATCCTATCCAGTACAAAGCAGTGGTATACACATACACACACAGAGTAGTCAATTCTTTATAAAGCTTACTTGCCTACCTCATGGAGGAGTGGGAAAGCTAGTAGGCCTGATTTGCTATTGCCTTATGTCAGTTTTGCGTAACTTCATTGATTCCAGTAGTATTAAACTGGTGTGAAACTGGAGTAACACAGCAATGAATCCAGGTCAGTGTCTCCAAAGCCTTGTGACGATTACCAGTGCTAAGTATTACAATATAGACAAGAGCTTCAGTATTTTTCTCCAAAAATCACAAATCAAGAACTCGTCAATATATTTTCTCTCTCGGACATCAGTAAAGGTAAAAGACACCAATTCAACTGGAAATCAAGGGTGTACATTTCACAATGGACCTATGGATCAAATGCACATGTACATATTCTGACAGAGGGGAAGATAGGTCAGCTGTTGCACAGGTCTGTTCAGAAAAGGTTTGATCTGGTAAGAAAAGCAGAGCTATGCAGAATCAGGAGCCAGAGACATGATGGTGTTCTTGTCTGTTAACTTATGCTGCAATGGCTGCCTCTTTCTTGAGACATGGGGAAGAAGAGATTACTTGTGAAATAACAATTATGAAAGTTCAGCAATTGCTACAGCTACATATTTACAGTCATTTTTGAGAGGCTTTAAAAGATGGGAGATTTCTTTCTCTTCTCCCTTCTTTGAAAATGAGTTACTGAACAAGATCTGAGGAAAGGATTTTTAGGAACACAAGTTGCTGAGTTATTAGGTCTTTAGTGCATTCTTGGCTAATGGCCACAATAAATCATTTGCAGTTCCTTATGATATCCTGGATTTGGGCCCATAAAAATAGTTGTTAATTACTAAAACAGAGATTCCGTGGAAAAAATGCCCAGAACATGTAACTGCAAAATATAGTTATCTCCGGACTTCTGCATCAGCTGCTCATTTCTGGGATATTAGTTTCCTACCAAAGGTAACACGTTCCCCAAATTGCTAGTTTGCAATTTCAGATGGAGCAGTGCACAGCTGAGACACTGAAACACACATAGGCCACATCCAAAAGCCATTGGGAATCTCTCCACTGCTTCTCCTGGCTTTGGAGCAGGCCTTAAGGGGAAAGAAAATAAATATGTTAGGAAGCTTTGTTTCTTTAAGCAATTATGCTGCCTCTCTTAGGGCCTGACCTAAACCCTTTGAAATCAATGGGAATCTTTCCATTGACTTTGACGGGCTTTGGATCACACACTTTTGTTCCAATGCAAACTCCTTTGCCCGTGTAAAGAGGGCTCTGAGTGAGTGCTGTCTCTAGCCACAGGACAGCTCAGAGGTCAGTGGATGTGACTCCTAATTTATGATAGCTCAGGACCGAGATTTGCTCTCTTGGTTTTGTTACAGAGAATGTCCATTTCCATCTGTAATACCATCAGCTTTGTTCTAGGCTGGTTCTTTAAAGCCAAATTTTGCTCTATTCTTGGGTAGCTCATTAAAATGAATGAGTGTTTTGGGTTTACACTCAGGGGCTTAGAGAGTGTTCAAAAGTGGATTGAACTTCATCTGAGCCCTTCCCTGGACATCAGTGGGCTGCGGATGAGGTCCTTAAACATGGCGGGGGTAGATCAGGAACTGAAACATTTTTGAACATTTTCAACTGTTATGAATTATTGATAATCGTTATCATTTTTAACCCAGGAGTGCCAAGGCAATCGAGAAGAGGGGCCCATTGTGCAAGAATAGAATAGCAGCCAATAGCGTTTGGGAGGGTGGCAAAGCCCTTTGATCGTATGGAAGGTGTTGGTGTTGTTTGAGCAATGTTGAGTGGCGTGTAGGGTGGCAGTTCTGTGTGAAGTTTGTTTGTGGAAGATCGGCAGGTGCAAAATTTGCTCTAATTCTTTCCTGCCTCCTTATATTGGTTTCTAAAGTTCATCTCATTCTTAACAGAGGAGAGGGCAAGGAGCATAAAACAAATTCTCAATTAATAACTCCAAATTCATGATTGGATCCACTCTACAATAACAAGACAATGTTTATGCCTGTGATAGAGGATGAGCAGCCTGGTGAGGAAAGAAAATACACTATCCAGATTTCAAGAGATTATTCATACACAGCAGATAATAAAGGAAGAATGATGTGAAGTATATAAACCCTCATGCTTCAGGTCATCACCAACTCTAACTAATGGGGGTCAGGAGGAAAAACTTTCCCTATGGAGAGGTTATCCCATCACTGTCTACTGCAGAGTACACGCACCTTTCTCTGAAGCCAGTGGTGGTTGCCACTTTCAAAGACAAGGTAGAGACTAGATGGTCTGATCCAGTCTGGCAATAACTACATTGCTTTGCTAGTGTCTCTAACTCTTTTTCCCCCGTTATGAACTTTTATGAATTTTCAAACAGCTCTGTTTGGCAGGAATAAGGGCTTGGCCACTGCGCAGTCCTGCCGAACACTGGAACATAAGCCTTTCCATGTCATCACAACGAACTCCAGGCAGCAATGTATTTTTCAGCTGTCCTCTGTACCTGATTCACAGACATCTGGGTGCAGATTTAGAAGAAACCAAAAATAAGACAACTTCTGCCCATTCTCCCCTAGGTGGAGGAATTCCATGAAGGAACCGGGATTCTCTAGGAGTTCTCACCAGCAGAAGTCCCTTTATTCTTTCCTCAGGGTTGGGGTAGGAGGTAGGGACTTAAATGGTGCATAGTCCTTGTTCTGACCTGCTGCGCAGGGGGAATTTTACCCCATTTGTGAAAGATCACTTTGTAACAGGGGCACATATCTCTGGCAGCCCCTGCTGATGAATATGAGTATAAGAAAAAAGGCTCTCAAATGCTGGGCAAAATCCCACAGTCCTTGCTCAGAGCCAAATTCCCACCGCTTTCACTGGGAAGTTTATCTGAGGAAGACTGCAGAGGGAATAGTTCTGAAATCATCTTGTCCTTTAGAGGGGTAGCTGTGTTAGTCTGGATCTGTAAAGCGGCAAAGAGTCCTGTGGCACCTTATAAACTAACAGAAATATTGGAGCATGAGCTTTCGTGGGTGAATACATGCGTCTGACGAAGTGGGTATTCACCCACAAAAACTCATGCTCCAATATTTCTGTTAGTCTGTAAGGTGCCACAGGACTCGTTGTGGCTTTGTCCTTTAGAGTTATTAATCGGACTGGTAATCCAGTGCTACCTCCATAACTACGGAAGCTGTTTTTCTTATCTCTGCTGTCTGTAATGACAGATCCAGGTTTCTCTTCTTGTCAACCTGCTGGGACAAGAGTTGTGATTTCTGTCATCTAGCCTTTCTCAGCCTGGTCCTGTTCCCTTGATAGGCTGTCCCACACAGGAGTGTATTTATGTGACTCATAAAACAAGATACCAGCTGGAATGTACCTGGGGCTGAGAGAACCAGTAGCAAAGGAGCTCTTATGGTGAAATGACAAGAAGAGAACAGGAATAATTCCTTTTTCCTTAACCAAATAAGGAGCACATGATCTAGTCTATTATAATCTATTCTATTCGCTCCTCTGGCACAATGGAGCTCTCTTCAATATGGGTAAATCTTGTCTGTGAGGAAGACAGGAAGTTCCCAGGGGCTGGTCTGAGACTGTGGAGTGAACTCCCCAAGGATTTGAGGACTATCTCCACTTTCCGTTCCAAGTGCGCAGTGCATTTCTTTGATCTGCCATCTCTGATACCATATATAGCTATGTGCGTGCACGTGCGCACACAAACACACACACACACATGCACACACACAGTGAAAATACCCTACCAAAACAATACACTCCACTGCCCACATTTCTCCCACTGGTGAGAGGATGAGAGAACAAACAATGTGTGACTGACGTTAGTTACGGTACTGAATGCCCTCCGGGAAGACATACACACACCATAGCGATGAGCACAGTATAATAACCTACACACAACAGAATAGAACAGAACTGGTGTAAATCACTGTAGTTCCACTGACACCAATAGAGCTATGCCTATTTACACCAACCGTAAATCATGAGAACAACCCATGGTGCCCGTCACTAATCCACAACCAGTGGGGCAGATTCTGCTCTCTCATCAGTGTAACCCCATTGACTCCTGATTCACATTGGTGACAATGATGGAAGAGTCAAGCCCATTGGTTTACTCTGAGTCTAAAGCAGATTTACCCCCCAAACCTGCCTCCCAGCCACTGCTGAACTCAGAACTGACACCAAAGGGCTAACAAGAGAGTTGGGAGTGCAGTACATCGCCAAACAAGGAATGGTGAAGCACCAATGGTTGGACAGAATGAGGAAGAATCGTATATAAATATTTTTTGAGATAGACAATAAAAGTTGGTGTTTTCCATGATTTCCACGAGCACTTAGAAATACAATAAAGAGGCGGCTAATTTCATCAGCACACGTGATGACACTCGGAAGCACCGATGTAAAGTGCCTGGAAAATGAGATTTACATATGAGAAAAGTGGGTTTCAATCAGCATTTTTCAGCGTAATTAAGTTCTCATTGTTTTATATTTCTCAAGTGTTTAGTTGTTTTCAAAGTACCGTACTTCCCCTGCCCCCCCTCCCCAAAATGCCATATTTATGGAAAACCTAGACTTAGGAAAAAATTACTGTCCACTTAAAAAGGAAGAATGTTTTCTCATCTGCCAGTGTAGAAGGCCAGCTTGGTACCAGCTAGCTAAAGAAAGCTGCAGAAACTAACTGCTTGGCTTTAAATCACAGCAATAATAGAACAGGCACACAAGTGTTCCAGGAAATGGCATGCAGATGACAACCAAGGGAAAAATCACTACAAAGAAAATGTCTTACCCAAATTGGGATCATATTCACTTATAAACCTCTTGGTTAGAAACTTCACAGTCAGTGCTGTAAAAGGTGAAACAAGGTTTGTTTAGTCTCAGTTTTGTTCGTGTCTGTGCAACTCAGCTTCACACCAGTAGCAAGTAGCTCTTGCCTCCACGTGGAAAGGGAAATGGAGAAACTCTCCCTTGAGAAATGGTTCATGGGCCCGTTTAGTTCTGCTCATGAAATCAAAACATCCCTACACATATTCTTTCCCTCAGGGTTAGTCCCAGAGTTCCCATCTGTGCAGTGATACAAACTATTACCCAGTATATTTATACACACTCATTTCACTTTTGCTGAGCTGCAGCACACTTTCAAAGGATCACCGATTCGATTTCACTAACACAGTTCCCCTAGGAGTTTCTCAGAGATGGGATCTGAGCCCAGGACTGGGACCAACAACTTCTACATTCTAATCCCACCGCTGACACTGACGACTGAGCTTGATGGAGACTGGCATAAGTCTACAAGTCAATGGCACTGTAGCAATAACTACCAGCTGAGGATCCGGCTCCAGGATTCCTTTCCTCCAGCGACCCCACCCACAGAAAGATTTAGCCCAAAGTTTCTCTTATCGCCAGGTGTCAAAACCAAACCAGTTCTAACTTCTTACACCTTGCAACTGACCACAGCCCAGATAATGGCACTGGGCCTTCCTAGCCCCAGCCAGCTTGAACCAAACTGAGTTTAAAATGCACAGTAGGTACTGCCGGGAAAAACACAGCATCATTTGGCATTTCTGAGTTGGACGTTTGTTGTCCGAGGACATAGCCACAGGCCCTCCATATAATCTGAGTGCAAAGCTATAGGGAGGCTTGGGGCAGAATAAAGTCATTTGCATTAACTAGAAATTATGGGACGGCTTTTCTCATGTTTATTTACTTTATGCAACATTGTACAGACAGAAACATATGGAAGATGAGTGGCCGTGCTTTCCATGTGATAACTGTGGTCATCATGTACTTCTGACTGCTCCCCTGAACCCTGCCTACCAATCTAGCTCCACCAGGCCTTATGTTACCCTTCCAAACCCTCCATGAGGCACCAGCTGTTTATTTTTTAAAATCAAACTACCCCTTCTTCCTTCAAATGTGGAATTTCCTCCCCTGCCACCCTCCAATTACTCTGCTCATTTGCCACTGGAGTCTGCAGATACTGACCCCTGCCATGTAACAAGAGCAAGCAAATAAAGGCTGTGATTAGGCAATGCACTTAAACACCTGTTTTGCCTTCAATCCCATCCCTGTTCGGCAAAGCTCTTGAGTCCTGACCCTGCAATGCTGACGGGAACAGGAGCCAGAACATTGACTTCAAAGAGCACAGGCTCAAGCCCTTAAGCAGGTGCGGAAAGTTAAACATGTGCTTAAGTGCTCTGCTGAATGGGGCTAGGGTGACCAGATGTCCCGATTTTATAGGAACAGTCCTGATATTTGGGGCTTTTTTTTTTTTTTATATGGGCTCCTATTACTTCCCACTCCCTGTCCCGATGTTTCACACTTGCTATCTGGTCACCCTAAATGGGGCTGAACGGCAGCCTTTCTGCAGCACTTCTGTGCTGCTCACAACTTTCTCGCCATGTGCGGTGCAGGCTGGGCAGTTCTCAGTCTGCACTCGTAAGAAGTCGAGGGGCTGACATCTTGTGGCTGGAAATGGGACCTTTCCACCACCTTTCCAAGCCTGGAGCTCAAAAAAAACTCTCCTGGGGCATTTTCAGATGTGTTAGCTACATTCTTCTCCTCCCTCTCCATGGCCTGCATGGTCAGACCTGCTGTACGAAGGCCTCTGGCTTTATGGAGGTGGAGTTACACAAAACACACCCCCAATCAAATTGTTGATAACTCTCTCAACTAGCTTTCCTGCTCGGTAGCCTACGTATTACCTGTGGGGTGGGTACTACAAAGGGTTTACTGGCATTCCTTTGAGATGCCCTTCATAACTCTCTCATGGCTCAGCCACTCATATGTAACACAGCCACCCACAACCTACTGCTCATCGTTTTATACCATGCTGCCAGCCATTATGGCAGAGAGTGTGACCAAGTGCACAGGACACTGGCTAGCGCTCCGGAGACCTCGGATCTAGTCCCAGCTTGGACTGTGCTCTGCTGCATGGCCTTAGACATGTAATTTCCCCTTTCTGTGCATTAATTTCCCCATCTGTAGAGCTGGGAGAATGATGCTTCTCTCCTTTATAGAGCACTTTGCAATCTGTGGATGCAGAGCACCATATAAAGGGAGGCAGATAACAGGGTTAGTATCATATAGTCTGTATAATATACGAAAGGAGAAAGCTCTATTATATATCAGGCACTTGGGACTGATCCTGCAGTCACTACTCTCATAGTTAAAAATGATTTTTAGATTGTAAGCTGTTTGGGACCGGTATCGTCACTTAGCATGTGATTGCACCATGCCTTGCACCACAGTGCTACAAATGATAATCAAAATCCAAGGGTGTTTTGTCTGGGTAAGGAGAGCAAGATCCAGCCTGATATTGAGTAGATTCATTCTGCTGCTTGTTATGGGTTGAATTTCATACCAGGCTAGTCTGTTAAGAGCAGCCACTTCTATACCCACTTTTCTCAAAGAATGCAAGAGACATTTCAGCCAGAAAGTAACAGCTAGTTGAGTGTCAAAATTCACACCGGGAACATTGTGTTGATGCAGAAATTAGGTCACTTGAATCAGTTCACTCAAAGAACAAAAGGAATGAATGAAAGTCTAAGGTCTTTGCAGTTCTTTGGGGTTGGGTGGACGGCAGAGAGGATCAGAGTTAATCACAATTAGAACAGAGCAAAACATTTTCAGTGAATAGCAAAATAGAGAAAAAAATCCATTGTTCAGAATAATTTTTCTGAAATTATTTCCATATTCAGGTCAAATTTGAATAATAGTTTTGACTGAAAAAAGAAAATGTAAAAGAAAATCTGGAAAAGTTGAAGTGTTTTTTTTTCTCCTGACCATTTTGAAACATTTCATTTCGACTTTTCGATTCAAAATGGCATTTTGTTTAGAAATGTGGGTCATTTAAAAAAAAGGGAGGGAGGGGAACCACCCAAAACAAAGCACCAAAGTGGATTATTTTCAGGGGAAAACCTCCCTGAAAATATTAATTTCAGTTCAAATTGGACCAAAATTTATTATTCACTCAGTTCTCGTCAGAATTGCTTAAATGCCAACACAAAGAAAATGCCATTCCAGAGAGCAGGAATTTCCCACTACAGATTCACCCAACTTTCCCCAGGAGTTCTAGGAAACCTCTTCAGGAACCGTATCCTTCTTGCCTTGCGCATGTGTGTTGACTTCAGTGAGAATAACTGTAGGATGGTGGAACAGGCTTTGCTGGAAAATTGGCTACATACTACATAGTCTACCAGTAGCCAACAGGAAAACCCGATTATGTTTATGCATTAGCAGGCAGTGTAAATGCAGTCATCATGGTTACAGTAAACAGAATCTAAAGGTTTTGAGCTGTAGGTCCAACCCAGCAAGGCACTTCAGCACGTCGTAACTTTAAGTGCATGAGCAGTGCCGTTGGTTTCAATAGGGCGATTCACGTGCTTAAAGCTAAGCATGCACGTAAGCACTTTGTTGGATCAGGGCCTTAGTTCTGATCATCACAATTTCTTCTGTGTGGGGTTTCACCCATCTGGAGAAGGACAAAGGGAATGAGGAAAGTTCTGTTTGCCAAAGGCAGCTCTCCTCACCTGGAAGATTCCTGGGCCACATTTCAAACTGTATGGGCCACATGGGTGTCTGGTATGACTGCTGTGAAACCAGCGAGATACGTTTGGCCCTGTGATGAATGCTCAAATGCAAGGGAGTTCCTACAGAATTGCATTTGATTTCACCCAGACAGCTCCCCTGGACACCTTAGCACAACTGATGTTATTCCAATAGAAGCTGTGAGGATCTGCCACTTTCATAACATTCCGGTGAACTAATGCCATGTTAGCAGCACTTTGCTATGCTTACCTCCAGTACCAGTGGGCGCTGGCTTTTGGTTCCCTGGGCATGATCATGTGAGGCCTGGGAACCACAGGGCGAGCCCAGGACCAAGGCAAGGCTGAGTCTCTATGGTAAATTCCCATTTATTACCAGGTGGAGCAGCGGGGCAAAGTGTTAAAGCACTTGCTTGTTTTACACTCATAGCTTCAAGGAAATAATAACAAGGCCTAGGACTTATATAGCACGTTTCCTTTTTAGCAGTGTTTTACAAACCGTGGATCACGCCCCAATCCCCTGCCCCAGCCCTGAGCCCCCCCAAACCTGGAACCCCTTCCTGCACCCCAACCCCCTACCCCAGGCCCCAGCTCAGAGCCCTGACCCCATCCCACATCCCAACCTTCTGCCCCAGCCCTCAGCCTCCTCTCAAACCGGAGTCCCTCCTGCACCCCAAACCCCTCATCCCCCAGAGCCCCAGAGCTCTGACCCTATCCCATACCCCAACCCTCTGCCTCAGCCCTCAGGCACCCCCAAACCAGGAGCCTCTCCTGCACCCCAAACCCTTCATCCCCAGCCCAGAGCCCTGACCCCATCCCACACACCAACCCTCTGCCCTAGCCCTGAGCACTCCCCCACAAACCTGGAACTCCTTCCTGCACCCCAAACCCCTCATCCTTGGCCCCCTCCCACACCCTGAACCCCTCATTCCTGGCCCCACCCTTCAGCCCTCGCCTCTGCACTCCAACTCTCTGCCCCAGCCCTGAGCCCCTCCCACACTCTAAACCCCTCACCCCCAGCTCCATTGGGTCGCAGGCATCAACAACTTTCTTCAGCTGGGTCCCCAGAAAAAAAAGTTTGAAAACAACTGCTCTGTAGATCTCACAGTGCTTCATAAAGGATCAAAATCCCCACTTTACAGATGGGAAAACCGAGGCACAAAGAAGGGAAGTGACTTGCCCAAGATCACCCAGCAGCTCCATAGCAGAGTCAGGAATAGAACCCAGCGTCCCTTGAGTCCCAGTCTGATGCCCAACCCACTAGGCCACACTGCCTAAAATGAACCATGAGGCTGAACATGTTTTACCCCAAGACCTCTCAGCCCAGCCCTGGGGCTCTCTCTTTCCAGCTGCATCTTTCTCTCTCTCTCGGTGACTCTTTCCTTCTCACCTGATTTGCCAGATCCTCTGCATCCTAAGATCGCCACGTTGCACTCTGGCAGCAGGCTGGGGAGGTGACGGTCAGTGGTGCTGGGGGTGGCCCGTGGCTTGCCAAACATCGAGGACATTCTCTTGCCTTTCAAAGAGAGCAAGGAGAAAGCATGGGAGCATCACAAGGAGACCGACCACACCTAATGGGGAGGAGCTCAGGTTACAGAGCTATACAAGTGCTGAGGGTTATCCTCCCACCAGCTCCCCATCACCCCCAACAGATCATAGACTCCAAGAATATTATGGTTGGAAGGCCTCAGGAGGTCATCTAGTCCAACCCCTTCCTCAAAGCAGGACCAATCCCAAGACAGATTTTACCCCAGTTCCCTACATGGCCCCCTCAAAGACTGAGCTCACAACCCTGGCTTTAGCAAGCCAATGCTCAAACCACTGAGCTATCCCTCCCCCAGGCCCACCTCTGCCTCAACGGGACTGAAGAGCATGGGGGGATGTACATTATTGGGGAGACAGGCACCCTTCCTCCTCTTTCTCACTCCTTCCCAGTTCTCTGCAGCAAACTCATCTTCAGCACCACCTGTCATTTCCAACCTCCCGTCGTGGGCACCACTAACTTCTTCCCAGCCTGAAAAAGTTAGCAATAGGGCTTGGGAAATCAGGGCTGTGAAGTGTCGTGGGAAAGGAGCACGAAAAAAAATCCATCATTCTCGTGAGTGCAATTTCTTTGCATCCTTTAAATAAGCAGCAGCCCTGCAATGCGCAGTCTCCCCGCAACACGTGCCTCCTTGCAGGAAAGAAATTCATGTTAAGTTTTTTGCTGTGTATTTGTGCAATCCCCCACCCACCCCATCTCAACTGAACCCACCATGAACACACGGAAAAGGA